>NC_079336.1:23953120-24262954 GCF_029582105.1 Oenanthe melanoleuca | reverse complement strand
GCCAAACACATTGGCCACTGAGTTAAAATAGACAGAGAAAAGCAACCAAGAGCTATAAAATAACTGTAGTTAAAGTGGATTTGGGAAACCAGAGCTATTATCTCAATAAAGCTAAGAAAATTCCCTCAATGTCAAGAAAGGGAATTGCATGTGTAACATCATGGTAAATCACAGGATGAACAACTGTTGCCTCTTCCCAGTCATTACCCTTAAACTGATCAGTTAAAAACCAGTGAAAGAAACCAATGCTAAATTAAACAAAGATTTTGCTCTGATTTGGATAGAGATTTCTTTTCTGCCTATAAACACATCAGAAAAATAGATTGTGCCTTTGGTATTGGCTGGTCTACACTTGTATTTTGCTTTGAAAAGACTTAATAGATTTATGTGTGTCTGTAAAATGAGCTGCACCCAGAGTAGGAGTTTGCATACCAGACTGAAGGCAGGTGCAGTTAAAGACAGAGGTGATACAAAGGTCTGAAAAAGTATTTGTGCTGGGAATGGGAATCCTGACAGTCTGCTTAACTACCACATATTGTGTGGTACAGTGAGTGATTCATGTCATACAACAGGATGAGTCCCTGATACACCATTGCATATCTGCACAAGAATGTGGTTTTTCCATCTCCATCTGTCTCCCAAACAGTGTGAATATGTTTCAGTATGTTTAAAGAGATCTTTAATTTAGTTAATCATTCTTCACTCAGAGCTCAACTTTTTGCATGGTCAGAAATCATACTTTCTGCTAGATTGCAAAAGCCTGTTTTGTTTTGCAGTGCAATCATATATTGCAATATCACTTAAAAATTATTTCTTTTGTGTCACATTTCAGACTAATAGCTGAGTCATATCCTTAGTATTAAAACCGGAAACTAACAAAATCTGAATGTATCTCATTTTCTGCCAGACCCTGGTCTGTTTTTATTTTAATTACTGCATCCAGCCATAATTGAAGGCTATTTATATGGTATATCAATTAAATCTCAACTTTGATTTCAGCTCTTTAATCAGTTCTGAGCTACAAGTGATTTTATGTAGTTTAAGGCCATCAGGAACAGAAAATCTACGTTGATTGTGTGTATATTATGATATATTATTATCGTGTGTTTTTTGACTTCCATATAATGATACATATTTCTGTACTTTCTAGGAAGTATAATGCTGTAATACAGTGTGGTCTATTATTCTATAATGTTGGCCTGTTAGATTTCTTCCAGCTACCCTTACACTGAGACCACCAGTTTAAGTTGTGCATCCTGCTCTTAGGTTATCTATCTGCTCTGCACAATTGCTCTGATACTGATACACAACAGAAGAGGAAAACTACCTGAATGAGCAGCTGAGGACTTTTATGTATGAAAAAAATCAATATTTCCAACCAGTCTGATTACAGACTTGAGAATCAGGAAGGGAAGAAAATCCCATTTTTTTACTAAACCTGGCAGTTTTCATGCTGTGTACAGGGATAAAGCATTATGTAATGCACCTGAAAGGTTTTTCTCTACTGGCATAAGCTGACTGGTGTACTGTCTCTAAGGATAGCAGGTTTCTTGTGGCTCACAAGTATTTCCAGAGGACATAGTTGCAAGGCTGGGAAGGAATGCATCTACCCAGTATTGTATTGAGGTCAGAAAAGCTTCTTGACCCTTCTAAGCAACTTACACACATCTTTATGTATGCATGGAGCATGGTGGCATAGTCTAGACAGTTCTGTATCCACAGAACTTGCAAAGAGAAAATCAAGAGAGAGCTTGTTAATTCAAAGATTCTGGAAATAGAAGTTTGACTATTTCGTTTGAATCACAGCCCACACAGTCAGTAGTTTTTCTCCTATAAACTGTACTAAATGAATGTTTCAGAAGGATATCAAATCCCACTTCAAGAGCTACAGATGATCAGAAGTTCATCATTTGCCTTCTTAGCTTTAGTTCTCCTCACTGGTAGGAAACTGTCTGTTTTCCAAGCTGGTGTTTTTTGCTCCTGTATTCAGGATCTAGTCAGTAGTTCTGTGTCTTTCCCACATTGAAAGTATCTTCTCCTCTTTCCAGCTAGTGGTTCTCCCTTTGGGGAGTCTCCAGAGAGAATCAAAGAAATTAGATGTTTCCTTAAACATGTTGTTTGGTAAACAGAATATTGTTATTAAGCCTCATTTCACAAGACCTTTTTTTCCTTTTCCTATTTGACTGCCCTGTCAGCTCTTGAATCCTGACCCTTTTGTCAGAAGGACCACATAGGTTTGTGACAATAATTTAGCCCTCACATTTTTACCACCAGTAAAAAGCAGTACCAAAAAAAAAAAAAAAAAAAAAAAAGATATTTGATGTAATTGTTCAAATAGTTAGTAAGAATATTTAATATTGTTGAGCCAGAAAGTGATTTCTGAGGTCATTGCTCTGCAATTTTATATCCCTAAAAAAACCCAACCAACCAAACAAAAGAAACATGTACCACAATACCAGTTTGCAAATCATTCAGTATAATCTCAGGTGATTTATTGTAGGGTTTAAATCTAGCCATTAACTGATAAATTAATGTTCAGATGAGATGCCTGATTTGGAAATGATAAAATACTGTGTAAATTGTCTCATGTCCCATTCTAGTAGAGAGGTAAATCTTCCTGTCTACAAAAACCTCAATTTTCAGTGCAAATACATAACAAGAACACAAGTTAAATGTCTGTCTCATCATTTTCTGTAACAATTTTTACAATTTCATCTATAAACATACCTCTGGCCTATTTTTTTTGAATGGGATAGAGAAGAATTGAAGGGAGTAATCATGTTGTATTACCAAGTACTGATCACTCTCATTTCACTGATGTGTTTTGCTTTCATAATCAGTCACCCACATTAGGGGAAAATATTCGTATGTCCTTTTTACTATCATTTTTACATTGTTTCTGTTCTGAAAGATGCATTTAACCTAAATATCCTATTGCCTACTGCCACTTTTTGAATGTCTTTGGCATTTGGGTTATGAGGGTAGCCTGTAGGACGTTCTTCAACAGCAATTTCAACCTGGCCTCATTTAGCAGCAGTATAGTTTTTTTGCAGTTACATGCTATGATATCTAGCAGATATCCCAAGAGAAAGTCAGTTCCATTATACATATTTTTCTTCCTATGCAGTGTGTGGGAAGTAAATTAAGCTGAAGAAGAAGACAAATAACTAAATGACATTTTTACCGAGGATCATACCAAAATTTTTGTTGCAGTTGGTTAGATGCAGAGTTCCACTGGGTAAAAATTCCTCCAGTAAGTGTTAACATAGTGAGACCATGGGATCATGTGGCAGGGAAATACAAGACTTCCTTTTGTTTGTGTTGGATCTTTGCCATGAGCTGTGCATACCAGGAAAAGGTTTTTTGTGTATGAATAAGAAGTAAAGGTGTGTGTCCATGAGCAGGTGTCATAGCACTCATAAACAGCCCAGAAGTGAAGGCTCTTTTACAATAATTTTATCATGCTTTGAAGAACTCTAGCCATGCTCAGAGGAGCAGTCAACATTATAAAGAACAGATCTGCAGATGCCCTGCCAGGCTTTAGATATCTTAGGGCTGAGAAATTTTAGTGGAGTTATTGAATATTTTAATTACTTGTTGAATTAAAACCAGAGAAGTAATTTATTTTCTTCAAGGTTAAGTTAGAAAAGATGGAGCTCGATATTTGAGCTGCTGGGTTAATGGTTGGACTCGATGATCTTAGAGGTCTTTTCCTACCTAAATGATTCATTGGCTTGATATTGCCACTAAGCATGTATTTTAATAAAAATCACTCATTTTTCTTGCTACTTTAATAGGCTTTGCTTAGGTATATTCTCCCTTTGTAAAATTGCTAGTTGAATTTAAATATTGTAAGGCCATAAATATAAATTACTGAACAACTGAACAGCCTCTTTTCCAGTTAGAAAGCTTGATTTGGAGATTATATCCTCAGGAAATATCTGAGAGTGCTGCTAATGACATTGCATTTTCATGAAGTTTGTGTCCCTGGGGTTCAGAAAAGATTTCTATTTCCTCCCTCCCTGCAATGAAATCAGATATTTTTATAGGAAAGCAAATGTAAATCTGTTCCCCCAAACTCCATCATAGTATATATGGAATCCCTTTTTTAAAAATACTTAGATCTTGAACTGGCAGAGCCAGACAGTGTACTAATACACTGACTCAAATTGCAGGACTGCACACAGAGATGTAGAAAACATGTTTTAGATCATGACTGGTCAGTGCAGAATTGTCCAAATTAAATGAGTATTGTGAAAATAACACCTCCCTTCATGTACAGGGATGTGTACAGATGTCAGTATTGTAAGATTTTGTATCAGCACTGGGTTATTAGTGAATCAAATTAAAGTTTATCTGTTTAACTAGAGTCTAACTGATTAAATATTGAACATTTACTCTGTATAATTTCATTACTTTCTTCATTGTGATACATGAACATTGCAGTGCATCAGATATTTTGTGATTTTCTTTAGTGTTTTTTTTCTCTGAATTCCCACTGTTAGTTCCTAAGCTCCAGGAAAAGCTGGAATTCGTACTGATGCTTATCTAAATTGCCATCTTTTTTTATTACTTTAAATTAAGCATTTCGCTCTGATACAGTCAGGGAAAAATGATAAATTTATTTTTCACCTATTTCCTTAAATAAATTAAGCTAATACAGCTGTAACATCTATGTGTCAGAAACTTTGAAATAAAAAAACATTCAGTTGAAGGAGTACAGATTGTAAAGATGTCTTAAAGCTACATGAGAACTCATTTCTTGGTGTAGGGAGCCTCAAAATATTATTTTCCTCAAGGGAAAGCAAAACTTTAACTTATGGAGATGAACATTCAATTTCGTGCATTTTCACTGTTCCAAAAACCACTGTGTAGTGGTAATAAATCCATTCTGCTGCCTTATGATCCAAATAGTC
The DNA here is from genome assembly GCF_029582105.1 of Oenanthe melanoleuca. Taxonomy (NCBI): domain Eukaryota; kingdom Metazoa; phylum Chordata; class Aves; order Passeriformes; family Muscicapidae; genus Oenanthe; species Oenanthe melanoleuca. The sequence goes on along the minus strand of NC_079336.1, from coordinate 24,258,038 downwards.
AAGGCACTTGAGTTGGGCTTGCAGTACAGAAGAGTGCTGGGTAGGGCAGGGGCTGGTGGCTGGGGAGGATCCCAAACACAGCAGAGAGAATACCCTGAGAAAGGGTACTGAACAGGAAACTGGGACCGAGGGTGTGGGGCTGTGCCCTTGGCCCTTTTATGGCAGAGAAACTTCAACAGTAAAGTATTTCAGCACCAAGGAAAAAATTTAGGTCTTTCATTTTCTTTCTCGTAGTTGAAACAGATTTTGGGAAAATTTAGCACTTCCAATTTCCTTAAAAGTTCAACGATGATGACCTCTTGAATAGAGTGAACTTTTGAGTGATGCTTAATGTGTACACAGGGGCATTCAAACCATTTTGGTTTACTGATTTTAGATGGGTACAGGTCTTTTGAGGAAAGAAAGGCTGTTATTAGCCTCTGAGCCTCACAGACCACTTAACTGCCTGCAGGCATACCAATTAAGTGGAATTATCATCCCAATTAACCATTGTCCCTTGCCAGTCAAAACTCATTTGGTTTAATTCAGCTTCCTAGGAAAAGTCCTAATTAACCAGATTTCCTAATTATCTGTGTCCTGATTAAGTGAAGTGTACTAGTGCAGCCTTCATTAATAAATGATCATTTTCATTTTGTTACTTACATAATTTTCAAAAAAATATGGTTTATGGGTTGCATTCTCAGGTAGTGAATGTCCGGATCTGGGTTTTTGTACAAGTAGGTGCTGACTTAAAAGTCAGTTGAGCTGCTGAAATAAGTAATTTTGTGCAGGACTTGACAAGAAAATGTTATTTATAAAGAAAGGCAACAAAGGTGTTTGTCGTGTTTTGGGCTGCAGATTTCATTGAGGTGTGATGCAGCCACGAGTTAGTACTTTAACTGGTGAAATCTGCCGTTGCATCTTGATCTCAAAAGATCTTTGAAAAGTCTCATGAGCTGAGATGAGGAGCCAGATTTTTTCATCTGTTTGGATACAGAGTTGTGCACAGAATGTATCTGAAAAAGTGGTCTCTGCCACACAAAACACATTCAGATTATATTCAGTACTTAGTTACTTTGCTGTTGGCTTCAAGGTAAAATTTAGTTTGTTGACAGACAACTTCTCTTGTGTCTGTGCTCCTGGGTCTGTGACCTGCTAATAAACATGAAACTGACTTGCCTCCAAGTCCTGCGTGACCCTGATACTTCACATCACATAAATTAAACAAGATGAAAGGAGTTGTTGGGAGGTGGGAGAGCACTTGAAGTTAAAAGCCTAAGATAGCTCATTCGTTTTATTAATTATACTGTGAGTAGATTTGCCTTTGTAATATTATGTAGCTGAATCTACTAATTAATAAGGTTATAATGGTTTCCATCCAAGAATCTCAAATCTTGACTACACAGTGACATTTAGGAAAGGGATAGAAGTGAATCAATTACAGGTAGAGAGCCAAGTTTTTCTGTAGATGTGTTCTAAATCAGGAATAATGTACCTGAATACAATTCTGCACCTAGATGTTTTCTGTGCCTTGCAACATCTTAAATGAATTGTTTGATGTCCATCACACTTCCTTGTCAGAAAATGTTGAGACCCTTTCTGAAGCCTTGTACAACTTGTTACCCTCACTTACTTACTCAACACAGTCTTCAAATCAAGTAAACTTGGTTTTCAGCTCTGAACAGGATATTGCAGGAATTCATCTCTTGCTCTCTGATTTGGTAGAGGTATGATCTAAATGTGCCAGCATGTGATAAATATGCACAGACAGAGTTTTCTGTGATACAGAGGTTTTCCTAGTGCCTGTTCATAATCACATATGTCATCCATATATTGTTCACAACAACCAGGTTTCCAAAATAGTCTAAGGACAAAGCACCCTCAGCTTTCCTTCCCAGATGTGTGTGATGGGTACCAGGAAGCCTTGCCTGGCAGAAGGAGCTCTCACAGATGTCTGAGCCACCTCTACTTCTTTCAGCAACTCTCATCATTCACTTTTTGAATTAACCTTTTTTAGCATCTTATTTTATGGCAATCTGTCCATCACCAAGCTGAGAGGAGTCAGTATAAAGAGCCCAATATACAAGGAATAGTCCCCACACTGACACAGAAAAAGCTAATCAATTCTAAAATATTAAAAACATCGCATACAACAAAGGGACATTATTGTGCAAAACTGATAACCAAAACGACCAAGAGGTACGCAGACTCACGGAAAAAAGAAAAGAGAAGCCTTTTCAATCTTTTCTGAATGGCTTAGGAATCTCTATTTATGTTTAAATCAGATAAAAGCTGTAGTGGAAGTGGAAAGAAAATGTCAGTAGCTTGATTACTTTCACAGTTTTTACTGTGAGAGATATTAAAAACATCAAGAGTAGATAGTATCATAAGAGGTTTCTGGTAACTTACAATATTCTCAAGCCAGCTGGGAATAAAAAAAACTTGAAAATGTTTCCCAAGTGAAAAAATTTTCTGTCACAATGAAGTTTTCATTTTCTGTCTTTTATGCTGTGACTTTTCTGTCAGATGTGCTTGGGATGTATTGAGTGAAGCAATATTAAAAAAAAATAATAATTCTCTAGAGTAGTCCTTCAGTACTGTCACATAGTTTGAAAAAAGCTGAATGACACTCTTGTCACTCTCGTCAAGCTGAGATATTTTCATTCATGTTTATTCTTGAGGTTTCTAGTTCTCAAGATTTGTTTAAGTTTTTCAGTTCTCAGCCCCTTGATAATGTACAAAATCCAAATTGGAAATCAGCATACATTCGTCAAGGATTATGGATTTGATATGTATCATCCTCAGAAGTGAGAGATCATACTTACCTTTGTATATTTTGAAGATAAATGAAGTAAAATAGGTTTTACTTAATTTTCTGTTAACTGAATGTGGTATATAGTTAAATTGATAACAATACTTGAAAGTGTAAATACCAAAAGACAAAATTGCAAGGCCAGAATTTCAGGAATTAAGCTGGCAAGGATTAGCCAGGTATCCATGTCCTTTTGGATGTAGTTTCTGCAAGTAAATTGTGCAAGGCAATTTACAATGGAAATGTTTCTTTTAACTGCAAACACATAATTTATCACTAAAAAAACCCCAATGCCAAATTTCACTTGTTAATTGCTTTTTGTATTCAAGGCCAATGCAAATTCTACTTTTGTTCGAATGGAAAAGTGTAAAAATATGGTATTTCACAACCTTTTCTTTCTTCTCACTGCTGCATAAGCTAGCAGTTACCACATATCAGTGTTCCTGGTAATTGAGCTCATTGCAAAAAAGTCAAGGGAAGTAGTAGAAAAGCCTTTGAAGGATAAAGCATAATGCTTGAAGCAGGAACTACTGAAGACGTGATAGGGAATTCCAGAAGTCAAGAAGAAAAGCCTTGTAGAAAGCTGGAGTTTTTCCTGACTTTAATTGCTCTGAATTTTTTTCTTTGAGTAGTACCATCAATAGGAAAACACTTGGCATTGCAAACATGCCAATTATAACTTTGTGAGATTTAATGATGGAAGCATAATACAGGTAATCTCTATCCCCAGGCCAGTGCTGACTGTTCTTTTGAAAATAACCTGTGTGCCTTGTAAAAGAACTATAAAAATAGTATATGGGAAAAGCAAAATTACAGATATTAAATTTATTGAATTTTTTTTTTGTCTGTAGCCAGTGAAAATGCTGTTACATTGAAGTAGCAAAAGAAATGCAAGTTAAAAATAATTGCTATTCTCAGTTACAAGCAGTACTGTTTTGAATTTTTGTCAGCATCCTGAAGAAATAAGTCAGTCCAGATTTCAGCTGAGAGTTATTAATGACAGCTCCATATTTTAGCTTGGTTATTTTTAGTTGGTTATGACCTTATCCCATTTTTAATCCACAGATAGTATGTACCTCCATGTGTTTCTGTGAAGAAAAGTTCCAGAAATCCCCTACCTGTTGAGTAGAATATTTTCTTTCACCTGTTCAGCCTCACTCTTGCTAGCTTAATGGACTGCTGTCTGCATCTTGGGTTGGGGGTGTGGGAAGTGGTGGAGTTAGGTTTGTTGTATTACAGTTCCATATTCAGGATGTTCATGGTCAAATTATTTCATTATTTTTGTAAACCTCAGTCTTATCCTTTTCAATATTTATTGTGTACTTTTCTAAATATGTATTAATATTTGTTTTAGCAATTTTAGATTAATGAGAAATTCTTAAGTCTAGCATTTAAGACTACAGCAGAACATATGGAAGTAATCCTAAACTTTCTATTTACAATGTTGTCACAACACTTGACAGCTGTGAAATCCCTTGGGGAGTGCTGAGTCAAGTAACTGTGAGGATGAACTGTAGGGATATGCAGTTCTCTCTTGTCAGTGAGTAACTTCACTCTATTCTCTGGCAATTCTTAAATACATTTTAATTCATTAAGCATATTCATAGTTATTAAACTACTTAGACAAAATTAAAGGAAATCTAACTTTTTTTATTTTCTTGTTTTAGAATGACAGATACTAACTTGTATTCTGTAGCTATGCCACACTGAAAGAGCTTCACCCCCAGTTGGTTGTAGAGAGCTGTGAGAGTTGTATAGCAGTCTGGAAATGCAGATAGGTATTTCATTATTCTACTTGCTGTATTTCAAGCTTAGAAAAACTGAAAATATTCCCCAAATGAAAGGAAAGGTGATGAAGCCAGGAATTTTGATAGTCTCACCCTTCCACTCTGGCCTCATTACTGAATTTAAATATATAAAAAATGATGAAAGCATAAACCAAAGTACAGGAATTCTTTGTCGAGGAATTTCAATAAATTCTAATTTATAAGGATAAGAATTAGCTTTTAGCTAAGGTTGTTAAGCATGAAATCCTGAGGTTAAAACTTATATTGAGAGAGTAGTCCTCAGCTTAGGGGATACTAAATTCTTAACTGCAGGTTGGATTAGCACAACTGATAGAGCAGGATGTGCCTTCACTCCTCCAGAATGTTCTACTCACCTCCTAGTATATGGATAGATAATTCATGTACATATCTAGAAAAATGGTTCTGAATTCCATCAGCCAAGCTGATCTCAGACTCCCAGGGCCAAAGCTCCAGCAGAGAAGCTGTGGCTTCAGTTCTGGTATTTCCTCTTTTGTAATTTGCTCTTCTTGCAGTTTGAAAACAGCAACACCAACTGGTACATTTTATGAGACACCTGATGCTGTAAGTGTGTGCTGGGCATGAGTTATATATAATGCAGAGCCTCTCACAGCACTGCAGTGGACCTAGAGTTGAGAAATTGAGCAGAAGAGCTTGTACCATTTAAGCCTCCATAGATTGTGAATTATTGCCAAAATAAGAACTTGTGCTCAAGAAAACTTTGGGAAAAAAAAGAAGAAAAGGAAACTTGCAATATTTTTTTGCTTTCAAGATCAGATAAACAAAAAAGGTCAGGATTGTAGTTACAATTTTAGAGCTAACTCTGCCTTCCTCTCATTTTTGGTGTCTGTGGCTTTCAGTGTTTTAGAAAAATGAAAGAAAAAGGGCAGATTTGATCTTGTGTGTACAAAAGTCTTGTTTTATCATCTACACTTTACAAATAGAAAGCAGACATTGTAATATTCATGTGTGGGTAACAAATCTACTGTTAAATTTTCCAGTATTGAAAAGAAACTGTTTTGATCAGTATTTTAATTTCACTTGGGCAGGATTGGATTGAGAGCTCAGCAGATGGTTGTCATAAACACCATACCTCATTTTGGAAGTAGCATTCAAATCTATCCAGCTTGGCACTAGCTACACAGACTAATTTTCCTGCATTTTTGTGCCAAAAGAAATAAGGCATGGAGAATATTTTTTCTAATTATTTTCAGATTTTATTAACCAATATCAGACCTGCTTGCCCTGCGGTTGCGTTATCCATAAATCTCTTATGGTTTACAGTTCTATCAGAAAAACTACAGTCAGTTATCAAACAGCAGTGATCTAAATGACTAATTGTTAGCATTATTGGGTAACTTAATTAGAATAATCTGTACATTTTCTTTGTACTGCTATTGGCCAGAGGTGAGTATGAGTGAAATATTGTGCCTAAAGTATAAGCTTTTTGGGAAGAGAGAAATTCAGAAGACATACTCATAAGAACAAAGTTGTCATTCTTAAAATTATTTAAATGAAACTTACTCTTAGTTTTGTAGCACTTTTTATTTTTTTTAATGAGGAAACAGTTCCTCACTGTATAGTTGTGTGAAGAGAAGGAAAGTTGTATTGTCCACAGCAGCTCTTCCCCACCCTTTGTCTATCTCATCCCTTACCTTAGTCTGTACGGTATTTGGGCTGGTAAGGCTGAGCCTCAGCTGGACAGGGAAGAGAAAATACAACGAAAGGTTCCTGGGTTGGGATAATGACAGGGAGAGACCACTCAGCAGTTGCTGTCATGAGCAAAACAGCCTTAACTTGGGGAGATTAGTTTAATTTATTACCAGTCAAATCAGAATAGGATAGTGAGAAATAAAACCCAAATTTTAAAAACACACTCATCCTCCTTTTTGGGCTCACCTTCACTCCAGAATTCTCTTCCTCCTCCCCCCAGTGGCTGGAGAGGGATGGGGAATGGGAGTCATGATCAGTTTTTCAGCTGTTGTCTCCGCTGTTCCTTCCTGCTTGGTGGGAGGACTCATCACAAACTCTCCCCCCTCCAGTCTGTGGTCTTTCCAGGGGCTGCAGATGGATTTCTGCCCTATAGGGCAGTCTGGAAGCATACTGGCCCAGGAGATGTTTCTGAAATTCCATGCCTGTCTGTTTAATTAGAACATTCTGAACCTAATGACATGGTGTCTTCAGAAGAACTTCTTAAGTAAGGCTAAAAATTACCTCTGACAGATATTAGATATTTCTCTGAAAGAAATGAGATAGAAAAGGATTGAGTACCAAACAAAAGTCAGGAGCTTCTTGCTTACACTGTCTTACTGTGAACAGTGTTTTTCATTTGAGAAAAATAGTATGGATAACACTTCAGTCTTAAAGATTGATGATGAAAATAATGAATGGGATCTCAACAGAGAAATTGGAATGTCCATGTTTTAGACCTTAAAAACAAAAGCCATTGGTATAATAGTATCAAAACCAGAGGAGGTGATTTCTCTGAATGCCCTTACATCAAGCTCCTGTCTTCTCTTCCAGATTTCATTAAAGACAGCCAGCAAGCAGCAGAGGTGAACACCCTCTTTGCATTCTGGGACACAGGCACCCAGTGTAAGACTGTGTGGCAGCAGTCTCACCATATCCCCCCAGGGGACTGAGCCCCCTTTACTAGAAGAGGAGGGGAAAGCCAGGGTTGGTGTGCAGATAGATCCCATCACCAGGTGGTACCCGTTAGAAACTCAACTCTTCTTCCTCTCCTCCTCCTCATTCTCCTCTTTCACTATCCCCAGAAAAGCAGCTCCGTTTGTGTTATGTAAATGTGCAGTTTAAATCTCTCATCACTAGACTGGCCACATGGAGAATGAAGACTTTCAGGAACTGAGTTTGCAGATGCTTAGCTTGTGTTTTTGTGTTTAATAATGTGTAGCCTCAGCTTGTTTGGCCTCTGACTGGTGTGGCTTAGTAGAGGAAGTTGATATCTTCATAGAAGGGAGACTAATAATGCTATCAAAATTGATTTTTCTTTTCATCATTTATTGTATCATACAGTAACATAACTGGGATAATTTTTCTAGGATATATTGTTAAAAATAAGAACGTACTTTAATTTTGTCTCTTTAACTTAACCTTGTAACTCAGTCACTCATCTCTCTTGAATCATTTGAGATACCTGATGTAATATATTTGGATCCAAATGTCCCAAAACTTTTTTTCCTGATTCTTCATTTCTTTAACAAATGGCTAACTCATAACTTTGTTTAAAAAGAAAACATATGTATATATGTATATATATATGTAGAAAACAGGAATGCCATTTCTTCTATGAATTTTTTTTTCCATTTCTGTTCTTTAATAAGATGTTAGATATGCTCTTTTTCCTACTCTTGAGAAAGAAAATTTTCTGTTTTCATCTTTGTGACTGATGTGTGAATCAGACAACAACCTCCCAGAATTCAGCAGTGTGAGAGCTGGAATGGTTTCCCTATAAAGCTAAAGTCTGTAAACATTGGTTGTCTTTAAGACCTACTAATGGGATAATATAGACCAGGGAGTAAAAGTCCAAGAGAGCAATCAATGATGGCTATTTCTATTGGATCCAACTGAAATTTTATGTGCTTTGTAAACTGATGTTTTAACTGATACAATTTAATAAAGAAGAGGAAAATGAGCCCTTTATAATTATTCTATTCAGGACCAGGGAAATTTAATTTATAAATAATGTACCTGCCCTTTAACACATTTTTGAAAGCTTCACTGGCTGTTCTGCAATTATGCTAATGATATCTTTGACCCAATGTTCAATGCAGAAAGCAATGCTTAAACTGTGCTTCTGTGAGTGGATTCCTCTTTCTGTTTCAAGCCTTTTAGTATTTACTTTTATAAGTATGCTAAAAAGAAAGAAAAGAAAAAAGGCTGCTGTAATAATTAGTAGGAATAAAAGAATGCATTTTGCATTTGTACATATTCTATATATGTTTAAACTTCTCCATCTTTTGCATTTTGTTTATGCAGGGGTAGACTTTTTCATGCATTTGGAATGGATTGGATGGATGGTTTGGATGTGAGAAAGAGTAGGAGGGTCCCATAGGGGTTCTGTATCACTTGACTGGCAAATTTTGGCAGGTTAAGGGGGTGCTATTCATGATGCTGGTTTATCTCTTTTAGTACTGGTGTCCATATATGTTCTTCATAAAGAAATGCCAAATCAGCTCCCTATGAACCTTTAGGTAACTTCCCAGATGCCCAGGAACTTGCAGTCAAACATTGTGGTTGGGTCAGAATTTCTGCTTTTGATTCACTGTATAAACTTATGGAATATATTTAACATTGATGCCACTTGCTACCTAATTAGGAAAAGTAGCATTATCATACTTAATTGCTGTGCCTATTTCATAGAGAGTTTGAGGATAAATTAGGTACAAGAGCTTGAAATATGAAAAGCTTTCTAAGTGGGTAATATGATCCACTTGTTCAGTCTGTTGACCTCAACTGATAATGAAAAAGCTTCAACTAATAAATGTATGAGAAAGATCTTTATTAACTAATGATTTTTCTGCTGTAATGGGGCTTAATATATCTACTTCACATATTTTCTCAAATTCTGAGAAAATAATCTGTGGTAACAACTCAAAGTTTCATCAAAAGAGGAAAGAGACCAGGAAACAACATTATGCTTAATTCCTTTCTTTGTAATGACTTACAATTCTGTTATCAGTCTTACATTCATAGTTTTCAAGGAGAGCAGGGACTACTATTGACTATAGTATATTGTGTGAGATGCTAAAATAAGCAGTGCCTCCTGCAATATTGCCTCATTTATGAATATGCTGTAATATGTCTAAAGATGGGTAGATTATCATAACCCTCTGTTGCTGAAGTGCAACAAAGATTGTTTTGTAAGAAACAGTGTCCATGGACAAACGAGATCAAACAGGCACAGCAGATCATGATGGTGATGCTGCTGCTGCTGCTGCTGGTGATGATGATACAAGTGACCCACTTAGGCAGGGAAAAAATAATGATAGCTGTGAAAAAAAAAAAAAACAGACAGATGACTATGCTAAAAATAAAAGACTTATTGAAATGCTTGCAGGCCAAGGGTATAGGCCTAGCAACAAGTTGACTATTGACAGGTCATTCACCCACTATCTTGCGGAAGAAAAAAAGCTACTCTTTAGTAAAGATGAAAAGGATGTACTGGGCAGAAACAATATATTATCCTTATGGTGTCCACTGTTTTCCCAGGAAACAAAAATGGATTAATCTTTATAGAAGAGTAAAATGAGCTTTAGGAAAAGGAGTCTTTGGAAAGATTGTTAATATTAAACTATCCTTGGCAACTCTTATTCTTTTACATTCCCTTTCACTTGTCCTTTCCTGCAAGAATGATGACTCATCCATGCTGAAATAGCTGAATGCCATGTTTCTAGCTCCAAATCCTGTGGAGAAGTGGCACCGTGCTCCACTGTAAGTGGTTGTAGTTGGTTGGCCCTGGCTGGATGTCAGGCAGCCACTAAAGCCTTTCGGTCATTCCCTTCCACAGCTGCACAGTGGAGAGAAAATACAACAGAGCGTTCATGAGCAAGGATAGAGAAAAATCACTCACCAAACCCTATCACAGGCAAAACAGACTAGAATTAGAGCTATTAATTTAATTTTTTACTGACAAAATAAGAGCAGGATAATGAGAAGCAAACACCTTCCTCCTACCCATTCCTTTCCAGCTCTACTTCTTCACCCCAGCACTGCAGGGAGACTGGGAATGGGGGTTATGGTCAGATTGTTTCTGCTGCTGATCAATTTAAAATTACCAGAAAGTATAAATAGATGAGATGAAAAAGATGAGATTGAGAAAGGAATGATCACAGGGTTGAGCAGGTGCCTGGAAAAAGAAGGGGAAATTTTTCCCACACAGCTATGGCCTTGCAAAACCCATGGCCAGACTCCTTGCAGACAGACAGTGACAGTGGCGGAGAGCAGCTGCTGGGGAGGACGCAGAGAGTGTAACAGGTGTCACTGTGACAAAGCCTTTGTCTCAGTAGTGTGCCCCGTGGCACTGAGATGCCTGGGGAGCCTGTGTCTGCCTGACATAGTGCCTTTGCTAAGGTCAGTACTTGTTTGACAGGTCTTGGTTTTGTGGTGACTTTGTTTCTTATGTCACCTTATTTACTTGCTTGTGATGTTTGGTACACCATCTGTTTCTTCCCTCTCTGCTTTATCTTCTTTTTTTAACATCAGAAGTCATGTTGAATGTAAATATATGTATGCTTTTCATCTAGTATTTTAAATCATTTGTGGTTTGATTAGTGTAGAGTTTAAGTGCCTACCCTTTCTTTGACCTTCAGACAAATGGCCAGATTTCAGGCTTGTTTATCCTTATTGTAGAGCCTAAATAACTCTTTTGGGTGTCATGCAATTATACTGTATGCTGCTATAAATAGCAAGATAATTCCACCAAGCTACAGGCTTCACACCCTTTCCACCTGGGCACGGGACAGAGAGATGCATGGCAGTTCAGGAAGAGCCCTGTGTCTCTGTCATGCTGCACAGGGCTCACAGCCCCAGCACTGGTCATGGCCACAGACACCACCACATCAGTGTGATTGCAGGGGCTGCAGGAGGCAAGCTGTCAGTGCTAGATGGCAGCTATCTCCTCCATTTTGCTACAGAGCTTTTTGTTTGACAATTCACACTTGCTTCAGATTTAATTCTACCATATGATGGCTCAGAATTATGGGCAGAAGCTCCAGTATTTTGCCTGCCATCCCAATCTTCTGCCATCCTTGTAGTCTGGCTTCTAGGACCCTCTGCCTCCATCTCCTAGTGCAGTAGCACATTTGTTTTTGATACCATGCCTTTAATGTATTAAGTGATGGCTTTCTGATTGACAACTGCAGTATATCACTGGCATTATTTTCTTGCAGCTTTTAGGACAGAAACAGGAAGCTGCACTTGTGTCCTCTAAACAGTTGAAGGATCAGGACTCACACAATTTCACAAGCAGCATCAGCAAGTTATTTCTTTGTTGCTCTGTGCCTGGGTCATGCCAGCTCCTGTCATTGTCAGAACTGATGTGCTCTACAGAACAGGGAAAGAATAGCAATTCTCCATAAATTTGTGCTGAGATGAGGGTTTAAAGAATAGGCTGTTTCTTAAGATGTCTGAAATACTAAAGGACAGCAGCATCAATAGGCAGGTGGGGAAGAAGAAAAAATCCCTGTATGTCAGAGATCAGCAGCCATAATAACACATCTTTTCAATAGAAAATAAATTTGTAGGTTACCTTGTTTTGTCACAGAAGTGGGTGAGGGAAGCATTTGAGAAGTCCTGGGAAGCGAACTGCTGTTTGGGAACCTGTGCCTCTTGGAGGCCAGTGGTGCTTTCTCATTGACCAGAGCAGCTGTAGCATCCCAGCATCAGTGCTTTTGTCTCTTTTTCTCTTTTACTAATGTGAATTAGGAGTGAGAGACAGATGATAGCAGTTATAATTGACAGCCTCTAGGTTTAGTGACAAGTTTAATAATAATAATAATTATTATTATTATTTTGTTCATTATCTGATGCATACAGGGATTCTTTCTAATGTTCATAATGCTTTTCAAAACAGTGACATGTCTAACCAAAAATCTTTTTTCAGTATATTAAATTTCTCAACAACTTTATTTAAAAATCTCTCACATAAATGTGTATTAAATAGAGTAATTCAAGTAAACAGATATTAAATATATAAGCAGGAATTTATTACTGCATACAAGCAGTGAAGAAACTCATTACTTGTTAGAAAATTACTGTTTTCATGGTTCAAGTTAATTAACTAGCAAAAACATTTAAAACCAAAAACGAACAAAAATTTCATTGTTTTCATTTAATGCTTTGTTTCAGGGGTTTTTTACTTGTATGTGTACATGTTAAACTGCAGTTTGTGTTTAGAAATTCTAGTCCTTTGTGAAGGTTGGAAACTACAGCATATATCCTCTAATACTACATTCATACAGGAGAAGCAGACCAGAGCTTCCATGGGCTTTGTGCTAGTTGTCACAGACCTCTACCACATAATAAATGGGAAGCAGAGCTTGGAGGATAGTGTCACCAGAGATATTGCAAGGTTACTCACTAACCATTGTAAATTCATACCCACAGCTTCACACACATAGCCCCTGGATAATGGAAAAAAATCAGAGCAAAAAAACTGCCAGAACAAGTGATTGCACATGTTGTTAATACAAGGAGCAGATTATGCTGGAATCCTCTCTTTCTGATTTTGATAAGTCTTCTCTATCCCTCCAGATAATCCACAGCATCTTTTTTGTCTTTCCTTTCTCCATTGAATAATCTCCAGTAGCTCCAAGCTAAATTCCTTTTCTCTGTTCATATAAGTGCAAATTTTTCCTGGCCTGAGTATGGTGAACAGATTTTTTTCTGTCAAGGAGACAGAAGTGGGAAGAAATTCAAGACTTAGAAAGGTAGCAGTTTCAGAGTTTGCCACAAACAGAACAGAATATGACTGAGTTAAAGGAAGACATAATGGTTTTTTCCTCTGGATTTTCTTAACTGGATTTCTCACAAGTGTTTTGATGGGGGTGGGAAGGAAATTCTCAAACACACCCTTCTTCAATGACATGACTTTGCAGCAATCAGATTTCACAGTGAGCTCTAACTTTCCAGGGAAAAGGTTAGAAATGTTACATTTGCCTTTCTAGTAAGAAGTTATGACTCCAGGATTTCTTTGATGTGCTAGACAATGATTATGGGAACTGGGACAACCTCACGTGGTCACTAGAAGAATGTTTAATAACTTCTGGTATGCTGTTCTTCAAACTTGTCTTAAAGGCATTCAGATTGATTTTTGTTAGGAGAATTCACTGAAGTCAGATGTCGCTTTCCTTGGTTTACTTTCCTCAGATTTTTCTGTAAGGTAGAAAAATAAATGCAATTTGTAGTGAAAACCATTCTTCAATCTTTCCTGTATCACTGAACAGAAAGTGTTGCCTCCTACACAATACCTAAGAAACAGCTACTTCCACTGCTGCATTTAGTAGAATATTCTGTCAGTGTCAGAGAATCAAGAAATGTGTGTTTTAGGCTGGCTTTAAACATGTGCATGCTTGTTCAGGTGTTGAGGCAAAGGAAGGGCATTGCAATACTGTAGAACATAAATGGTTTCAACTCCATCATACTAATACCTGTTCTTGTTCTGTAATATGTCACATACTGTGGTAGTCTTCCTAAAACAATTATGAAACTTTTATAGCAAACATGTTTTGTCAGCTGATTCATTCCCATGAATGCAGACATAGTGTTTTATTTCATTATAACAAACCTGTTCTGTTTGAGTAACAGAAACTGTAATTATTAAGCCTTCCTGATAGTTTTCTGAACTTTGCTGAGTGGGAGCCAAAGTCCAAGAATGAGACGGATTACTTACACAGACTGATGTGATAAATGCCTTTTTATTTGTTCCAGGTTAGATTGTGCATCTAAAACATTGGTGTAAATAGCTCTGCCAAGGTCACTTTATGGCCAGTGCCTGACAGACATCACATGGAAGTGTTCAGTAGTTTGGACTGTACTTGAATTTTTGTAATTCGGCCTTTGAAAGCTTTCATGTACCTTTCCTGTCAGGCTAATAGACTTAAGAAATTTGGATGAATGAGCAATCCTGTTGTGTTAGATATCTAGTGTGCTATATAGCTGACACTTTTCCTATAGTTATTGAATAAACCACCATTTTTTTCTGTACTAGAGGAATGAAAAAAACCCCAAAACCAAACAAAAAACCAAACAAACAAACAAAACCAAACCCGCCAGAGACATGTACCACAAGGGAAATTGATCTATTTTAAATATGCCTATCATACTGGAAAGAACCAGGCAAACATCAAAACCAGAAGCAAAATAAAAAAAAATAATAAAAAAAAACCAAACAAGTTGATAGATCAGATGCTACCTATCTGTTCTTATGTGAGGACATTTTCTGCCCTAAGGTTTCCAATCTACTCAAGACTCTTTTGTCCAGTTTAGTTGAAGACTGTCACAGGTGGTCTCTAAAAGACTTTGTTCTACCTATATTATCCTGTTGTTCTTAAAGAAAATTCCTGCACATCCAGGTAAATATTGTTACCAAAGTTCATACCTCAAAACCGTTCCCAAATTCTCATATTTTATTCTGAGGGCAAATACAATTTACACTTTCAGGCAGAGACAGACATTGCACATCCCAATGTTACTCATTTAAATGTTTACTTTGTTTTCATGTTTAGTCAGACTTTAAATACCTGCAAAATTGGAAGCAATTTTAAAAATAAACTTGTAAAAGAAGGGTCAGTCAACAAGTCCTAACTTTCTTTCCTTCTTAGTTTTGATTTCCATAAAAGCAAATAAACTCCAACTGTAGCACCAGCTTGACATAGTACAAATAGTAATATGCATAGAGCCATTCACTTTTTGCAGATCAAAGCAGTGCCAGTTAGTATAGCTGAAAATACTAAAAAATCCTCAATGAGAAAATAAAGTCTAAAATAAAACTCACAAAGAAGAATGTGAGCATTATGTGTAAGTGCACAACAGATGATAGAACTTTTAGTTGCAGTGATCATCACAAAAAATCATTATTTTCAGATTCCTCCTGTATTATAGCAATTCTGATATAATAACTGTATTTGATACAGAATAGTGATCTTTTAATGCTGTTTTTCAAATAACTAATGTCTGAATATGGGTACTATGATTGCAATAACTTGTTTAAGTTGCTGAAGTACGAATAATTTTATATATAAGCAGCAAAGAGCTAAACCAAAATATTTGTTGTGGCTTTTAAAAAAGAGGCTAATCACTAGGTCATTAGAATTCTCTCTTAAAAACAGAAAATAGAAAATTGCTTAATACTTTTTGATTTTCCTATTTGTATTATGCAGACAAGACAAATTGTCTAGAAGAGTTCGTATCAATCATAGCACACAAATCATCTGAAAGTATTTTCATATATGGTATTTTTCTCTATATATGCACAGTCATATATGCATGTATATATGTATATATACACATGCACATATATATGTTTTTATTGTTTGATGTTTTTGAGCTTTTAAGTAGCACTGCATTCTCAGCCTAGAGGAATGATTTGTAATATTGAATACTTTAACCAAACATAATTCCTACCAAATGTCCTCTTGTCAAATTGGCATTAATCAGTGCAGCAGTGTAATCATGTGTACTTAATCATAGGCAGAAAATGCTAAAACAGTGAAGGAAAATCTCTTCCTTATGCATTTTATTGTCTGAAAGCTTAAGCGGACATTAAGTGATGCAGGGTAATAGTGGAAAACATCATTATCATGTTATTATATTCAGGCTTGAGTGGCACTGAAAAGCTGTATTTGTCTGATAAGAAATGCATAATATTAAATTTCATGTGGTCTAAAATAATTACCATGTTATCCATCATATATAACTTAGTCTTTTATTCCAGGAAATGAAAAAAAAACCCAAAGAGCAGTGTGTTATAAGATGGTCCATATAACTAAAAAACCCTCTTTTTAATGGGATAATGAGAGAAAGAAAAACCTGTGGATATGATCCAAATGGAAGGCATTTTGAAAGGCAGTGTGTTTGAGATCCATTTTCCTTTCACCCTTTAACCTTGATAAATCCTCAGTCCAGCTGTATACTGTATATAGAATGAAAGAACATACCTGGGCAAAAAATGTGTGATATCATGAAAACTTTATTAGACATTTCTGTGGAGCTGGACTGTGCTAATACTTAATTCTATAATTAATTTCAAATTAGGAACTGGTGAACTGGTTTGCTGCTGCATTATCTTGGTCTGTGCCAGATGAATGTGAAAGATAAAAACTGTAATTTTATATCAGACTTGGTACCTGTGTTAAAGGGAGAATTACTGATAATGTTAGATGATTTATATCATACTTCTACTTCAGTGTCTTAAATGGATGAGCATTTTTCCATAACTTATACATCTGGTGTATTGAGTGTTGCAGGACCCTGCTATCTTAATGCAGGAAATTAATTATCCAACATCTGCTCTAGAAGGCAATTTGACATATCACTGGTGACAACTAGATTCCATTCCATGGAGCAAATATTGTGTTTTCCCCATCAGCACTCAGGGCTGAATAGCAAACAATTCAAATCACAGAGTGAAATAACCAAAGATGATGAACTCTGAAGATACTGGTTTTACAGATAATTAGGCTATTGTATCAGATTTCCACAATGAGAAACAGAAACATTGTCATTAGGAGACAGAAAAGAATATAATCTTCCTCTCAAAGGTTAGTGTGAAAATCGTGTTCTACTGCTACTCCTGTTCTAGTTACAGTAGCCTGTAGGCTCAGATCATTGGCACTGTGGTAAGATAAAAGCTCTTTGTTGAACTTTATATAGAAAACATTGCACATATTTCTTCTTTTCTAGTTCTAAGCCATGAAGTTTTCCTGTAAGGCAAGATTTTAGCCCTTAGGTGCTATAAAACAACTCTATTTTGCATTAATAAAACCATGAACTATTTGGCTGTAGAGAGGATCAATAGACTGGCATAGTAGAAATATTTACAGTTCAAATACATTTCATTTAGGGAAGGACAAAACAAAATCCAGGGATTTTATTCCCAGGAAACAAATTGCATAATGCAGTGCTGAATTTTTTTATTGTTTGGTTTTAAATTTAAATGCATTCATTAAGTGTATGAATTTACTTAGGCTTTCTTAGATTTTGTATGCCATAGAACTGAATTGTTCATGAAGCTGCCTCGATATCATTCGAAGATGTAAAAAGGAAAAGGTAAAAAATAAGTTCCCATTTAAAATCCTGCCTTTTACTGCATTCAGACCTGTTTGTCTGTGAAAATGTTTTTTTGGCTGCCATTGGTGTATGCCAAATGCCACTTTCAAAAAATCTGAATGCTGCTAACATGACTCATCAACACTTCTGCATTTGAAATGGCCATTTGAACTGAAAACAAAAAATAACACCTACAGTTTTTCTTTCATTGGTGTAGTTTAGAAACACATTCTGCACTGAATAAAAAAGTTTGCTACTTTGTTGACTTATGATTGTGTTTAGATACAGGAAAAGGAAACATGTATCATGTTGAAAAATCCAAATAATTTTTACAGCAATGAGCCGTAGCTCCTTGCAAAATGTCTGTTTGTGAATACAGGACATGTACAAGTACAGGCATACACAATTGCATGTGGAACAAGCAGACTTATAGCTCTGTGCAAAAAGTCTTGTGTTTTTTTCAGTGCTTTCAAAACATGGCTGTAAATGCAGGCTGCCTTAAGAAAATACAACATGGTAATAAACCCTAGCAGTCTTAGCTGGGCATTTTCTAATGCGATGATCTGAAACTTGCATGGCTAGAAAATCTTAGACCTAAAAGAAAGAAACTACTATGAAGATTAAATTGCATGTTAAAGGAGGTGTGATTCTGTGAATGCAAATTAATTTACATTTTTTGCAGAGTGTAATGACAGCTCAACAGACTCTTTTTCCAAAATTACTTCAGCCCACATTTTGGAAGTGTGTAATTCAGCATAAGGAATGAGTCATTCTGCTGCAGAATTTTGTATGGATTCCTAGTATGAACCTGGAACTTGCTTTTAAGCCATCAAATAATTTATAACATAGGACTTCCTTTCACAGAATAAGAATGTGGTTGAAGCTGGAATGAATCCCCAGACTGATTCAGCCCCCTCCAGGTACCCAAGACTGTGTCCAGACAGCTCTTGAATATCTCCAAAGATGGAGACTCCACAATATCCCTGGGCAACCTGTGCCACTGTTCAGAACTCACAGAAGGGGAAAAAAAATTAAAAAATTAGCATGATCAGATTGAATTTCATGTGTTTAAATTTGCAGCTGTTTCCTCTTGTCCTATCAGTGAGCAGTACTGAGTAGGGTTTGGCTCCTTCTTCTTCATTCCCTCCCTTCAGATATTTTTCCACATTGATGAGATCCCCCTAGGCCTTCTGCTCTCCAGGCTGAGCAGCCCCAACTCTCACAGCCTCACCTCATGTCAGAGATGCCTCAGTCCTTTAATCATCTCCATGGTTCTATGATGGACTCACTCCAGTAGCTCTGTGTCTTTCTACTTGGCAGTCTGGCACTGGGCACAGCCAGCTGTGGGCTCTGCTGCTGTCCTGAGCAGACAGGAATGATCCCCTCCCTTGACCTGCTGGCAGTGCTCTCCTAATGCAGTCCAAGATGCCAGTGGCCCAAGGGCACGTTGCTGGTACCTGGTGAGTTTGTTGTTCACCAAAGCCCCAAAATCCTTTTCTGCAAAGCTTCAGGACGCTGAGCCTCCAGCAGATGCTGGTGCCTACATTATTCCTCTCCAGGTGCAGGACTTTGCACTTCTTGTCTAAATTCATGAGATTCCTCTTTGCCCCTTTCTCAGCCTGGAGCACAGCACTAGTGATTTGCCCTGCTGAACTTTGGGCCACTGATCACAATGACTGAGCCCATGCCTGGACCCTCAAAAATACAAGTTCACCTGCTCAGAACTTTCTAAAAATTATTTTCTACTTAAAAATACTCATCAGTGCTTGATAATCTGTCTCAGTGGGGTTATGGGGGTTTTCTTCATGATGTCTGGAAATTGTCTTTTCCAGGTATTCAGACTTGTGGCCCTGATGAGAAAAAAGTGTTACTAGGAGTTAATGAGGAAAAAACAAGTGTTTTTTTCAGAAAACAGAAAGCAAAATTATAATTGTACTAACTGTAAATGATGTTTGGGGAAATAGAAAATTCTGAAATTACATGATACCAAGAGACACAATGGGATACAGAAGACATACTCTAATTAGTCATGCTTGAGCCTTCCACCAGTCCCTGAGCTCGGATCAGATGTTTTGGTTTTAAAAAAGATAGGGAGAAAAGACAACATTTTCACATTACTGTGTTGACTGTATAAAACTGAGTTGATGGTGGATTGCATTGCATTCTGTAGCACATACAGCCTTTGTCTTGTTCTGGATATTTTAACTTGATGCTTGGAAATGGCTCTAGAGAGGTGAAGGTAAAACTGCTTTGCCAATAAAACCTGGAGAAATGTGAAGTGCTCCTGCTTTGTGCAGAGCACCTGTCAGTGCTGGAAAAGCGACTGGATTGATTTCTATGGTGTATCCTTAATTTCTTGATATCTAGGTTTATGCTGAAATGTTCAAAAAGAACTGATAGATTTACAAACATTTTCCTAGACAGTTGATCTCTGCCAATAACTCACCTGAAGGCTATCAGTAAGGTGAAATTCCCACTTAAAATGAAAAGACCTGGTGATCTTCTCAGACCATTGCAGAAATATGGCATTTCTAAGGCTGGGATTGTAAGAAGAAAGACTTGTTTGGAGGTTTCCAAATAATGAAAATCTATGGGCTATGCTTGGTAAGAGAGGAAAACTAATTTATTGGTCAGTAATACGTATTGTGGTATTTTAAAAAGGTTCTTCTAATAGCTCTCTCAGCTTACTCTTGCTTCAAAATCTTTTTCATAAGGATATGGATCATAGTTCTTACTATACTTCAGGAGCATAGAAGACATTCAAGGTCAGCAGTTTATTATAGCAGTCCAGAATCTCCAGGGAAAAGGTAAAACAACTTGAAATTAATTGAGTTAAAGTTTTGCTTTTGTTTTGCTTCTCTTCTTTCTACAGAAGGAGGTATAGGATAGGGATTGGCATGCTTTTTGGGTTCTTGAGATTGAAGAATCCTGGGACAAAGGACAGAGCTCACCAAATGTTTCAAAATAAAAATAGATTCACAGTCATGCAGTTAGCATGAGCATGAGCATGGTGATTGTCCAGAGAACATTTTTGGAAATCAGTGTCAAATTATTCCTTTAGCAGAGATAAAGAAAAGGATGCTCAAAGGAAAGAGTACAGGCAAGAAGAGGTGTCTGATATCTTTCTTCTTATTGTTACTGCTTGTAGAAAAATAAGCTAATGGTTTTTATCCTAGTGAAAAGACCTACAGGGGCAGACTTGAGAGCAGTTAAAATTTCCCAGTGATTTCCCTAAAATCACCAAGCTGAGTGATGAAAAAACTCTGGGTTTTTAACAGCAATATCAGGTGTGTTAATTCTCAGCATGCCTTCATGAGGCTCTGGCATGATAGCAGGATAGCTTGGACATGAAAATTTCAGGTTAAGACATAAATTTTTAACCCAGGTTATTTATAGAAGGTTTGAGGAAACCAGGAGAATGGTGAGGTTTTTACTCAATCCACTTAACCCAAGCAGTAATGAGTGTAAATAACTGTGGGTTACTGAGACCTGCCCAGCAGAGAGCTGTATTGGAGACTTTAATCTCATAAACCCCAGGTCTGGAAAGCTTAAGTTCAATAAAATAATCTACCTTTGCTGCTAAGCAGGATTAGTTGCAGCCACTGGAAACTGAGAATACTCAGCACCTTGAAGTCATATCTGTTTGCCTTGGCTTGCTATGCTGAATATAAATGCATAATGAGTCATTGATATCCAGTGCCTATCCAGATTAATCATTGAAACACAAGGAAAACACTTTAAATTAAATTAAACTAAATTAGATTAAATATATTTTGGTTTTAATTAAATACATTTCAGTTAAAATAATTGAATCATTTGAATTACAAAAAAAAAAAAATAGTCTTTGTTCATTCCATATATAGGACTCTTTCCTTCAAAAAAACAAGTGATGAAGTTATTGTTATTTCTTTAGTGTCCATTCATATTTTCTATGATGAAGTGAATTATTATATTGAAATGAGGTATTTGAGTTGTCCTAAACTTGAAACATTTGTATTCAAGAACATTTTTCTTGAATTGAATGGAAAACCAGAAGGAATATCTAGCACAGATTTTCTCCATGCTT
Source organism: Oenanthe melanoleuca (assembly GCF_029582105.1). Classification (NCBI taxonomy): domain Eukaryota; kingdom Metazoa; phylum Chordata; class Aves; order Passeriformes; family Muscicapidae; genus Oenanthe; species Oenanthe melanoleuca. The sequence continues at coordinate 24,236,590 of NC_079336.1, read as the reverse complement.
CTAAAATTAATAATGTAGAACTGGGTTAATTATAGTTAAATAATAATTTGGAACTAATGGGTTCACAATCACTTGTATTCAGTTCCACATAATTCCAGTGTAAGTCTATATAATTTTTTGGTTGGAAAACATGCAAAGTAAGGTGACATATTTACAAATATTTTGGTGTTAAGATAGCTCATCACAGACTGTCTAGCAGTATAAGAAAAATCCTTATAAGGTAAAATTTTTTGTATTCACAGCTGAGGCTTATTAGCACTATCTATTATTTTTAGATAAAAAATAAATGAAGTCACATTTTTTAGCTCTTTGGCTAAAACCCCTGTATCTCCACAATTTGTCACCTGCCCAGCTTTTAATCACAGAAAAGCACTTTTTTCATAGTCAAGGATGTAGGGTTGATTCCAAACCCCAGTTGTGATTCTGCAGTGAAATCGGTGAGACTTGAGATCATCAGACAGCGAGGTTCTGGGTGCCTGGTTTGGGTTTATTTGTGGGGTTTTGTGAGTGAGGCAACTGTCCTGAGTCCTGAACACAGGTGGAGTCAGTGGCACTCACACGTGGGCTCTGAACAGACGGTCCATGTTTGTGCTGAATGGGAAATCTGCTCGGAAAATTCAGCTTATGTGGCACTTGGTTAACAGCTGCTGGCATCCACTTTCCAGATGGAATTAGTGTGGCACTAATTTAGGTGGCACTGAGCTCAGCAAAGTTCTTCAGGGCATGGGAGTTGTGCTTACTCATGGAACACCTCCTCAATCTGCCCTTGTATTTTCAGGTTAAAAAAGAAAAGTTGAGACCTTAAGTCTCATTTCCTAATTACTCAACCATATTTCCACTATCCCAATTCAGACTGACTTTAGAAAAGGAAATTTTTGGCCAGGATGATGTTAGCCATATTACTAATTAATAGTATTGACTTAATAACCAGTCATCAATATATGCTGTGTTTTAAATGCCTATACTTGGTTTCACACAGATTTAATAAACAATTACATAAACTTCTTGCTTTAGTTATTTAGGAAAGACTGAAGAATATAGCTCTAATTTAAAAGAGTGATTAACATCAGGCTTGGAGAATGTTTTGTGAGGATTCCTTTCCTTTCACCCAGTCATCATATGTACATTTTCTGCTATAAAGAAAAGAAAAAAAATACATCTCTGTGAATAAAAAGAAAGTAATTTAGTAATTCCCTTTTTGTAGATTTCTGACTCATAGCACAGAATTAAATTTATTAAGGCTTTTCTTTGATAAGGATTCAGATTAGTAGCTTCAAAGGGACCTAGACATTTTGATACATTTCAGTGGTGCATATTCTACTAATCTGGGAGGACAACCATATATGTTCTTATATGCCATTATTCAAATATTTAAAATATAAATAGATATTATATGAATATTAGAAATATTAAAAATATAAGTGTTATCAAAAATGTTAAAATGTTTGCAAGTGCAAAACTGTATGGAGTGCAGTAAGAAGGAGCTAGGTAGGGTCACTTTTCAAATACTTTGATATGTCTATAACACTATAATGTGTAATGGAAAGAAACTGAACACATGTTTTCAAAGCCCATTTTACCTTCTTCCCCCTTTTTCCTTTCAGTACCATGTATAATTACTGATCACATTTTTTGGAAATGATAGAGAAGTATTGAATACTATTTTTTCTTTTATTACGGGAAATGTGTTCAAATATCGGGAAGTTGAAGTTTAATCTTCAATGCTAAGATTATCATCATGAAACTCTTGAAAAGTTTAGAATAAATTCCATCATGTTACGTTTCAAGAAAATAAACCATTTTAAGAAAATACACCGATGGAGTGGAGAGTCAGAAATGGAGTTGAATAAGTTATGTGCTAATGAATCTAATATTATGTAGAAAATATGATAGTTACGTCTGACATCTTTTTGTGGCATTTACATCACTCAATATGCCTGTGGTTTTCCTCTTGAGAATACAGTTTGTATCCATGCCCAATGAATATCATTCGTTTTACCTTATGCAGGAATATGTCATATTTGGAGCAACACTAGAGTGAATGCAAAATCTGGGATGAAATACAGACCATCATATGGTAAATGTAATTTCTGGCTGTAAATGCAACTGCTTAGAAGCTGTTTTTCTGCTTCTGGATGCTGTTTATAAATAGGGTTTCTTTTTACCTCTGTGTTTTCTGGCAGCATTCCACATGACAGCCTACATCTCTTCCTCTGCTTTGCTGCCACTTCTGTGATTAATAGCTGGGCTTGATCTTCAGTTGTTTCTGTTCAGATGTTTTCAGTGAGCAGGTCCTTCAGCCAGGGAACTTATTTCACTTTTCCCCTTGAACCTGTAGAGTTTGTATTTGATCTGAAGCTGGTCTTCTTGTGCAGCTACCTGGGAAGGGATAGAGTAGACACAGCAGCCATGAAGAAATGTAAGAAGCAAAAATACTTGTTGCTACATGGTAATAAGCAGAAATTAGATAATATTCTGTTAAAAGAAAAAAGGAAAAATAAAAGAAAAAAAAAGTGGTAATTCTGTTAAAATACCGCAAAGCCTTCTTCAACACATGCTACAAAGTGGAAAAAAAGGAAACTTTATAAATATCCTGGTGGATAATCATCTATTTTAAACCTGTGTATTTGTTGCTAATTTTTTGAGCTTGCCATTTGCTTTGGTTTTCCACTGTCATGATTTCAGCTTTTCATGTTTTATATGTTTCTTTTCCTTTCACTATTGCTTATTTATTTATCTCTACTCTTTCGTACATGAAGTTAGGCATAGACTTCAGAAAGGTGAATGTATATTATTTTAATATTTTTAGTTTCTGTGACAGTTCAGACAGTGACCCTGGGATTCAATAGCAGCATTCTTTCACTGTCTTATCCTCGTGCTTATTGAATTTAGTATGGAGAGGGTGACTCCTCACATACCTGCTTGTTCTCCTGTGATTGCCCTCTGTACCATTACACTGGCTATCCATAAATCTATCAGCAGTGAAACTAATTTAGATTATAGCAGTTCAAACCAAGCAGATTGAAAATATCTTTGAATCCAGCAGTGAAAATTGCTCTTATATTTTTATGATGCTATTACAGACCATCTTCCCAGCATGAATCTTTTTTTTTTTCCCCTTACTATACAAAAAAGTCTTGGCACTGGATGGGATGTGCTATGCTGTTTAGTTTGGGTTAGTCAGATTTCTTTGTAGGAGAAGAAATAGAGATACTGTGTTTTCTGTCTCAACCTCTGGCTAGGGAAAATGCCGAGGCACTGCTGATGCCTTCCAAAGCCAAGCCCTCATGGCAGCCCAAGGTTCCAAGGTTCTCCATCCTTTCTTTTGCTGTCAGCCCAGCTTTACCACCAGTTTGTTCTCTGCCAAGCAGCTGTGCCAGGCAGTGATGGTTTTGGTGCAGTGCCATGGGGAGTGGAGACAATGCTGCTCCAGTCATCAGTGACCTGGGTGGTCTTGTTTATTGTAAGCCTACAAAAAAACTTCATAGACGCAGACCATGTCTAAATTGGATGATCAGAGATAGTCAGGGTTCCTAAAGGGTCCTGCATGCAGCAGAATCTAGACCACAACCTGGATTAGTCTGGGTCAGTTTTCTAGAAAAATGGAGAACCAAACACTCAGGCCCACAGCTCCTCTGTCAGGAGAGTGCTGACTATAATGAATCACCCTTCTGCCAGCTTCGGCTCCCAGGATGCTACAGCTGGGTCTGTGGTAACTGAAATTTAAGATATTCTTTATCTCTTTGACTAATGGTTATTAATAGATTTCAGTATATACTAGCAGAATTATTAAGAAATTCCTGTTCTGCATCTGTAAAATAGACTTAGTACTTGCCAAGACAGTCCTTACCTCCAAGGACAGCTCATGTTATTGTAATCCTGTATTGCAATAAGTAAAAAAACCCACTAAAATTGATTTAAAAACTAGTTCCTGTGCCATGTATCAAGTTCAGTTCTAATATAATATGCTATCAACCTGTACAGATTATCACCTAATGGGATTTTTTAAAGTTCTGAAATTATTCAGAAGCCATAAAAGAAAGGGCCTGTACTCCACAGACCTGTAGTAATATTCTTGCCCAGATTTCTCATTCTTGTTGCCCTTTTTAGTCTCCTCAGGTCAGCAGCATGTTTTGTTTACTGTGCCACATGAGACTGAGTGTGGCTGTACCAGGCTGGATGAGACAGGCACACTAAACAAGAGTAAACACATCTGAATTTTGCTGTCTGCTGTTACCATCCCTGCTATCCTTGACTAGGGAGCTGCAAACTACAGCAGTGGGTTATCAGGAGGCAATCTGAGTCTCACCTGGCATAGCTGGAATTAAAAAAAGTTGCATATGTACTATGTATAGCTTGTTACTTGTGTTGGCTTCAGTGTAAATTATAGCAGACAGTTACTCCAGCCTTAAGAGCAGGTAATGATCTCATTAGTAGCAGAGCTTCAGCAAACAGCTGGAGAGCAGTGTCAGTCCTACTCCTCTCCCTGCCTCCTTTGAAGCAACTGGGTTTTCCTGAAGGAAGACCAGCCATATCACATCCCTTACTTCCTAGAAGTCAGTGTAAACATCCAGCAGGAATCCATAACAATTTCTTTAGGATTAGGTGGCTACACCACTCTTCCTGTAGCCTGCTGTATGCCCTCTCTTCATATAACCAATTCCCTTATAAGTCTCTTTCAAGTGACAGCTGTAAATGAGCACAAGTCTCTGGCAGCCAGAGCTCACTTGGAATTAAATTCAGGGATAGGGAGCTGTCAGCTAACCAGCTTCTGTGGCAGCACAGCTGTCATTTGGATGAATTACAGACCACAGTCTCCATTTGTGTGGGGCCTATGAGCAAGAGGGGTGGAACAAATTGGGGTAAATGACTGAAATTTAATACAGGCTTCTGCAAGTTCTTCAAAACCCTTGTACCCATCTTTAGTGTGATTATTTTCTGTGGTTAACAGTATTTCTGTGTAAACTGCAATAATCTTCTGTTAAAAGGTCTCTTTAGTATGAAAAAAAAAAAATTGACTATACAATTAGCTAAGACTTATTTTGCTCTTTTCTATCAAAGACTAAAATATCTGGGTCAAAGTTTTTTACTGCTTTGCCTATGTATAATTTCCACCCTGGGACTGGCAGCTTCTCTTCAGATGCTGAGGAGCAAACACCTCCCTCCCTTCCACACTGCTTGTAGAGAGCAGTGCCCCATGCTGATGATGCCAGGCAGATTTAATTGTGCATGCTCAAAAAGAAAAATGACATCCACGCTTGGGTGAGTGCTCTCTGTGGCAAGCTGACAAATCCCCCAGCTGTCAACTAACCTCAAAGGCAAGTGTACGTGGCTCTAGCTTATGTCTGCTTGTTTTCTGCCCATAGGCATTTAGAAGCTGAAACTCATATTGGCTGCAACACATTCAAACTGCTACTCAAAGAAATGTATGGTCTATTTTATGTGTTTCTGTCTCTAAGGGTGATCCACACAATTAAGGTTTATTTTTCAGACAGACTGTAAGCAGGTAAAGACAGCATCATTTTTGTGTATGGGGCAAGTGAAAGTGCATAATGTTTGTGGCTATGGATCTGGCTAAGTTGCTGATTGCTTAGAGAAAGTAATTTCTTCCTTGGGCTCGGACGGATTATATTTATATTTTTATGTATTTATTGGGGTCTGCCAGAGAACTACATGCAAACAAAATGGCCTTACTTGAGTGCCAATATACGTGGGCAAATGTGAGGAGCTGCTAATGCAGTACTGGAGTCATTTTGGCAGAAGCTTTGTTACTTGTGGCGCACTGCAGGCTGTCCATCTAAACCCATCATTACCTGGCACCTATGCTCTGGAGTGATAACCAGGACAATCTGTGAATGGGCAAAGAGCCATCCTGACAGGTGGCTTTGACTGTAGGTAACCAGGAAACCATGCATATACATGAAACATGGGTTCAGTAAGCGTGGGTGTTATCTAGGAACATCAAAACAGCTGTGGGCTTTGAGCTGTCGAGAACATATGCCATACCCATCAGACACCCAGGGAGGGTGGGCTAGAGCCAGTTCCCACACTTCTGATGAACTTTGTAGGGATTGCTTGATCGGGCATGGGCTCAGCTGCAGATGAATCTCATGTTTTGCAATGGTCTCCACATTAGTATTAGAAAGACAAAACTTGAAGCTTAAGGATGCATTTCACAGAATCACAGAATGGCTTGGATTGGAAGGGACCTTAAAGATCACCTAGTTCCAACCACCTCCCACTAGACCAGATTGTTCAGAGCCCCATCCAACCTGGCCTTGAACACTGCCAGGGATGGGTCATCCACAACATCTCTGGGTAGCCTGTCCCATTGTCCCACCACCATCACAGTAAAGAATTTTTTCCTAATATGCAATCTAAACCTACTCTTTCAGTTTGAAAGTAGTCCTGTGACTTTGTCCCTTCTAAGAAGTATCTCCATCTTTCTTACATGTTCCCCTCAGGCACTGGAATGACACAGTTAGATCACTCCAAAGCCTTTTTCTTACCAGGCTGAACAATCACAGCTCTCAACCTTTCCTCATAGCAGAGATGCTCCAGCCCTCTGATCACCTTGGTGTCTGTTCTCTGGGCTCACTCCAACAAGTCCTTGTCCTTCCTGTGCTGGGCCCCTGCAGGTGGGGCAGAATCCCCTCCCTCACCCTGCTGACCACGCTGATTTTGGTGCAGCCCAGCATAGGGTTGGCTTTCTGTGCTGCAGGTTGACATTGCCAGGCCAGCCTCTCATCCATCAGCATCCCCAGCTCCATCCCATCAGGGCTGCTCTGGATCTGTTCATTCCCACAGCCTGGATTGATACCAGGGGTTACCCTGACTCAGTTGCAGTAATTATTCAATGCCCACCTCAGGCACTGTCTCACCCAAATTTTAGGTAATGGAGAGGGCTATCCAGTCTACCTGGCACAATTGTTCTAAGTTTCCTAACCTGACACTGATAAATCCTATTGATATGTGCAGGAAGAAGTTCAATGTGTTTATATTTGAATGCACTGGAGTTTTAGAGCAGGATTTTAAAATATAAAAAAGTATCAGGAAATGCCAAATATCTCTTGTCAACTCAGGATTTAGTTTGTCAAATACTTCGAGTACTGAGCAGCCAATACTATTCTTTTTTGTAACAGCCTGACATTAAAGCACTCAAGTAAAAAGTGGGAATTCCAGGGTTCTTGGCCTCTTCAGTGTACTGAGCTGCAGATCCTGACCCCATGAGTCCACATAAGTGGTTCTCACTGTGCTCTGAAGCTGAAGCATAGCACAGTTTACCATTGTAAGGCTACACAGAACACAAAGAAGCAGGCACTCCAGGAACTCCTCTTCACCAGTTATTTTCACAGTGTTTTTAGTGCTTCCCCATATACAGAAGGGGGCACGTGGACAATGTCTCTTTCAGTGTCCAAAATTAGAATGTATCTAAAACCAAACAAAACAAAGGGCTATATTTTCATCACCTAGCTCCACCTAAAATTCACTGTATCTTCTGTGTCCCATTTTCTGGCTGTGAGTTTTCTGAAGCATGTACTCAATGGAAATTTTAGCCTAATTGGAATTTAAGCTGCCTGAAAATAGCCCCAAGGCAGTACCAACAGAATTTAGGGGAGATTGTCTAGCTTCAGTGAATCTGTGCAGATGCAGAGCCCTGGAATTCTTTTGCTGATATGAGGAGGCAGGATGCAGAAATGCTGCAGGAGTCCAAATACACCTCCTGTTCTCTTTCTGCTGCCTGAGCATGGGAAGAGAGTGTGGCAAGATGGGCAAACATATGTCTGGGAATGTGGTGCTCTGTGCTGGCAACACAGAGCTTCAGTGGGTATTACATGCGTGGGAGTGAAAGAGTGTGCTCTATTCATGCTTCAGAATTGTCAGTGTGAAATATTGTGATTATCATTTTAGATTTGACATGTATAACTGCATTCTTAAGGTAGTTTGAATGTAACCTAAATTACTCTTCCCATAACTATCTGGTAAGGATGAAATTCAGCTGTCACAGATAGGAGTAATGATATTTATTAATAGAATTATAATAGAACTTAAATGGGCAGAGTACATCAGGACAGGAGATCACTGTCCTTAAGGGAGCGATTTATCCTTGACTTCTATGAGCTTTTGTTATGGTAATGATAGAAACATATTTCCCAAATCCTTTTGGTCTTTCTATGCCTTACCCTTTGATTTCTTTATTAACTCTATTTCCTTGCCACTACATGTTCTTGTTAATTCAGATCAGGTTTTGCAACTTGCATCATATTTTGCTTTTTTTTTCACCAAAATGCTTTTTGAGTTCCGTAGCAGCTTGTGTTTTCCCCTCTTTGCTGCACCTCCTATCAGTGTTTCCAGAATGGCCTGTGGGTGAGCTACCACCAGCTAGACCTGATTTCCATTGGAAACCTCCACATGGGTTTTCTTTGTTCTACAACAGTCACGGCAACCAACCTAATTAATCACTCCAAACCCTCATTAATAAACATAATTGTGGTAATTTGGGGTAAACATGTTGATGTTTTCTGGACTACTGAATGTTTTATCTAAATATGCAGTTTGGTTTTTTAGGCATTTAAATAAACATGGCAATTTATTGTGGCCCTGGGTGCTACGACTTTGCTGATGTTGAAAATCCTTCACCTTTCTAAAGTCAAGATGTATGTTTAGGTGAATAGTCCTGGGCATGGGTGGTTAGCTCACAGTTAGTAAACTCTGACCACCATGATACAAGTAGGTTGCAGCCTCCTTATCAGCATTAAATGAAAAAACTGTTTATAGGCAGTAATGTCTTTAAAAACATAAAAAGCAAAATATATAGGTTAATGTAGAATATCAGCTGTAAGAACAGGTATAAGACTATTAGAAAGCCATAAGAAAAGGTGTGAAGTACAGGACATTTTTCATGAGCTTATTTTAACATAAAAAAGGAGGTTGTTTTGGGGGTTTTTTTCTGAAACAAAATATTCTACTGTAGTATGTACCTGCTTCCTTGTACTTCATTCAGTATAGGTATGTCTTGAAACATCATGTACTCTTTCTTGGGACTAGATATATATGAAACATCAGCAGCATAATTTTGCTCATGTGCTGGGCTCTGAACTAATGCAATTAAATATTCATCAGGATAGATACCCTGACTCTAGCTATACTTGTAGCAGCTATGAAAGATTAATTCAGTGTTACATTTCTGTTTAATGGAAGAGGCAAAATGAGCATTTCTGCTGAAAACTTCAGGTTTTAGGTTTAGAAATTATGATCCTTATTATGCCCTTTAAGGAGCCCATAAGATAATTATCTATATAGAGTTATATTTTTTAATGAAATCATTCTCTTCCAAGAGATCTGTCCCAGTAGTTTCCTTGGGGAGTATTTTGCTGTCTTTACCTTGTCATTTCAAAATACACTGTTTCTTAACTGAATGTGCAGCAAATAATCTGTGTGCTAAAACTAAGGGCATTACATAAGAGAATGGTGAAGTTTTGCAGATCTTGTTGTATATTATAAACTTGATTTGGATTTTCTGCTTTGTTGATACTAAGATTTTAAATTATTTTTTTACCTGAGGGAGTAATAGTTTCTTTGAAGCAATTTCTAGCAGAATTCATTTATACAGCAGTACTCCAAAGGAGAGGGGTTAAAGCAGTAACACAGAAATTCCAATTTCAGTCCCATTGCAGGTCCTTTGTTTTTTGTGGGGGGTTTTTGGTTGTTTTTTCTCTTTTGTTTGCTTTTCTTTTTTTTTTTTTTTTTTTTTTTTTTTTCTCCCATCTCCTCTTACAAAATGTACCTACATTATTAATGCAGCTTGGTCTCAGCACCAGTGTGGAATCTGGAGGTTAAACTCAGTCAGCAAATTTGAAGTCCTAATCCTTGTAAAGCCAGTATGAATAACAGATGATATTAAGAGGAGGGCACAGTAGATAGTAGCTGTTCCAAGAATTGCTGTAAATGTGATCTCATTGATTCTGTGTTTTTCCCTCTGTGTTTTACAGAGAAAGATGTCTTTGGCTTATAACTGTTAGTGTTAGAGGAATGGAAAAATATGCAAAAACATTAGGGGATGGTATGAAATAAAAGCCATTATCTATTTTATTATCAAATTAGTGATTAGGGACATAAGTTAATATTGAAGGATCACCTCTCCCAGTCAGGCATTCCAATGAAGAGGAAGTCAACACGGTGTCCATGTCAGGGGCTTGGAATTAGATCTTTAAGGTCCCTTTCAACCCAAACCATCTTATGAGTCTCTGATTCTATTTTGTATCAGTAAAAAAAGGAAGTTCATCTGATGTTCTGTTTACTGAGCCAACAGATATTGTAGTGCTGAAGTCGATACCCTGTTGACTTGGAATGGACCTATTTTATTTAATCTAATAATTTTTTTATAGTAAACATAACTATTACTTGCCTCCTAAAGGGAGAGCTCCTTTCAGGATATACAAAATAAGTGAAGGCTACATTCAGTGATGCTAATTGGAATTGAATTAAATCATCCAGTCATTCTAATGTGCAATATAAGGTAGAATATGTGTTTTAGGTGCATAAAGCCAGGGAAGTTTGCCAAAAATAAAAAATTATTGATAAAACACCTTTTTTTTGTCTAATTACAAGTCACTTGAAATTAGAGCCTTTTAGATGTGAAAGTCCATCTGCATTTTGCATACAGATACATTTCTGTGTGTTTATGCCTTTTGTGCCTTTTGGTTTGTTTTTTTTTTTTTTTACATGTTCATGGTCTTTATGACCACCTTCACTACCCATAAATATACATTTTTCTGTCCATATATTATGGGTAGTTGTCAACTCCCACTTGTTCAATTTTTCAGCACACCAGTGATAATGCAGAACAATTCACTGAAATGCCATCCACGGAATTTCTGGTTTGGGTGATTTGCCAGCTCAGCCAAAATACAAAGTTTCAGAAAGTTTCACCTTTTGCATTTCAGGATTATAATGATGAAATTCGCCAGGAGCAGCTGAGAGAACTCTCATATTTGAATGGTTCTGAGGATTCATCACGTGGACGGGGCATTCGAGGAAGAGGGATCCGTGTGCCACCTGCAGCTCCTTCCAGGTGTGGTAACCTGAACTATTATGTTAATAAATTTACAAAATGCAGACAATAGTAAAAAAACCCCATAGTTTAAAAAACAAACAAACAAAAAAGACAGTTACATACATATCCTGGTCAGTAGACCAAAATATTTGTTTTCTCTGTGGTCTGTGTTCTAGATTTTCTGATCTACAGTTCACAGGGTACAGTAGGTGACAACAAAAGAGAACAGATCATGAACATCACAAGCTAATGCAATGGGTTTGGTTGTCTCAGCAGGGAACAAACCACAGCTCCTACTGCTACAGGAGACTTGAGTTCCATTCACAACTGTGGATCTGGGTGTCATGCATGGTTGCCATACCTGGCAGTCATAGTCTTCCAAAAAGACAGCACACCCAGGAGCATACTGCTCTGAAACAAAACTCACAGACTGTTACCCTGATTTATCCCCCTTCTATTGCATCATATGATTTTTTAAATGGTAACAGCTTTTTCAGACTTACTGGTTTGTACAGCAAGGGAGATACAGCATAAATAGCCAGGAGGGTGCTAAAACCTCTTTCCATGCTTGTCTATTCTCTTTGTGTAGTGGGGAAAAGTAGAATCCCACACTACCAGTCCTTTATGCTGTACTAAATTAGACAGGAAAAAAAGTTATTCCTCTCCTTTTATATTCTTTGTCTACTTTGCCTTGCAAGTTTCTGCTGCCTGCAATATCTTCTGCCAATCCATTTCTCCCACCCACCACTAAACATGAAAATGAGAGTGATGACTGCTCTTGTAAAATAGTTTGAAATCAACAGAAGAGGTTCCTTATTTTCTACATCTTCTAGAACTGCTTTGGAGTAATTCTGCAACCCTGTGAATTACAATGATTCAGAATTTTATTAGTGCAAGCGACAAGAGGATCAGGTGCAAAAGGCACTGGATGGTTTAAAAATAATGCCTTTCCATAATAAGAGTTCTGCCTGAGATGTTGCCTAAAAGTGCTTGACATTGTGGCTGCCAAAGCCCAGAGTTACACGGTGCTTTAAGTGGCAGTAAGCGGTGCGGCAGATGCGCGCTCCCCGCCGCACCAGAGCGCTGACCCTTCTCGCTGCCCGCAGGGGCCGCGGGGGCGCCGTTCCGCCGCCGCTGCCGGGACGAGGAGCCCAGGCGCCCCGCGGAGCGCCGGTGACGCGCGGAGCGCTGCCCGTCCCGCCCGTGGCCAGGGGCGTCCCCACCCCGCGGGCCCGCGGAGCCCCGTCCGTGCCGGGATACCGAGCGCCCCCGCCGCCCGCACACGAGCCCTACGAGGACTATGTGAGTAAACGCCTTCGTTCGCAACGCGAGCCGAGCTCTGGGGGACGCCGAGTCCCTCCCGGGTGGAACTGTCCGGGCAGAACGCTCCTTTCTCTAACACCTTTCCCCTGCAGGTGAACAACGTGGCTGATGCAGTGTGTCCGCAGGCCTGTGCTGGGTGATGCAGCTTTGTAGATTTGTTCACAGCTTAGCTTTGGATATGAGAGATCATGCTGGATAGTTCTTGGGATGTCACAAAAGAGCGATACACATATTCTAAAATTTGTGTTGTATACTTAAAGTCAGTTTTTAATGTAACCAAGTTCCTAAGAGTAACAGCTTATATCTTTTGTGGGAAAATGAGGGAAGCGGGGGGCGAGGCGTGTTGTTGTTCCAAATCCTTTCTATTATATATTTGTATTCAACACTGTGTTACAGATACATAACAAATAGAAATTCAGTAGTTTTGATGAAGGCTGATACAATAATGTATCTTTAGCCACGAGCAGTACTAACCGACTGTCACCTTTCCTTATGAGGTGTTAAAAATAATTGTGCTGTGCACATCAAAGCTTTCAAGTCATCCTCATTAAAGTTTCCTCCTGGAACTATCACCATAACAACAGATATCCAAATAGAGAAGAAAGTGCTATCAAATATGATGTCTGATTTTTTCCAGCCATGGCAAGTCCAAAAGTGAGATGAACATCTGATCTACTAATCCTACTACCAGGACAAGATGCACTTTTATTCAATTAATAGTCTTCCTAGAACAGAAAAAGGGAAAATGAAGCACAAATTATCCTTTGTTGTTAAAGCCTCAGTCAACCATGTGTATTTGTAGTGTAGTGACTAGATCACCATCACTTCAAATCAGGGATGCACATTCTGTTAATTCTAAGAATCACAACTGAGCAACAGCAGCAAAAAAGAATGGGAAAAAAAGTCACTAATGTATTATTTACCTCAACACAGTTTCCATTAATGAATGAGCTAAAAGTTCTGCTACGAAATGGAATTTCAAAACTATATGTTTCCTTGACAGTGTGTTATTGTCTGTTAGTATCAAAGTGTATGAGACCTTCCTTTCTGAGCAGATACAGAACCCTTGTAATGTAAGATTAGGATTATAACTGAAGTAATTTTTTTTTTTCATTTACAGTACTAGGAAATGTCCTAGGGTATTAAATGTCTTTTAGGGAGCATTTCTTACATTTTTCTGGGTGGTAAATATATGGAAAGCAGGAGAAGAATTTGAGGCAGCTGAATTGTCAAGGTTAGGAAGGCGTTCAGCCAGTTCTCCATACTTTTGAGATGCCTACATTCTCAGGAGCACAAAATATACAAGCAATTAAAAGAGTTAGTTTAATTTGTGATACATTAGTCCAATAAAAACAAACATATGTGTTTGTGGCTTTTTTCCCCCTTCTTAGATAGCAGCAAAAAACTATGCTGCCTTATAGGTCAAAATTCACATGGTTTGGAGATCTTCCATCTCCTGTGTCCTTTCAACATCTATATTCCATAGCTAGGAATATATGAGATTCCTATCATGCACCAGTTTGCAATGAAAATTTCTTGCCATTTTATGAAAGTTTTTAAGTTCAATATAAATCATTTTAGTATCTTATGGGCTGAGACAATAACTCAAATTCTGATGCTGTGCTGGAAGAAGGAAAAGTTCACTGTCACATATCTGAATATAATATTGTAAATGATGTTTTAGGGAAAATATTTTTATTTTTGGTTGGAAAGTAATCAACACAGTTTTTCTTCCCAAATAAACCATATAATAAATCAGATACCTGGCTGGATACTAAAAATAAGTGAATCTATTTGTTGACCTGCAGCAAATGTCACGTGTAATTTTTGTTCTTTCCCCCTTAATCCTACAGATTTAAAACTAATTTATAATTAATAATTTATCCAATTTACTATTTTTTTCTCCTGCTTCTAAGCAACCCACAAGTGTATTAGAATTTCTTTATGTGTTTATATTTTTCAGTTTTGATTACAGTATTTCAGACCATTTTTTTCCTACTATTAGCGATCACTATTGGTTTGATTAGTGGTCCATATGAATGCACTGTCATTGATTGAGAGTATCCATATTCTGCATTATTGTTTGCTCTAATGAAATATAGTCACTTGAATGTTGATCTGAAAGTGAATTCAAGAAATTGAATCAAATGGCTACAGTAGATTTTTAAAAAATGTTTAGACAGCATTTCCTGAAAAAAAATCTTTAGCTGTTTGCTGAGCACTACTAATCAGAGATTGCATTGACTGTTTGACCTTGAAACATCTAACTGTTCAAATTGCTTTGGATAAGCATTTAAAAGTTTGGATTATCCAATATATAAATATTTTGAGGTTTCCTGATGGCCTTTCTGAGAATCCATAAAAGCAGATGTCTGAAGGTTTCTCAAGAAAAATCAAGTCCTGTCATTGTGATGAATATATTCATGTGCAACATTTTGAATGTCAGGCCTAGCCAGAGGGAAAAACATTTGGAATAACTTTCATAAAAGAAGTGGGCTGGAGCAGGAAGGAGGAGTGACTCACCTCATGCCTTTTTCTTTACTTGCCTTTGAAATTTGCTTTATACTGAATGTAGCCTGATAGTATCTTAGAGGAGCTTCTTCCCCACAGAAAGAGGAGGTACTGACGTTAGAAATACATGCAAAGGGAAAGTAGTTAACATGTGAACCTTCTTCACTTTAAAAGAAGCAGTTGATTGGGTGTGAACTTGGATGGAGAATGTAACTGCCAGCTGCTGTGCAGCTTCTGGGATCGAGAGGGGTGGTCCAAGGTTTGTGACCTGGGTTGTGTTTTAACCACAGCCAATGACTAAGCTGCACACAGGTGCTCACTTCCCTGGTGAGGTCAGGGAGAGATTCAGAAGTGTAAAAGTGAGAAAGCTCTTGGGTTGAACAAGACAGTTGTAGTGGGTTGGCACTGGCTGGATGCCAGGCACCCACAAAAGCGTCTCTATCATTCTCCTCCACAACTGGGATAGGGGAGAGAAAATATAATGGAAGGTTTATGAGTTGAGATCAAAACCGGGAGAGAAATCACTCACCAAATACTATCAAGGGCAAAGCAGACTCAGTTTGGGGATGCTAAAAGAATTTATTACCAATGAAAACAGAGCAGGATAATGAGAAGCACAATAAGACTTAAAAAAACCTTCCCAGATATGCCCCCTCCCAGGCACAGGGAGGAAACAGGGAATGGGATCAGTTCATCACAGGTTGTTTCTGCTGCAGCTCAGGAAAAGGAGCTCTGTACCTGCTCCAGCATGGGCTCCTCTCTCCACAGGTCTGAAGATTCCTGCCAAGAGCCTGCTCCAGCACAAGCCTCCCATGGGGTCACAGCCTCCTGTCAGGCACCCACCTGCTCCAGTGTGGGTCTCCCCCAAGGCTGCAGGTGGATCTCTGCTCCCCATGTCCCTCCCTGGGCTGCAGGGGCACAGCTGCCTCTCCATGGGCTGCACCAGGGGCTGCAGGGCAATCTCAGCTCTGCACCTGCAGCATCTCCTGCCCCTCCTTCTGCACTGACCCTTGTGTCTGCAGAGCTGTTCCTCTCACAAGTTCTCACCCCACTCTTCTCTGGCCACAATTACATCTGAGCAATAACTTTGTTTTTCTTTTCTTTTTTGCTTTTTTTATTTTTTGCTTTTTTTTTCTCCTTCTTAAATATGTTATCACAGAGGGGTTACTATCAACCCTGGTTGGCTCAGCAGTGGTGGTTCTGTCCTGGAGTCAGCTGTCATTGGCTCTGATGAACACGGGGAAGTCTTCTGGCAGCTTCTCACAGAAGCCACTCTTGTAGCCCCCTCACTACCAAAAATTGGCCACACAAACCCAATAGAGCAGTTACATGGGGAGAAAAAGTAGTGGATTGAGAAGTGGCTGAATGGCAGATCCCAGAGGGTTGTGATCAGTGGCACAGGGTCTAGTTGGAGGCCTGTCACTGGGGTCTGCCAAGGTTCAGTACTGAGCCCAGTATTGTTTAAGGTACTCATCAGAGACTTGCATGAAGGAGCAGAAGCCTCCTCAACAAGTTTGCTGGTGACACAAAGCTGGGAGGAGTGGCTGATAGCCCAGAGGGCTGTGCAGCCCTTCAGAGGGACCAGGACAGGCTGGGGAGATAGGCAGAGAGGAACTGTCTGAAACTCAACAGAGGAAAATGCAGGGTCCTGCACCTGGGGAAGAATAATGTCAGGCACCAGCAGGGGCTGGGGGCCAACCTGCTGAAAGCAGCTCTATGGAGAAGGACCTGAGGGTCCTCTGAAGGCTGAGGTCTTGTTGGCAACTTGTGAAATAGCCAATAGGCATGACAGATTGTGATTCATGATTTATACAGGAGTGAAGAGTATTTGAGTGGGTCTGCTGCTATTGAGGCAATAAATAATAGAATCATAGAACACTTTGAGTTGGAAGGTACCTTACAGATCATCTTGTTCCAGTGCCCCTGCCATGGGCAGGAGCACCAAGTTGCTTAAAGTCCCATCCAACCTAGCCTTCAGCATTTGTAGGGATGGAGCAACTTGACTGGGCGAAGCCAGTGTTCAGCACAATATATTTTGGTCTGAGCATCCAGACTTTTCCACTCAAAATTAAAGCTAAATATTGGAAGGGTGCTTAATCCAAATCTAAGCCAAGATTACTTTTGCTTTCAGATCTTGTTTTGGAGGGCATTTGACCCTCTATGTGTATTTTTAACTCCTGAATCAAAAGTTAGTAATGAACTGTCCAGTAATATTTTTTTTTTACATTTTTTTAGAAGCTACAGTGAGCCTCTCTAAGAGGTCTGATGTGAGTTTTGAAGTGACTTATCACTTGTTCCTTTACACCAGATGGAAAGAATTACCAAAAGAAAATACATTTGGGGAAATGTAAAATACACATTGCTTTTGTATTTTACCTCCACCTGCATTTTCACTCTTGGATAAAAAAAAGAGGTCTCTTGCACAGAAAGCCACTCATCATAATATTAATCCTTAGATAAGCTTCTTGTTTTTACAAGCAAATATATAATTTGTTTGCAAGAAATAGGCTGGTCTGTCAAGACACTGTGAAGCTGGTACAGCTCCTAGGTGTAGGACAGCCAGATTAAAGAGCAATTTTAAATGCAAATATTCTCTCTAACCTCTCACTGATCAAACCAGCCAGATGCAGATTCTTGTTATCTTCTGGAATAAGTTGAGAGCTTTTACAAAGTCACTGGAAAAGAACCACACAATAAGATAGATCGTGCCTTGAACGTCACGCTGTTCTTCCTCTCAATTCAAATTATTTAATATTAAAGCAAATGCCACGTTCAGCTGTTTATTCTAAGATCAATGGTTATTTGCATTTTTCAATAGTTTTCTAACAAACTGAAACAGCTACGCTCATGCTCATTCAGTGGCAACGTAGACAATGAAAAGTCTAACAATAAGAGGCATTTTGTCACACTTTAAAATTTTAAAAAGAATAATTAGCATTTACGTGTGACTGCAATCCACAAAATTTTGGTTGCGAAGGCTTTGCTTAATAATTCAAGTGGAAATTCTTAGTGTTGTAAATCCGTTCTGTCTCCCAGTCCTGGATGTAGATGGAAACTTTATGTAATAAAGACCTAAACTTCCTCTTCATGGCATGTTTTCTCCTGTGCTACTGCTATAATAAATATGTTAAAATGAGAAATTGATACTTTCGAAGCCCATTTCTATAATCACAGTAGGATATTGTCAATGAGAGTCAGGCCTGGACAACAAAGAAGACTTTTAAGTTTGTTCCAAACCTTAAAATAGTGAGATACATTGAATACAATAATAGGTTAACAGGGTTGCTTTCTTTTTCTTTTTTTTTCCTAAACTGGTGTTTCCAAGTTTTAAGACATATTTCTATTTCTATGCCTTTTCTGGGTGAGAAAAAAAAAATCAATGAAGAATGTACTGAGACTAAAGATCATTTGAATGCAGCTGGAATTATAGACCTGGGAATCTGCATGGCTGAACAACATATTGATTAAATATGATTGATTAGCTATTTATGCCCAAGGCACTTAGAAAAAGAGCTAAGCTCTATGCAGCTTGTATCTGCTGTGACTTGAAAAATCAAATTTTCTTTTTAGTACAGTAGCAATAAACAGGATAATGTTTATATTATCTGAAAGACACTATTGAGGTTTAGGAGGATGCTGTGAGATCAAGGTATAGTGGATTTATTCAGATTTTGGATAATGTTGTCCATAAAAAGTATAAATATAGTGAAAAAATCCAGCAACATAAATATGGAGGTAAAGTAATGGCAAGTTTTTAATGTTTTTCTACGAGCAGAACCCAGAGTCAGCACTAAATCTTTAGTGTCTGGGAACCTGCAGGTCTAGAGTTTTTTGCTTACGTGTGCACACTGAAGTTCGTCTCTTATTCGTAAAGATCTTAGACTGAATAAATAAGGCTTTCCTCATGAAACCAGAAGAACTGTCCTGAGAGCAGTGCAGTACTAAAGTGGAAACTTCTTTCAGACTCATCACTGCTATGAATTTCTCACATATTAATAATGTGGTCTAAATCAGACTTTATTATATCCTTTTCTTGATTTGATTTGTTTTGATTTGTCTTAATCAGAGTTATTCAGTGGACTTCACTGATAAAATCCATAAAACTCTTGCATCTATGAATTAATGTTGCAGAAATATTTTTTGTGGAGTATAAGTTCTTTTGTCATCCCCTTCATTCTGTCCTTACTTGGCAGAAATAATTCTCTCCTTGACATTAGTTACCAAGTTTTCAGATGAAAATTATTTTCTATGCTAGACAGAGTATAAAAGAAAATGCTGATGCAGCTGTACATGTTTTAGTATTATAAATGGTGTTATTACAAGTACAATGCAATAAATATTTATATTTGTTATATAGAGATCGAAGTGAAGGGCATCTCTCAATTGATGATCCAGCCTGCATATGGTCCTTAAATATTCATAGTGTATGCAGTTGTATTCATAAGATCCTACATAAAAAATATATGCAGTGTTATCCACAGAGCCAAATTTGTCTGCCATCATGCAGTGTGCCGGAGCCTATTACCAAAAATGCATGTCTGCTGTCACTTAGCTCAGTCACAGCTTGTCACTCGGTTATTTATCTGATGAAGAACAGTCTAGATTAGTGCAAAATAACTCTACAGGCATTTGCAGGCTTAACATTATTAGTTGACTGTATCTCCACCCATGTTATTCTTTTTCAACAGAGTGCAAAGCAAAAAATTGGTTTTTGGCTTTGGGTCTGTTTTTTAAACAAGGTCATGCAAATTTAAATAATTGCTCTTCAAGACTTGGGACAAGTCTAACTTAATTAGAATTATTGAGAGTTCAGTTACTGTGTGAATTCAGCTCAGTTAGAGGGAAGAAGTTGGGTTTTTATCTTTCAATTCTCAAAGCTACTTAAACAGATTTAGTCCACTGAGGTACTAAAAAGCTGAAAAATTTTAGACTTCAAGATTCATCCATTTCTGGGAGACAGACACATCTGCACTCAGTAAGCTGTGCCAGACAATGACAGAAGCTTTGAGCTCTGTTTTGGGAAGGGCTCTGGAGAGTAAGACACCATGGCACTTAACATTATCACAGCAGCATTGCCTCCAGCATACCTGTTGTACTTGTGCTTTTCAATCTAGCCTTTGGTGAACTCACATTAGTGACTTTTTATTTAAATAGATACACAGAGTGCACTTTATATCAGTAGATTCCATGTACAGATAATAGAGAACTTTTAGTTTGTGTATTTTTTATTAAGAATTTGCATTGCAGCTAAAATTTGAGCTTTATTAATGTAGTAAAATACACAGTTTAGGTAGTGTTTCATGTTAATTGAAAATTTTCATGGGTTATTTCAAAATAGTATTTGAGTTTTACTGGAATTTTAGGGCCATGTATTTAAAAAACATTTCTGTTGCCAGAGCTTTCATCAAAGTTCATCTGTTTTTCTCTTTGATACATTTGTGATTTTGCCATCTTGCAAAATATACTTCGGCATGAAACTGTAGAGATACATATTTAGCGATTGCACTTAAAATAAAATACAAATGTTACAGACCACAGTTCAGTTTCATTCACTGGCTGATGGGCCTTTTAGCCAGTTGCCTGTATCCATGTACTTATTGCTTTCTCAGGAAAATGGAAGAATAGGAAATGTATCTGGTAAAATTAAAGGCCTGAACAGATGCCGTATATGCCTGTTTCTTTTTTCCCCTTATTGTGTTCATTGCATTTGCAGCTCTGAATTTCAGTTATACATAGGAAGAAAAAGTTTTGTGCTGGATGAATTATCTCATGAATTGCCACAGAAGCACCTCCCCAGCAATATGCCTGTTCTTTCTGGGTACTTAAGGAAGGCTCAAGTATATATGTCAGCTTTTATTTTCATAGATCTAGGATGTATATATATATATACCCTGAGTGGATATTGTTATAGACAAAGTTGACTAAAGCTGTGCCTAGAACTCAGGATATCTGCTGATAACCCTGCAGCTTCTTCCCCAGCAGCATCATGTGAGTGTTCTGTATCTACTGCTTTTGGAAGGAGGAGATTCAAGTCTCCAACTGTTGTAGTATTTCCAGTAAATCTCTGTATCAGTATAAAGATATGTGCTTAAACTCTAATACATACATATATATATATATATGTAGATAGATATAGATATATTGATATATATATAAGTATATATGTTATCTGCAACTACATCACAGAAAAATATGGTCCATTTCTTCCAGCCCATCTGTTTATAACAACTTGATGCTGCACAGAGCTCCTCTACAGCAAGCAACGTGTGTGAGGAACTGTGTAAGGAATCAGTCTAAAGGATCAACAACATAAAAATTAAAGCATTTTTTTCTTTCCTAGCAATATAATTTGGAAAAAACATGTAAATATGGGAAGGCAAAAAATACTAGAAAGTGTAAGTGAAAATAATACTTTTACTTGTACAATCAGATGAACTGGATGAAGGACACTCTGTTTAGCAATGATGGTTTTAAAGTGACTGGAATATTCATAGGAATACCTCTGTCATATAGGTAGACCAATGTAGTTCTCAAATATGCTCATTTTTTAAACAATTTGATCAGTTATATTCATCAAAGGTGCAGACTTAGTGTACCTCTTTAAACTGCAGCAAAAACATAGTGAAAATTGATTTTGTTATGAAACACAGTACCTTGAGTTTGACCTACAGAACTCTGAGAGAGTGCAACAATCACTAGAAGAGGTAGATGCAGTATAAAAGCTCCAGGATAATAAAGTAAAAGACCAGAGATGAAAAATGTTCTTTCTCCATACAGACGTGGCTTTTTCATTATGAAATTATGGTTGCCTGCATTTTAATAGCTTTTACAATCACTCTAAGTGCTGTTACTCATAGACACCTACTGCTGTTTTGTAGCTCTTGTTATGGTGTAAAAATCTGTGGAGTGCCACATCTTAAATCATAGAGTGCAGTGGGGCTTTTTTACTTTTTTGCATAAGTAAATGCTTCTTATTTAGCAGGATCATAAGAACACAAGGACTCAAGCATGACCCTGTACTACTTTGTGCAATAACATCAAACCACATCTAAATATTTCTTAAAATCAGCATATCTGTGCAAGTGGAGTACATAACATTGTGTATGAGGAGCTTGAGTTGTAGCTTTGGTGCTCATATCCTCCCACTCTTTCTGGGACAGTCAGTGAGGTTCTCTAATGAACATATTAATAAACCATTAGATAATACACTAACATTAATTCTTTTGATTACCTAGTGTCTGTCAGATGCAAATTATTTGTCTAAATGGGGACAAAGAAGCCTAAAAGTTAGAAACTCCATATTGTGTTATCTTTTATCTGGATTTTCCAGTCCCTTAATATTGTCTCTAACTGTTCAGCCTTGCAGCTTCTGACATCCAAATTTTTAGAAAGCTGAAAAGAAAAAAAAAAAATAAATCAAACAACCAGATATAACAAATGTGAGTCTTATTTGGGGTAAATATATAAAAAATGTACTATACTGGAGTATTTTATTATTTATTTTCATATGTTTGTTTCTTTAACTATGTATAAGAATCACACTATGTTTCTCAATACCTTTTCTCAGTTGTATTTTTCTCCTGAGAAAAATTTTAAAAAATCACATCATGAACACTACTTATTAGTCTTTCTGAGGACTAAACTATAAAACAAGCAGGTATATATTTGAACAGTTCATATTTGGGTATTGTAAAAATAAATTGTCCAAGTCTGTTGCTGCGCCATTTTATGCAAGATTGATCTCTCTAATGTCATGTAGTCCATGAACTTGTCTTTATTAGGACTTTGAATCTAATCCTCACACATGCTGCAGCAAAACGTTTTCTGAAAAAATAATGTATTTAAAATACAATTCCAATACATTGGCATTCATACTCTATTTCTTTCTATTTTAAAACCAGTTGCCATCAATAATTTTATTTTTGGACAAACACGGTTTGCACAATTTCACTGACATGCAGAATTGAGATGTATTCTTCTTTCTTTTGAAACAAATCTTTTTTTAAGACTAGATAATTCCCTTTGTATTACCTTTTTGCAAAAAAAGAAAAATTCAGAATTAGTCTTGCTTGCTTTGCTTTTCTTGAGAAAATGGTTCATATATATGAAAGCTTAGCAGGTTATTTTAGTTTTATTTAGCTATAAATAACAATGAAAGGATAAGTGTTATAAATGAAAATTAGTTTTGGAAATTGGGGTTTGTAAGTATTTTGACTCAACTGCATTACTTAACATATCTGATATGCAAATAAAGAAAAAATATTATAAACAAATACAAGTAAATCAAGTTTACGTAAATCAGATTGTAAGGGAGATGCAGAAGGGATCTGTGTCTCATTGCTAGTTAAATTTTGCCAAATTTAAGTGTGGGCACTGCATCTCAGAGAATGAGAAAAACAAAAATAAGGAATAACAGAGAAACTGAAATGCAGTTGTTGAGCCTGAGTGCATCTATCAAATAAATTAGAAGCAGCAAAACTTTGGTCATTTTTCACTTTCCTTGAACAGCCATTTTACTTTCTTGCAAGGCCACCTTTCATGCAAACACCCTAAACAAATAAATCCAAAAAGCCATTTGGAGCTTTTCTGACTTATTACTCTTGAGGTGTCTATAACACGTTGCCATTTTGTAAAAGAACAAATGTGACTTGTATGTGCTAAACATAGCACAAGCAGGGGAAAAAAGGTAATTTTTATTGAGTTTTATTAATTCAATTTAGGTTCCAATTGTTGTTTTCTAAGGGGTAAAAAATCTCCCATGCAAGTGATTTGTTTTATATTTGCATAGTCTTATTGTGTATAGTTGTGATGTGCATTTGTAGATGTAGCCAAGAACTGTATGGCTAAATCAGTGCTTAGAGTAATAGAATCATTAAGGTTGGAAAAGACCTCCAAGATCATCAAATCCAGTCTTTGACCCAACAGCACCTGGTCAATGAAATCATAGCACTAAGTGCCATGATCAGCCACTTCTTGAACACTTTCAGGGACGCTGACTCCACTGCTTCCCTGGGCAGCCTGTTGTAATGCTTGACAACCCTTTCATTATGTGAACTGCTTGTTTCCATGCATGGTGTATGAAGGGCAGTGAGAGTGCTTTCCTTGGGCAGAATACATTGCAGTCCAGCAGTATCCACTTGAGTTGGGAGCATCAGGAATTAAGTAGAGGCAAAACTGCAAGTCAGCAGCTCACATCTTGGATGAATGAAATCCTGGATTACAAAAAAAAAAAAAAAAAAAAAAATGAAGGGATTACTTTTATTCTAGTCTTTTAGATTGTTTTTAAAGGACTCAATCTCTTGCAGAATGCCTACAGAAGTAACGTGCATCCCTCTCCACTACAGCAGGCTCAGTTCTGGGAGCAGGGCTTGCCTTCCTGCAAGCCAAACATGGCACCTCAGTACTTAAGTGGACAGGATCAAGGCTCATTCAGTGCTCTTTTGCCATCCTTTCCAAGAGGGCAGCTAAAGGGTACTGAGCATACAGCTCTGTGGGTACCATTCTTAATTGTCTAAGTTTTCCAGTGTATCTCTCAAGAAAATATACCTTTGTTGTCATTAATTCCTGCATGTTTCCTTTGTTTATCCAGTATCCAAGGATTTAAGATCCTAAATCACACAAATTTTGCAAACAAAATACGTTTCTAAGTCCTTAAATTACTTCTGAACAGAGGACTTGAATTCTAAATAACTTAGATTATTTTTTGTGTGCTATTCATGTTATAGAAAACATACAGGGGAGGAAGGGGGAAATTATTTTAGCTTAAAAAAATCCTATTGATGTGTTTTGACAAAATCTATAACCTTTCCAAGAGGAAGGTAAGCTACAGTGTGGCAAAGGGGCAATACTGTTTTGATAGTCCTTGACTGAATGAGGGTGTTGAGGGGGAATTCAGTTTTGGAAGGAAAGATTTTTAAAGGCTGACTTTCTTTCCTCAGGACCTCAGTAGTTGTGTACAGAGTACATATTCAGTTGTTGTTTGTGCTGGAGGAAAGGAACTGGTAGAAAGAGCTAAGCTTCCACTGTTTGGAAAATGCCAGCTCATCCATCCTTGATCAGAATATTTGTGGATAAGCAAACAGGTCAGTGAATAAAGTTGAGAAACTGTTTAACATTTTGTAGAGCAGAAATAATTAATGAAAGCTGAAAGCTCTTAAAATAAACTTCCCAGCTTCAGTAACATGAGGCATTTAACTCCCAGTTTGGGGGATAATCTCATTGAACAATTTCCTTTAAAACCATGTGTCTTTGTTGCCACAGTATGAGTGTACAAATTTGTATGACTTTGGTGTTGAGTAACTATGATATAAAACTATAACATTATTTTGGGGAGGAAATTGCCTTCTAGAATTTTTCACGTATTTTCCATTTTTGGCGAGAAAACACATCAACAAGACATGCTCTTGCTTGGTGCAGGAAAGCAAGAAAGAGCAATTTATTGAAAGAAACCATTGCCTTAAATAAGGCAGTTCGTGCAAAACAAAATACAGACAGTTCATTGGTCAGAGAGAGAGAAACCTCTTGTCCCTGACTTTCCCATGGACCTTGCAGGTGTTTATCTCTGTTATAATTCTTTCTCTTATGTTTACAGTAAAGGAAAAGTCTCTAGCTTGGGAAAAATCCTAGCTGAGGCTGAGAAAGTTTCATGGCCTGAGAAAAATACTTAGAACTTGAGAAAAAGGCCTGGCAGATTTTTGCCCAGGCCTTCAGCACTGTCCACACCTCCTGATGTAATAATTTGTTTTGTAAAGAATGCTTAGCTCTTCTGAAAGTACTGGTTAATCATTACTGTAGGTTGTATTCTTAAACTGTCCTGAGATTTGCTGACTTTCTTAGGAAAGTAAAATGAAAAATCTGAGCATATAGTTTGTTTCTAAGTTCAAAGCATTATGAACCTAATGTTTATTTGTTTCTTGACATCTGCCTGATGCGGCCTATAATTTTATTATTGCTTTATAGTTTCCTTATAAAGGAAAAAATAATTCTGAAAGTCATTTTTAAAAAATTCTGAAAAGAATTTTAATGTTGCTGTAACCTACTTCATCCACTGAGAGGATGAATATAGAGGTATATAGAGAGAAAATATACACAGAGAATATAGAGGTAAAGAAAATGGAAATCAGCAGGATTCTCAGGGTTGTTGTTTAATCATCAGAGTGCTTAAGACTGTATTTATATATCTTATATCATATGTATTTATACATATATGTATATATGTATATTTTATATGTTATCTATTTGGCTCTTGGAGATAGGGATAGTGACATTTTTGTATTGGCAGGTGATCTTGTAAGTCTGATTTCATCTCCTGAGAGGAGTTCAGACATGTAAAAAATGTACCAAGGCAAAAAATCCATAAATTAATCACTGTTAATCCAAAGTAGCTAGAAAAAATAAAAGAAGTGAGAGCAGTTGTATTTCTAGCTATTTCCAAGAAAATTGCTGCTGGGTGGGCTGAAGCAGGCTTTGGTACCCTGAAATATTCCTAGTTGGGCCACCTAGCAAATAATCAAGGATGTTGCTATGTCATCTTATTTGTCTCAGCAATAGCCTTAAAAACGTTAAGAACATCTGGGAGTAGCAGTAACAATTTTCAAGCCTGATGAAATCAGTAAGAAGCAGATGTGAAGCAGATGCATTTTTTCCAAGAATGGAATTAGACAGTGGGATGAAGCCCCAAGATGTGGCTGGTGTTACTTGGTAGATAGCTGGAGGTCAGGAAAAGTTGGGATCTCTTTTGCTGCACATAGGTCTAGGCTGCAATAGAAGCTGTAAGGTTAAAAGTAACATTTCAATGTGTGCCAAGCAGGAAAGGACTTGTCCCAGGACTGTGGTGCAATCTGCTCTTTCAAAAAGTTTTTTGAGTAGACACAGTCAACAAGGGCAGAGTATTTCTGTCAGACAGAGCAGAAAATGCAATAATTGCTGAAATGTTAGTACAATTCAGATGTGATGACTTATTTATTTTAATTGATACAGTTGCTTCCAGGATTTTAGATTTGCAGTTTAGATTTAAATACGCCTTAAGCAAATCACGAAAGACAAATTGACTTTGGATTTGAGTTGCTTGCCCTTTATAGTCCTTGGAGGAATACAAGTACAGATAAATGCCCAACAAAAAGCCTTTAAATTTTATTAAGCAGTTGTCAAAGACACAGGAGCTATCCTTTACCAGTCCTGGATAAAAAAACTCATCATGGGTAATCTTTCAACTAAGAGGCTTATTGAGCAAAACAGCAATATAAAGATTATTCCAAAGGATGCTGGCTGCTGTCTGAGTTGTCCTTGTGATTTACAGCCACAATACCATTCCCTGTATGAATTTCAGGACATAACAATCTGTCAGCTCTCAAAGCTATAAAGTCATCCCTTGGCAATGACTGAGCCAGTCTCATAGTGATGGTCATTTCAGCGCATAACTGTAATTTCTTTGGTTAATAATAATAGGTGTTGTGGTTTGGAACATCATGCTTTAGGTGTAAGACTAATAATCCTATTAAACTAGAAATTGTAAGATACTGTAAGTACTACTGTAGACTGAAATAATCTATCAGATCCTTTTCACAGTACATAGGAACTGAAATTGAATGGAATGTTGTAACTAAGTTATTTCATGAGATGTTAAAATGTTCACAGTATTTTTTACTAAGATATGGGAAACTGAGAGTTCCAACTATCTTCAGTTGTGAAGTACTATGGTTTTATTTATTTATGTTTGTCTAAGATTCCAAAGTTGTTTAGATAGTGTACAAATATGAGACACAAACAAACATTGTTCTCTGAAAGAGTTCCTATTGTGTGTAGGAATTTTCTTAGTGCTATGTTGGTCCTTAATGTCATCAGCATGGAGACTGAGCACCGTAAGTAAGCATATTAAGTGAGCCTGATACTTTTAGATAGAAATTCTTTGTTCTGTTAAGGATGAACATAATTTAAACCAGCTGTATCTGAGTTAGAACTTGTGTATGTTTAAAGAAATGTGTATGTTTAAAGAAACGTTTTGACTGCAGTAAGAGGGAAAGAAAATTGGGTCGCGAAAGCTTCATACTGAAGCTCACTCTGTCATCTCTGGCTGGTTCCTGAGGAGGCTCTGTCTCAGGAACAGGAACTGTAAACTTGTGGTTTACAGTGCACTACCAGACCCTGAATGAAAGTCATGACATAATTGTGTGTTGATTCTAGAAGCTACAAAGCTTTAATCCTTCTTGAAAAGTTCAGTTCTTTCTGATATTGGAAATTTTCAGCCAGCCTCTGATCAGTAGGTCTTTGAAAATGTTCAGTCCAGTCAGCATTTGGAATAAGCAAATCAGAAGCTTCAAGGTTCTTTCTAGAGAGAAAGAGAGATAAAATGTGTGCAGAGGAATGGGGACTTAGATACTGCGTCTGGCACTAGTCAGATTTTGCTAAGAACCAGTGGTGCAGATATGCCCCATTATGGCACTGTGTTCTGGTTTTCAGCCCTGTACTCTCACCCTGTTTAGATGTATAGTGACTATATAGGTAGGAAAGCTCAGAAACTATTCAGAGTATACTGATGTCTATGAATAGAATGTGTGAAAGTATCAGGTATATTTGTAATTGTCTTTAACAAAGCCACAAGAAGTTCTTACAGAAGAATAAATTCTATTGAACTTTGCATTTTGAGAAAGATGGGTTTTTAATGAAAGTTGTTGCCCATAAAGTAGATGGGAATGCAGTGAAAATATGTTTGTGTCTCTGTTCACAACTTTTCATAATATTGCTTGATCATTGAGGTGCTTCCTGCACACCTGCACTTTCTGTGAGTCATAGACTCTGCACATTAAAGTTATTAGCATAATGTCCGACTGTTCTAAAAATGAATTTATATTAACTGCACAAGTTTTCTTTTTTTGGGACAAGTAACCACAATATGGATTATGATCCATTTGTATCTGTAATATCCATTTAAAAAAAAAAAAGATTAAAAAAAAGGTAAAACAGAAACTGAGAACTATGCTCTTGTTATTTTTCTTTGCAGCTTACTGCTGCCATGCAACCTTTCCTTCACCATAGATTTCTGACAGAAAAAATACAAGGGTTGCTTTTCTTGCACTCATTCCCCATAGATATTGCTGATTCATGCAGCACTACTATCTGGATACTGAACCTTTTGATCTTCTGGACCTGGATTTATTCTTGATACTGCTGACTTTACTAAAAAGCCATTTCATGATGAGGGCAAGACAGATAATTGAGTCACACTCCAGCACCATATTTTCTATTCTTTATGTTTTTGTTCCATCTCCTCTGTTGTCAACCAGAAGCATTCTACTCCAGTTTATAGATGGTGCCTCTTTCAGCATATCTCATTTTTGGTATCTTTGATCTAAGTTTTGAGAACTGGAATATAAGGTATACGATGCAGAGGTCTCTTCTGAATGCCTGACATGTCTGTAAGCTGCAGTTTGTAGGCAGTGTGTCATCACTGTCACAGTGAATGTGGTATTAAAAAGCACATTCCTCTTGCCAGATGAGCCTTTTCCAGCATGTATGTAAGAGATTCGAAAAATAGCTGCTGGTTTCAAAGGAGTCTACAGTGAAGAGAAAAATAACCAAAATACAGAGACCTCTCATACTGCATTCTCTTAATTACCTACCCAAACCCATAGAATTAGCATTGTAGTTACCATGCATTATTTATCAAGTCATCAAAAAGCAAAGCCTGGACTAAGACATGCACATTCTCAGAAAGTGTGGGTCACAGTCTGGAAGTGGAAAGAGTAGCTGAAAGCTCACTGCTGTTGATATGTATCAGTCCTTAAAGAATTCTTTTTGGAAGGATGTTTGGTTGAAAACCTGATAAAATAAAGAGCCAAAAATTTGCAACAAGCAAATCCAACTCATGTACATGATTTTTAGGTCTCTTAGGAAGAAACTTCAACAAAAAGTCTCTTAATGGAATCTGTTTGTCAAACACCAGGCACAAAGTTGCTTCATTCCCATATTTTAAATGGTGATTTTGCTTGAATAACACTCCCTGTCCTCTGAACTTTCACACATTTTAAATCTAAATTGAACAGAAGATTTTTTTTTTTGTATCAGAAAGTCTGATTACCATGAAAGTCATTAGTAAGGAAAACTAGGTGTCATGAATTAATAATGATTCTAATTTTAACATAATGCTCCTGTAGAGTTTTTTCTTCTTGCATTGAAATGGGAGGATTTAGGTAGGTTAATCTCAACACCAGAGTTATTCAACAAACAGCCTTTCCCCAGACGCACCACAGGTAGATGCAAAACTGCATCCTTTTCTCTATGAAAACACACAAATATACACTCACTAAGCAGTAAAAACATAATGGAAAAATCATCTTTAATCTGTACAACCATTTCAATTTACTTAAAAGGCATGTCTGTAGTTTAAATTACATAATAAAGTAGAAAACAAAGGAAGGGAAGAATGAAAATAGTCCTCAAAATTCTAAAGAACAGATTGAGAATTTGGAGTTAGATCTTGGGGAGTGAAATAGTCAACAAAGAGTAGGAATCAGAATTCAGATTTGGCATGTCAGAATCTTCAGGGCTTACCCCAGACTTAAGCCTCCTCATATTTCAGTCAATATCCCAACAGCCACTAAATGAGTTAAAAGGAAAACTGTAGGAAAAAAAAGAGGGGTTGTTTGTCGGTCATCTTGGCACATTTCTCTAATACTGGCAAAGGTATTTTATTTATATTATAAAGGTCATTTATAAAAGAAACACTTGCTCCCAAAAGACTTTGTATTCCATACAGACTTATCATGCAGTTGTTTCAAATCACATTAGGTTGCATAAACCTTTCTGCAGTGTAATGAAATGGAAAAAAAAATTACAGATGCAGTGCATCAGATTAGTTTCACAAGAGCAGTATTTATATCTTGCAAGCAATGACATATGCTGAGAATGATACTCTTTCCAGCTTGCAAGTCAGAGCTGTTTTATCCTGAGAATTATTCTGTTTCCTAAAACTGTAGCAAACAGATATTTCTGGAAGGGAACAGTTGCAAGACTATCTTAAACTGTTTTTGCATCCATGCAAATTATACACTCACTGACAATTAAACTGTTTTGAAAGAGAATTGGCAAGAATAAAATAAACCTCCAGATTGTACAGTTTTCCAGTGTCTAAAAGGAAATTGCTAGAATACATCTTGAGTAGGCAGTGGACCAGCTTTTTTATTTTGGATTTGAATTGGTACAAGTGTACTGAATCTAATGAAGAAGAACCTCAATGAAACTTGCAGCAAAAAGGGTAAAGAGATGTGAGGAAGCAATAAAAATAAGATAGAGAGAGCAGGTGATGAAAGCAAGCAAGGATAGCAAACTTGAATTTTCCAATAAAAATGTAAAAATGGTGTTGAAATAAAAAAATGCAGTCTAAGGAAAGACAGAAGTACTTGGCAAAAACATGCCTCAGTGAAACAGAGAGAGATTAAAATCCTAGTGGAGAGAATGAGAACAAAGCCCTGCTTGGCTTGGGCTGAGAGAAGAGGATTACTCATAAAGAGGGGAAAAGGAGATAAAAGTAATGGAGTGGATGAGAGACAGGAGAGGAGAACATGGGAGAAGATGTTGGGAGTATAGCAAAATAAGAAATGTCAGATATGGAAAGACCTTAATCCTTTCACTTCCAAATAAAATTCAATGGGCACCAAAGGACTTAATGTGCTGGAGAATCATAACTGAAGAAAGGGATTGCATTGCTGTATCTGATTCTACCACTCTGCTTGGTTTTTGGTAGTGTCTTCTTGCACTGTTGCCTTGTCAGTCTAGGACAGGTCAGGACTGACTCTGCTCTTCAATTGTCTGCCATGTCCTGCAGTTTCTGCCATGGTTGTCCCCTTAGCTTAACCACAGGGCAGAACTGGCCATCTGTACTTGTGCTGTGAGACATATTCATGGCTGAACAAGACTGGTCAGTTGTTCAAATCAGATAATATGTGTCACTACTTCTCTGAATGTGCATTTCTGAAATTCAGGAAGCTGAATGGTTCAATCAACGTGATGCATCGCAGGAATTCTCATAACAGCCAACATCATCCTTGATTAGGTCTTGTATGCCTGAAAAATGAAGCCATGATGCATTAGGAGGTTGCACATCTTGTTCTGTATCTCTTTCACATCAGTAAACACCAGCAAAATCCCAAATTGCATCTTTTTCAAAATTTAAGAATTAAACAGACCTTCACATTTTATGTGATAGATGTTTCTGGTGTTAGAAACACGATGAAATTCTTCCTCTGGAGACACCTTTTGGGCCGATGACAGCATTTTAAGTTGTTAGCAAATAATTGTTCATTCAGCTTCAGAAAGTTTGGATTATTTTCCTGAAATATTTTAGTAGGCCATTCTTTTTTCCATGAGTCCTATCTCATATCAAATTTTAAGAATACAGTCTTTTCTGAGATTATAACCTGTGATATTAACAGGAATGAAGTGCTCACTTTCTAATTTGTCACCAGGAAACAGTTTAGACTATCCATTCGCTTAAACCTATTTGGGCATGACTGTTTTGAGTAGCCAGATCTAGTTGTCTCTCAAAACATCCCACTTTCTTGGAAAACTTGATTCATCTTGGGCTCAAACTGTAGTACTATCTGTAGCCACTACCCTACAAATTGTTGGGCCAGGCTGGCCTTTATTAAAAATAGCATAAATCACATACTTAAAACTGGCATAATAATGCAGGTTGACCTTCAGATATATTTCTCTGGTACAAGAAAGTATGATGGATGAACATGCTTGCTTACTTGTTTTAAACTCTGTGAAGGTGTCTGGTGGGATTTGGAAAGTATCCATTGGTGCTCATCACGTGAATTGGCCATAATTCCTGGCCCTTGTACTTAATGTCCTGAGTGTATTCATTATGCACAAACCATTCAGGTGGAATTTATTGGTCCGTTATAAAATTTTGAAAACTTACTATGCACTCTCTGATTCTCATTTTTCAAGCATGTCATCCTTCCTCTATGAATAGTAACTACTTGATATTAAATGTATTTTGTTTTGTTCTTCAAACTAGTATCCAAGATCAATTTATGACTGTAATGTGGGAGGCAGCTTGCAGAAATTTGCTGGATTAAATCATATCTTTATTTATGTAAGTGGCACAATTATTATCCCGACTATTCAATTTCTGCACTTATAATGCAGACACAGAAATGCAAATGAAAAAATCTAAAGGATAAAACAAAGCTATGTTAGTAAGATTCAAGATAAGACAAGAAATGTTGTAAATATCTTCCTCCTTCCCAAAGAATTCTAGTATTAGTTATCCTAACAAATCCCTTGGCATGAAAGCAACCTTTAAAATGCATTGAACAATTAACCATTTTATTCTTTTATGTGCAATTTAGCCCTTGGAACATAACATAATCATTTACTGCTAGCACTTTACTCCTACTAACATCTCCCCTTTTTTTCCCCCAGTAAAGTATACCAGCCAGCTGTAGGAGTGGCATAAGCAAATAGCACTAGAGAAAGATAAGTGGGGACTTACCTGCCATTCTGCTGGGCTCAGTTTTAACACTTGCTTTCAATACTAATTTTTTTAATCTGAACTTGCAAATTCTATTTGGACATGGTTGCATGTGTTTCAATTATTGAGCCTTTGAGCCAGTAGGAGAATATTCTGCCTGTGCTTTTAAGCTATCTGAAGCTCTATGGCAGTGTTGTAACAGCATTGCAATAAACCTCATCTGAATGTATGCTACTGAGTCAGATCCAGGCATCCTCACACTTTTTACTGACTTTGCATTTACTTTCAGAATATTATCTAATCATATGCATAGGAGGGAATAAATAACCTAGTTTTTAAAAAAAATATTCTTCCCAACAAAGTTCTGCCTTTTCCTCTGCAGGATTTAAGGAAGGCTGTGACTCATACTCAAAGATATGCATGGAAACACATGAGGGTATTCAGTCACTGCAATAATATTGAGCAGTCCAGCACATTTCTGATAGTGGTGTAGTATGTGCTAAACTGAGACAGTAATGTGTGGCAAGTACCAACTGCTAGAGTGAGCTGGGATAAAGGCTGGTTTGTCCCATAGATCATCATCACTATCGTAATCTGAAAGAGTAAAAACTTAGTACATTTTTATTACTAGAGAAAAGAGGATTATGTTCTGACCCTTGAAGAATTTCAGAAGGAGGCAGACTGAGGAATTGGTGGTTCTTATTACGTTTTCTATAGGTGTAAGGATGAAAGCAAATTTTTGCACAATGGAAGAAACTCATATAAATGGTGAGAGAAATTTATAATCCATTTCTTGTGTAAGAAATTAGCTACATTACAGGTGATTATTTAAACTAGTAGGTAAAGAAAAGGTGACATTCTTAGGCTTGTACACAGAGACTGAATCATACACCAGTGATATCAGAGTAATTCCTCAGAAAGTCTGGCACTAACAAGGAAACAAATAAGGTCACAGGGGCACGTTTTAGAAAATGTGAGAGTTGTCTGTACAGAGGATAGAGAAGAATCCTGGCTAGTAACAACAGTAACCAAAGCAATGCTTTACCCCAGCATTTTTTCTTCTAAAAATTATCAAATCATGTAATCTTTAAAAAGGTTGTTTATTTTCAAATATTTATGGCTAATTCAATGTCGTGAGTTTTTGGGGGCTTTTTTTTCAATGAACACCAAAATATAAAAGCCTCAAAATAAATCTCTGTGTTAGAGGAAATACTATTCCACAAATTATCATTAATTTTATTACATGTTGTCACAGAAAGATGCTGTTTTTCAGAATTATCCAAAAATGAAATTAGGCATGCTGTCACATTTGTTATTTCATTATTTCATTATTGCTAATTTAAGTAAGAATGTCTACAGCTCAACTGGTATAATTTCCTTTATTGCAGTATCTCATCAGCAACAGGACAAATTTACACACTGGGCTTTTTTTTGCTTTTCCAGAACATTTGGATTCTTTCCTTAATTTCTCCTAAGACAACTGGAAGATATCCAGACTATGCTTTAAATTGCAATTCCAGTCATTTTAGATTAGTTCTTCATTTTTCAATAAGTCCCTAATTTATATACTAAAGGCCTTTAAGGGGAGAAAGTGAAATTTAAAATCCTCCTTATCCAAAATGCACCCACTGTATCTAGATAAGCCCAAGTTTTTTATCAAGCACCTACTGCTTGTCCATAAGCGATCAAAGGAAAGAAAGGTGTGTGCATGTTTAATTTGAGGACTGTGCATGACTGCAGGGGCATCCCACAGTGGTTTAGACCCTGCTTGCTGTGGTTTAAATTAGCTCACAGCACTTAGAAAATGAGTTGCAATTTAATTGATAATCTAGTGCTGTTATAGGGCTAACATTCTTAAACATCTCACATTTCTCAGCAGATTTTATCTGGTTTTTTTTTCATAGTTTATGCTAAAAACATGTAACTATAACACGTTAGGTAGGCTGAGATTGATCTTTTGTAATATGGCAATGTAAAATTTATCTGTCTGGTACAGATTCATAACACATACCTATTACATTTTTTTAGATGACAGAGATTCCAATTACAGATTTTCAAATTGTACCAGAAGGCTGTGAAGATTTTTCTTAGAAATTGTTTACCCTGTTCCCAGAAATTCAGTTGATTCAGATGTTTTTGAGAAAAACATGTATTGCATCCAATTTTAAATTATTTTTAAGAGATTTTTAAATCATATCAACAGAAAGTTTTTTGGCTTTATGAGAATCCCACTCACTCATTCTTGGGTCTTCCTAGGAACAATACATGGAAGATACTGAAGACAGTAGGGTTTAATTTTCACCAGAGTGCCTTGTCCAGAGGATTACATCCTTCCTGCCCCCAGAGGTCCCAGCCCCTCTCCAGCTGCTGATGCTCAGAGCCCTTTCAGGCACACACAGACACACAGACAGACAGACAGACACTGCTGCACAGTCCCTCCAGGCACACATCACCCTCCTGTGACAGGAGGAGCTGGGCAGGGTGGGATCTGAGCTGTCCCACCTGCCACCATCTTCCTGTGCTCCTTTGCCAGCGTGCAGAGGAGCATTTTATCTCATCACATATCAGTACATAGTAGGGCAGTTAAACAGACATACTACACTTCATTTGCTTGCATTTTACAATATGCTCAAAAAATGTCTCAGGCAGCTAAGGAAGAACAGCAGTAACCAACTTACTTTTCAACTTGGATTTCATTGGGAAACTGAGTAAGCAATAGCTTTTACTTTTTGTGATAAACTCATTTGGGTTGTTTTAGGTGGCAAAATAAGAATTCTCTGCGCTATAGGAGAGAGAAGCAGACTAAGCATCATTTAGGGTTAATTCTAGCAAAAAAAGTAGCAATTTTAGATGTGAGAGAAGGTAGAAGGTTGAGGAACTTTGTTATGCAGCTTAGAGTAAAAGGACAGTTATTTTCCTCTCATAGCACTAAGAATGGAATCATAATGACATAGCATTGTTTAAAGCTAGTAAACTGCAACTGTAAATCAGCAAATTAGCTAATGCTTGCCTCTGGGTAGTGATACATGATGAAAAACAAATGAGGAAAGGTACTCATGCATTGCACTTTGTAGCTACTGGAAAAATTAAAGTTCTGTCATCATAAAAATACTGTTAAGGGGATGTTGTGAAGGGCTGTGCCCTGGTAGCAGAACAATTACTGCTCCAAATTAGTATGTTTTTAATAAATGCTACTATAATAAATCTGCATGCAATTCAGTGTTAGCACTTTTAAATGATTCATGGTGTAACTGAGAGGTTGTATCTCCATTGGGAAGCTGTGAAGGCAAATATTTTGTTTCTGGCCCTTTATAGATGTAGCCAACCTCAAGTACTAGAAATGCACATAACTAAATAACCAAACAGCATCATTGAGTGATATCACTATGCCAGTAATCTTCAGTGCAGAGACAGTAATGGTAAGCAAGACCTCAGAGCTTTCAAACCATAAATTGATTTGTTGTCATTTTTAACAAAATAAAGTAAGAATATAGTCATAACAAAGCAGTAACATTTTGATCTCTGGACTCCACACCCATGAGGCTTCTAC
Source organism: Oenanthe melanoleuca (assembly GCF_029582105.1). Classification (NCBI taxonomy): domain Eukaryota; kingdom Metazoa; phylum Chordata; class Aves; order Passeriformes; family Muscicapidae; genus Oenanthe; species Oenanthe melanoleuca. The sequence continues at coordinate 24,199,672 of NC_079336.1, read as the reverse complement.
TTCCTCAGTTCCTGAAATTTGCACAATGACTCTTCACTTTCCATATTGCTTATGCTGTGCATCTTACTGTGTTTTTGCTTCCAAATTACATTAGTTTTAGTAATTTGGCTGTGTTTAATTGTCCATGTCATAAGTAAAATTTTGTTTCTCTTTGCTCTTTAACATTTCCTAGAGAAGTTCTGCAGCTGAGATGCCTTGTGTCTTTCTTGTCACAACATGCCTAACAACATTTTTTACATTGAGATGTCTGCTTGGTTATAGGACAGACTAATTAAGGGTCTGATCAAATGTACATCTCTTTATATCAATATAGGCTAAGTGTGGTAATGATTAGCTCATTAAAATAAGGTGGGATCCACATTCATGTAATGATACCATTTGGCTTGTTGCTTGTACAGCTAATTATTGATAATTTCTATTCTGATAGGTAATGACCAGTGTTTTTAAATGCCATAGAAAAGATATGGTTGGCTCCATGAAATTCAGAGAAGGCACTAAAATATCCATACAGCATACAAACATGAGCATGTTAAAACAAGAAACTCCTTTTAAATCATATACCACTTCACCACTTGGGAGCTACTACCTCTAGCAAGACTTTCCTTCATTTTAGTGGCTATAGCCCTGACTGTAGGCACCTCAGCCCCACTCAGGAGAGCCAGGATGCAGCACATCACACCCTTGGAGCCAGCAGCAGAGAGTACAGAGCACTAAGTCTAAAATTTGAATTTTTTAATTAGAAAATTAATGGGACTTAGTGAAGTGCGATTCTCTAGAACGGCACGTTGGGTTTGGGTGCTGTTGGCAGAGTTTACCTTGTAGACTGGTTTTGGGGTTTATCATATTGGGAAGGTAACATTAAGACAAAAAACTGATTTTCAGGCATCTGATGTATTTTAGTTATGAAAACTTATATATTCCTGGCTTAGATAATATGTGACAATGGCAATTCTGAGAATTTGTGTTTTAGACAAATATCCAAAGAGGCAGTTATTCCCATTTGTACTTAAAATTGAATATAATCCTTAATGTCTTCAACCTAAGGAATTTTAAAATGTTATGAGTCATGTTTTCCAAAACAGCTGGAAGCTTTCAAAACAGATCTGTTCCTATAAAAGGAAAAAAAAAAAAAAAAGAAATATACAGGCTAGGGATTTGGTATCTCATGTGAGGGGCACTGGAAAGGGGTGAAGAACCTGATCCACTTGTCATTTTATATAAAGATTTGGCAAGATCTTTTGATCAAAAGCTTGTGTTTCTTCCACTCTCTGGTATTTAGAGATGATAATAGTTTGTGAAAGCAGCCCTTTTTTTCAGCATGCAGCCATTCTACTGTTTTTTTGGCAAAAATCTAGTTTGTGTATATGGATATTTGTATAAGACCAATTTCCATTAACATAGATATAAATCTTTTTGTGTTTCAGTACTGAAGGAATGCAAAAATCCCTTGTGATGACACTAAGAATATAGTTATTTAAAACAACAAAAAAAAAAAAAAAAATCCAGAACATTTACAGTCTTGAAGCGTTCATGCCAAAAATGAGCGGGGATTAAATAATGGAAGAGGAACTTCTGTGGGGAGAGATTATAAAAGCATACAAAGCATGTTTTTTAGTCCACATATGTTTTTTGGTGGAGACTACTTTGTGGTGTTATATTTTCTCATTAAAAGAGAAATTCCTGCCTGTTGACATTTCACTGCAGTAGGTGTGCTTTGCAGACAATACATCTGTAACAATTCATAGATATGTGAAAATAAGTGGTTATGGTGATCTTATCTTAGCAGTTACCACTGCTGATAGCAACACTGGCTTTGACTGGACATAATCTGATAGAGCATTGAGCAGGGACAGGGGATTCTTTGCCAATGAATTAAATAGATGGAGTCTGATTCCTAGTCCCACAATATTGGAGCAGTTCCAGTGAAGGCTTGGGTTTATTACAGCTAAATTCCAAAATGAGAATTGAGACTGTGATGGTTGCATAAAATTATTTCCAGAGGTGAAAACAGTGTAATATTTTTGATTCTGCATAATTTTTTCCATAATGTTCATCCAGATGTACTTCCTTGGGAATAATAAATATCTAGAACCTTTCTTCAGAATCATTGCCTCTCTTTATTGACTGTATGTACTTTCAGGTTTTTTATTAGGCATGTAATTAAATTAAGTCCTCTTGTACCTTTATTAATTGTCCAAATTGGCCACTTCTCAAGAAGGGGAACACTTTTATGTGCTACAGCCTTGTGCACAATCCCCCAGTCCTGGGGACAGTAGCAGCTACTAAGAGATGCTGTTTTTTGCAATGGACAATTAGTTTCAAGCAGACTGTATTGTCACATGGAGGTAAATGGAGTTATAGTCTAGTCCTTCTTCGATATTTTTGCTTGGGCTTTTTTTGTTGATTTTCAATTAAAGCTATCTTTTGTTGAAAAAATGATGCAAAGAAAATGTTAAATGTTTTTCTCCACCAAGAACATATTTTCTACAGAGTCCACTTTTGACCGTACCTATAAGTGTTCTACAGTTACAAGAGAAATTGCTGGTATTTTAACATTTTAGTAAAATACAGCTCCAAAGTTGGCAGCTGAGGTAATGTATAGTGTGATTTAGTAGAGTCCTGGGAAATATGCACTGAGATGCTGTCAGTAATGAAACTAAATCACTGCTTTATATTAGTCTGTTTTAAAAGACCAAGAGTTACAATACTTAACTATGTCAAAAATAAGCAGCCATGTAGGAAGGTACTAGTCAAATCATGACAGCTGGAAATTAATACTGACATGACAAGGAGTTGAAGTTTTGATATTTGTATATTCAGAAATACTTTGCTCTCCCATATGTAACAACGAACTCTACTTGGTAATACAGTAGCAGTGTCTCTGAAATGAGATTTCCAGATTGAAAGTTCCAAGGAGGAACAAGCCCTGCTGTATTGAGGAGACTGTAGCAGAATATCCATTTTTATGTTCTGCAAAGATTACATCTGAGGGGCACTTTCTGCAGTCTGCTGAGTTCTGAGAAGCCCTTAGGGACCCTCCAGTTCTGAGTAGAGCAAAGAATGTTGCTGAGAGCAGTCCAGACACTCATTGCAAACTGTCAGAAGTCAGGAGGGGTCAATGCTGCAGTAAAATTTTATCATCACTGAAGGCAATATGCTCTTTTTTTCCTCTGGGTTATCATTTTAACATTGTGTTGGTTATTTGTAATTAGGTAGCTATCACAGGATAGGAGAAGAAAAGGGTCGAATAAGGCTCAGGGGTAAACACAAGTTACTAAGATTTTAAAAATATAAAAATAGAAAATTAATTTATTTCCAGGACAAATACCAAAACTTGCTGTGAGGTAATTTAAATATTCTACTGAATGTTCAACCTATCTTAATTGAAATTTCTTTCAAAAAATTTCCTTTTATTAAAAGGATTTTTCTCATTATCATGGTCTCCATATCTGGTCACTGTCATTACTGAAATATATGGTATCTATCTGCATTATTATTTATCTGTTTTTACTGCATACCTCTTGTTTAGACGTTTGGCAGAGCATTGTTAGCACTAGACATACTACATGCTGAGCAGTGTATTTTAAAAGGAATAACTATTAAATCTGAAGTTATTTATGGGGCTTTGTATTCAATGAATTGCTCGTATGGAAAAATTGTTTTGAACAGGAGATGTAGTTTAACATTTGTTCTTTTCCTTGTAACAGTTGTTTTCTTTACAACGTTACAGGCAGTTGAGCATTAGCCTCACGATGAGGAGATTGAACTGAACTTATTTTGGGTTTGTATGTTTTTTATAATGAAACAAACTAAAAAAGAACAAAGTGTAATTTTTAATTACTCATCTGAGATTAAAACAATTAAATCCAAGTTGGAAATCCAATTATGACAACAATACCATATGCAAGATAGTTTACTATATTATGCACACAAAAAAATGTATGCCTGTGCAACATTTTATTTAAGTGTGCATATATAGGAGCTTGATTTGATGAACTTATTTCAAGCTGAATATGCTTAGAATATTAGGAAAAAATATCATCAACTTCATAATCGATGCTCTTTTGTTTTATACGAAAGCCAAAAATAAATCCAGACTGAAATAAAAGTAATTTATCATTTTAATAGGCATAGAAAAAGAAGTATCTATAGATTTTGTTAACAGAAAAAACTACAAAAATTATTTCATGCATTAAACAATAATACTTGTACAAAATAGGTGAAAAAAATACAGGCTTCACTTTTCCTGAATGGTTTGGTTTTAAGTGCTTACTCCATGCTAAAAAGCCCTGAGCCAGATGCCAGTGTTCTCATAATAATACTTCATGCATGTTGCTTCTGAAATCGATGGATATAATCATGAAGTAAAGCATTAGTAAGGTATTAGGTTTAGCAAAAAAGGAAATTTTCAGCAATAAACAATAGAGTCAAAATTACTATGAGAAAAGCAATGAAAAGGGTCATAAATGAACTATAAGAGGTTACTCTTGTTGTTACCCTTTTCTCTCCAAATCCTTGATTTCCCTGAAGGTTTTTCATTCAGCTAAAATCTCAACCTATCTGTCTTAAGAAGGACACAGTGCCACTGGGTACTTTGTGATATATTTATAATTGAAATCTTGAAAACACATCAAAAACTAATGTTGAGATGCAAAGGCTATTGTGCAGAAGAAGCAATAGGAAGGGCTCAGAGAAACAGCCTCAGAAATGTCAGGTGCTGCTTATTTTAATCACTTGTGCACCAGTGAGAAGTGAAGGAAACTGCTTGGAAAAGAGCAGGATTGGATCAGTGTGAGCAGCTTGGAAGTAGCTGACTTACTGACCTTGATCCAGCTGTTTTTGTAGCTGCAGCCACAGGCAAGTTCCCTGTCTACAACAGAAATAAGGCCATGTTGCATTGCACAGTCTATGACTATGCAACACTTGCAGAACAGCACCCCCACGCCCCAGGGAATGTGCATGTAAAAGTGCATGGGACCCAGTTTCCACAGACCTTTCCTTGAGGAAGAGCAAAGTCTGAGATGTATTGCAGCTGCAATGCAGGCCTGTTACATCAAGGGATTTTGGAAATACAAAGCAACTTCAGACCAAAATGGCTGGTGGTGTATTTTGCCTTTTTCAGCTTTATGTGTCATTAATAGCTGCCTTCTCCAAAATCCAGAATGATTGATGTTGTACGAGTCTATGCTGGTGTTTAGTTTGATTTGTATTTGGATTTTACCTTACCCAGTGACCATGTGCTGTGCACATGAGCTTGCTGTGCAATATTATTTGTGATGGTGATTTGTGAACACAGGGGTATAGGGTAGAGTGGAATAATGAGTATGTAGAAAAGAATGTTCCAGGATATGTGAATGACACAACACTATCAAAGCTATTTCTAAAGTATATTTCAGAGGCTGCAGCAACTGCCTGTCCCAGAATTTAATCAGGAACCAAAGCTTTGAAAAGACTTCAGGAGGAAAAAAAAAAAAAAAAAAAAAAAAAAAAAAAAAAAAAAGAGGTAATACAAAAGTGTCATTCAAGCCAGCAGGCAATGCTAACAAATTGCCATGTCTTTGTCAAATGCTCATCACTCATTCTTGTGTCAGGTAATGACCATACAAATTGTAATTGTATAGATCAGGCAAGACGTTCATTCCAAGCAGTCACCCTTGCTATTTTATTACATGAATGTCTTAGAAAATGTTAAAAGGACTGTAGCAAGAGAAAAAAAGTTCAGAAATAAATGCACTGTAAAACAGGATTAATGTTATAAATTTGGGATTAGCATAAATCCTATTTACCCCTACTTAATAAGGCATTATAAAGCAAGCAAGGTTTATGTAATAGTATTTAATCTTACTTAATTTCCTTTTGGAAGCAGATATCCAGTTGACCCTAACATGCACAATACAAAAGACCATTTGTGAAATATTCTGCACATCCCCAAAATCCTCTGTAATTCAGGGTAGTGAATATACTTGACACAGTTGTATGCATGCTCCAAGTTATCCATATTACAACTCTGTTCTACATTTGCCATGCAGGAAAACTTGTCACTAAAATCCAAGAGAATTGTGGTTTTCCATAAACTTAATAGTGTATCCTCCTCTGCTCCCTTTTTTTTTAAATTAATTTGTAAAGAATTGAGAATGTATATTCTTCAGTTGATTCTACACCTGTTAATGTGAAAAAAATCAGTTGTTTTATAAATGGGCTGTTTTTTTGTACATACAATAATTTCATACATTTATGTATATCTGGAAATAATTTTCCAACCAGTATTTTTTATATTGACTATAACTCATGAAATAGCTTCAACAATAAGTGATTATAACATTTTTTATTTATCAACAGATTTGATTTGTTGGTTATAGACTTCTTTACTGCATTTCTTACAAATACATTTGTAAGTTTATATTCCTGACTTAAAAAAAATTCTTGTTTGCATTTGAGTAATACTTTTTTTCTCAGGATAGAGGTTAATAATGAGGTCTGTAATATGTAGAGCTGAAAACGTTTTATTTATTACTGGGCATAGTTTCTCCTCTAGACTGCAAATTTGTTTTTATCCAATTTCTTTGAGCAGTTAGGATAAACAACATTTGAAAGGTTGCTAACTATTAAAATTTGAATGCTGACAGCAAGATATTAATACCCAGAAATACGACATCTCAATATAACTATTTGCAATGAAGTTATCATCTTTCAGATCATTTTAGACATCTGTGTACTATTGTTGCTGTCATTTTAATTGGTCAGAATTAATATCTAAAGCTTTCAGAACACCTGAAGCTTATGTTTGCATGTGAAGTATTAAGTAAATTTTCTCAGGGTAGTCCTGTAGGAAATTCTAGTAGTCTTTATGACAGCACCAATGGACCCTTGAACTCTGCATGGCCATGCTAATGGTTTTCAAGGCTTTACATTTGAAATTATACAAATGGTATCCTGTATACCAATTATCTATATAATGGTATTCTATATACCAGCTGTTGGGTCAGTTTAGTGACTGGAATTCCTTTCACCATGTGGGCATTGTTGTTATTAACCCTACTGCCCATGTGATACTTACCTTGCTAACCCACTTTTTTAATTAGTGATAGAGTATTTTGAAAAGTCAAGGTTTGAAGAGACTTTTTCTTGTTGTGAAAAGACATTAATCTTGTTTATCAAAGCTGTCTACAGAGGAGACCTGAGGCTCCTCAGATGCCTAAGTGATTTCCCTGTTTCAGATGACCTGAGTACTGCACTGCGAAAAGTGAAAGTACACATGTCCTCAAGGAAAGTGTCACTCAATGTAGGCAGAATTCTTACAGCCTGGAGGATTTGAGATTTTCAAAAAACCTCCCTAGTAGCTCTTTTTTTCTTCCCCCTATGACTTTCAGAGAATTTGTCTTTTTTATTCAGGAAATGGTTTTTGCTGTTTTTCTCCTTCATTTTGTTTCTCAGGCAACACAGAGGACTGGAATTGTTGCTAATATATTGTTAACTACACCAGCCAATATAATTTTCTGCCTAACTCCAACTTGCCTGTCAGTGACAGTTCCTGGCTGCTGAATCTGGTGCAGTTCTCTGGGAAGGCTTTCATTTCTTCCAATGCATTTCAGTGTGTGGTATTTTCTGTCAATACTCTATTACTCCTCCCCTCCTCTGGACAAGGGAGGGAAACAATAATGAAAGCCTCATGGGTCGGGATAAGGACAGGGAGAGATCACTCAGCAGTCACAGGTGAAACAGGCTTGACTTTGGGAAAAAATTAATTTAATTTATTATCAATCAAATCAAAGAAATGAGAAATATGAGAAATATTTTATGAGAAATAAAACCAAATTTTAATATAGCTTCCCTTCACTCCTCCCTTCTTTATTTTGATACTTAATTCCATCTAATTTCTACTTTCTCCATGTGTTGGTTGATGGTCTGAACATTTTGGATAGATGACTAATAACTACAGTGGAGAAGTTCCACAGGTTGGTTGACAAGCTGTTCTAGTTTGTTATGGGTATTCCAACAGCCTGAAATTGCTGATTGCATTTTCCATAGAGCAGGCAAGTTCTAAAAATACAAGTAATTTTATACATCCATGAAATTACTGAAAACATTATTGTTTCCAAAAGGCAATGAATTTAGATTCTTAAAAATCCACTTAAACTATAACAACTGAATATTCACAAGACATTTAAATAACTCATCAATAAATGGTTCAGTAATGGGTCTTTGTGAAAGGCACTTCTACAGAACATTATGTCAGCACTGTGTATGGTTGTTCTGCTTCAACCTTGAGAAAATGGCCTGTCACTAATTTGGTAATTTAAATTTAAATACCAAAGATGAATTCTAAGTGTATTTTATAGTCTATGGTAAAGGATAGGTGGTTTATTTTGAAAAATAGGCATTGTCTTAACTCTATAAAAAAAATTAGCTCTTGATATAAACCTCATAAGTCAATATCTGATATGTTTGATTAGCTTAAATCACATAGAATCATAAAATCACTCTGGAATTCAGTGGCAATGTTTGAAAAATCTACAAATACACCCTTTGTGCTCTGTATGGATAAGCATATTTAGAAATTACCTTCAGTGTCTTTTTTTTTTTTGTTCATAGAAGCTCTCTTGACACCATTAATGCTGGTCTGGGATGATTAGGGATAAATAACTTGTGAGCACACTCTTGCAATCATATCTGGGGTTCTAAATAAGCTCTCTGAGGCCCTTCTACCTGCAGACACACAGTTATTCTGTCTCCCTGGTCTCCTCAGCTCCTGCTGGTGGAGAGGGGTACAGCTGTCCTTCATCACTGATGCCTTAGACCACTTAGCATGGCTCAAGAGTTGATTTTCTTCAGGGGCTGTTACTGGCATTAATGTATTTTCAATGGGGGGCATGCTAGGTAGACTGAATAATCCAGAAATATAAATCAAAATCCTGACCACTACCATTATTAAACAAAATTTAAGGAAGCTTTTTTTCCCTCCTGATTTTTGCTGTAGATTTGCTCTAGATTTTCCTGTTCAGATAAAATTACAATGTACTTCAGTAGATCAAGTGCTGTGTCTGATTAGCTCTTTAAAATACCACTAAGTGATGCAGCTTCATTTATTTCCCTTGATCCATTGACCTATTGCCTTATGGCCCTCTTGGAGAGGAAATATTGTCTGTTCTTCAACTTCTGGTTTCATATAGAAGAAAAAAAATACTTCTTTTTAATGTCATTCTCTTTGTTAGGATGAAGGTCATGCTCTAAGTTATGTTGCACTATATGTTCTAAGGTTTGAGTTCTTCCAGTTATCTCAAATATGAATCTAAAGTTCTAAAAGAATAGAAGTAAATACTAACAATATCATTTGTTCTTTTTTCTTACCTTTTCTACTGATACTTCTTTATACTTCTCCTTCTTTGCTTGTTTTTACCTATCTCATCTTTTGAATTTTATTTGCACTGTTTCTTCTTTAGTGTCTTACAGACATTTTTTGTGAAATCTAACTACATTATACAAATGAAATTGCTTCAGCTGAGATTTCTCTGTCTTTCCCACCTTTTAGTTATAATTTCAAATGTATCTACATTTTTTTGTAGAAGAGTGAAAGGGGTTCTTTTTAATGTATTTTTGTAGTTCCTTAGTATTACCAGAAGTTTTTCATCATGAAAAGAGGTGCAAACTCTAGTAAAAGTTCTAGTCATTTCCCATATACCAAAGAAGAATGGTAAAACATAAATTGAAACATTGGTTCATAAGTTATTCTTTATTTTAAATCAGCTTTCCCCACTAGTATATTAAATGCAAATTGAATTAATAATTTTTTGCCTCAGACATTCTGGATAATGTAGTTTGCTGCATTAGTCTAATTCATTCAGCAATATGGTATAAGTTAAAATTGGATTTGCTGTGCTAATCCTTTTAATAAATATTCTGGCATCTTCAACAATACCATCCCACTGCTTGAATCCTTTCCTCTTCTCTGTATACTTTCTGTATATTAATTGGAAAATTCTCATCTTTGCTTTTAAGGGCATTATGTTTTACATTGCCTCTTTCATGAGAGTACTTCTCATGTGCTTCTATTTCTTACTCCTTTTCCTCCTCTTGTTCCTCTAAGTCATATTATTTGTGGTATTCCCACATCTGCCATTACAGCCATTTTCTGCTGCTTTTCTTGAAATCAGCAGTAAAATAGTGCATAGGAAAATAGGAGAAAAGGCAAAAATAGTAACTCTGAGAAACGATTTCTGAAAGGAGTGAAACCTAAATAGTTAAGATGCCAGATAATGTACATAATCTTTTACTTAAGCAGAAACTGTTACAAAAACCTGAAGTCCAGAAGTATGTTTTAGCAAACAAATTATAAACACTATGTCCAATATATCAAGATGACTTTCAAGTAATAAATTTGAATTTTCAACATATTTGCATTAGAATTCCAGCTTGAAGTCATCCACACATTTAATAACTCCACCCAAGTAATTAAATAAAATAAACTGAATAGTACTGGACAAAGGATAAAGTCCTGTGACTGTTGCATCTTTCTGTTTTGATAGTGAGTATTGGTAATTATTCTTGTGAGTCTTTTTTTTAACATTTCTGAACCCATATTTAGATGAATAGATCTGTTTCCATAGCAACTCCACAGAAAAGCAAATCAGATCTTACATGGGCCAAATTATCTGTGAAAATTCCATTTTTTCCCAGTGAAGAGTACAAGGTATGTAAAACAGTGCTTTCAAACTAAGTATTCAAGTCGCATACCTAAAACTAAGAGGAAATATTCTGTGCCTTTGTCAAAACTAATTAATTTCAATAACCTAGAACAAAAACTAAAAAATAAGTGTAGGGGAGCTAAAATGTCTTTCAGTGGACAAAGATCTTAACTAAAGATACGAGTCAAGAGTTCAAAAAAAATTAGTTTTAATGATTTCCTCTTGAAATTGGGAGTGCAAGGGCATGCAAAATAAGTTAGGTTTTCACTTTTTGCCTAGTAGTGTACAGGCAATAATTCAGTTACTATAGATGAGCTACTAAATAATAAAAAACCTCTTATAATTATTTTTGCTCTCTCAGAGCAGATACTGCATTGAAGGATGAAAATGAGTTACAGAACATTTAGGGGTTTTTATTATTTCACTAAATTAAAAAATGCAGTTGAAAGGATAAATGTTAAATTTGTCTTAAATTTAAGAATCTAAGAAATTTAAGAATGAAGCACATAAAATTCTCACAGATTATATAGTTGCTGCTTAAGAAAATAACTCCTGAGTTTAGTCTGCAACAGAACTTACTATTATTACTTACTTACAGAACTTACGTAATTAAGTACTAAGCATATATTAATAACAGATACAAAAAGTCTGTGAAATATTTGCATCAGTGGTTATGTTAGCAAAATTATTACAATTAACTTTTTTTCTTTATTTACCTGCAGACAGTTGATCTTTTTGGAGGCTGAGCTGTCAGAAAAAGGAGATTTTGAATATTAAGAAAGGATGTGATACTCAAAATTTATAGAAGGTTTCTGAACAAAGTGAGTTAAAAATAAGCTAAAGTGTCCAAAAATGTCTATGGTCTCTTAGCAAAGCAAAATTTCCTTAGAATGAATAAATATTACATCTCTATAATCACTTAGCATGCAGACAACATGGAGAAAACTCTGATTCCAATAGGTTAAACAGCTGTCTATGGAACAGCTGTATCATTTATGGATGTATATGTTCAGCTACAGTCTGTGAAATGCTTCTTAGGTTCTTGCTTCTTAGGTTCCTTGATCATTTCAGTAAAGTACACAGAAGAAAAAGCTGAAATGCTTTATGTCTTCAGAAAAGGTTTTTGTGCTTAATTCTAGTTTCGTCTGCTAACTTAGTTATCCATATTTTTCCAGTCTGCTCAGAAATAAAATCTTATTCTGTTAGGCAAGTTCCTTAATTATTATAAACAGTTCCTAGTATTAATATTTTTAATATAATTAATATTAATGTTTAGAGCTTCTGAAGCCTGGTTTTGTCTTCTAGTCACCAATGACTCATAAAGTATTTTCAGCTTTGAATACATGAGTGTGATTTGTGGTCAGAAGGAGAGGGTCTCTTTTTAGGACTTCTGTGAGATTTATTCATATGAGGGACATCTAGCTGTGAGACAGAGTAGATCTAATCATGTATGGGAAGGTCTTTCTCTTTTTATGCTATATTTTAAATATCTACCAGTGCCTACAAGATATTTGAAATGAGATTGCCTATATTTATCCATGCAAGCATTGTAGAAGGCTCTAAAATAATAATTTGATACCTTGATTTGTTCAAGTGCTAAAGGAGCTACCAGCTGAAATTTTCCCAGCAAGTGTCCCTAGACCATCTGGCTTCTTCATCCCCTAAGGGAGGGTATAAGCAGCTTGTTCATTCATTCTCAAGTAAGCAAAGCTAAGACTATCAAATTATACCAGATCTATAAAAAAGAAAAAAAAATGCAAGATTCGGTAGGCATATAGTACCAGTAATGACACATAAAATGACACAGAAACTACAGAGAATGTGAATCAGGTGTAATTGGTGCTTCTAGTTGCCTGTACCTGAATGCCTGTCGAATTCATTGAAGCAGTGGAAAGGACATCTTAGGTGATCTACTCTAGGTCTTTACTATTGCAGTTTAGTATCTCTGTCACAAAATTCTGTAATGTTTACTCTTCTCTTACTCTTTTTCAAAGCTTTAATTATGTTTTCATTTGCAGTGCTCTCTGACACCTACTAAGATTGCATCAAATGGGCTTCTGAATGAATTCCTTTACTCTTGAGTGTTCTGCTTATTTTATGGCACGGGGTACCATACCCAGCTTGATAAATGCTTGAAAACACTTTTTGAAAAATTGTTTAATCCAGTTACAGTTCAGGGGCAAAGACTAGTCCTCCATTTCCACAGTTTGTTGCTAAGGCTGACAGAGAATTTTACTCTTTCCCTTGGCAACTCAACAACTGCTTGGAACCCAGAAACCTGTCCAGACTCTCTGAGCACTTCAGGGTCCAAGTACACCAGCATGGTAATGGCACTTGACAGGGAGCTGCTTGCTATCAGGTACTCTCATACCATGTATAGACCCACAAATTTCTTACATTCATATTTAATCATTAAAGTCACTACAAGCCTGAGCACAAATTTTGGAAGATATTTCATCTATAGGGAATTCTTCAGCCACTTAATGAAATTAATTTCTCTGTTTTTAACTCCAGTGCTTGAAATTGTTTGTGGAAGCACAGTATTGTCACTGTGATATGATTCTCTAGAATGCAACTTGCAGGTCATGTGCCTTTTTCTAAGAATTTATCAGCACCTCTATTTTCTTTAACTAAGATTTGTATCTGGTATTCAAGATGAAATATGTGCACACCAACAAACTGTGTACTGAATGTACTAAATATATGTTACACACTTTTCTTCATCTTTAGGTTATTAAGGATTGTACAAAGATCTTAGGTAGACCCCACATTATACACACTTAGTATTGTTTATACTTTACATTATACTTACTTAATGTTTGGGGTTGTTTTTGTCTAAGCTTCAGGGACAGGTGAATAACTCAGACCACCAACTAAGCCAAATCGGAATCCCTGACAGTCAATGGGAGGCATGAGAAGTGTATGTGTTTCACTTTATTCCCACATCTGCAGGAAAAATCCAAATAATGAAAGTTTAGAGGTCATACTAAACATTTGGAGAAATATTGAACAACTGACTTTTATTACCAAAATTTAATAAACCTTTTCTTTGTACATTCAAGTAATGCAGAAGAGCAAAGAAAGTCACGGCAAATACATTTTAAGGCTTGCTGCAATAAATTCCAATTTCTTTGGAAACATTGCTTGTGGTCAGTGAACCTGTTAATGTTGTCTAGGAAATTTATGCTGTCTCCAGCCTAACAGACTGTACATTTCATGCAGAATATTCGTATTGAATGTAATTTAAAACCTTAGAACTGTTTCACTTTTCTAGATTGAAGAAGGAATATTATGCTTCTTATAAATCATAAAGAACTTGAACCCAAATTTGAAGGGTAAATATCATACAGTGACTCTGCTAGATGCTAGCATGTGTAGCAAGGGGAGTGTACAATTTTAATTGCTTTGGACTGTTGCAGTTGTCAATCTATAATGCTGCACATCACATAGTCAGCCTTGGGCACATCAGTACTCTAATTACAGAAAGTCTGGCTCTTCACCAATGTTTTAACATTTGATTTATTTCTTGTTCAAGTTGTTCAATAGAGCCAGAGTTAATTGGTTTTCCAAATGAGTGTTAAAAATATAAAGACTCAGCTTCATTAAGAGGAGGCTGTACTTACTGTGCACCAATGAGTTGTAAATCCATGTAAAGGTTAGAGTAAGATTTCATAGCCTTGTGTACAAAACCACGACTTGAATTAGTTTGTTTTGCTTACAAATTATAGGTAATATTTAGCCCTTGATCCTAGCTGCCTTTTCTTTTCTAAAGGGGAAGATAAGCTACCTGAGGAAAAAAAAATCAAGCTAAATATATTAAAAGTAGACTAACTCATTTTATTTATTTCATGTGATATGTTCACCATTTACCTAAAGGAATCATGGTATTTCTTTGATATCCTTATGTGGTTTCTTTGTTCAGAAAAGGGATCAAGCTTTTTACTGAGTCCTTTCCTTCCGTTTGAAAGATTCCTCCAAATCATCTTGCAAACCAGCAGTGTAACACAGATAAATCATAATTTCCTATTCCTGTGACCTACATGCTGTTCATGCTCATTCAGCAATCTCATGCTTCTAACAGCAAGATTTTAATTAAGGAAGCAGAGAAAGTTGGTAGATATTTTAACATTTTTTAATTTTTGTTGAGGCAATAGAACAGGGTAGAAGGACTTTGCTGAGTTTTTCTCAGGAATAGCTAAAATTTATTGGCTTTTTTGTTCTTCCTGGGTGCATATGTGTGGTTATGTTTTGCTGGGTTTTGGGGGGAAGAGTTGCAGTGTTCCCTTGTATTACATTTTTTCCTAAAACATATGAAAACTTGCTTCAGAAGAAGTATTTGATTTTTAAGACTTTTCATTGTTTGAATAAAAGGAGTGAAGAATGTTCTGCAGTGTTCAGAGTGTAGTGCAGGGGTGACTCAAGGAAAAAGCTGTCTGGACAGTGTGGTTTTCTTCAAGAGCGAGGGTAGGAAAATTTGGTGAGAAAAGAGCTGCCAAGCCAGCCAGGGCTGATCAGCAGGATGGACTAGGTGGTGAAGATACACAGGCACAGAAGTGCCATAATCTGGGTGGGTCTGCTGATAAGCC
This sequence comes from Oenanthe melanoleuca, assembly GCF_029582105.1. Classification (NCBI taxonomy): domain Eukaryota; kingdom Metazoa; phylum Chordata; class Aves; order Passeriformes; family Muscicapidae; genus Oenanthe; species Oenanthe melanoleuca. Next base: position 24,184,404 of record NC_079336.1, on the reverse strand, counting down.
CATAAAGAAGGAGAAGTAGCTGGTAATGGAAGACAGGACAGCAGGCAGCAGGAGCAGTCTCCAAAGGAGAGTTGGAAACTGAACCAGAGACCCTTGGCCAAGGAGGGATGACACTGATCAGGAGGTGAGACTGGGTGAGCTGAGGGGAAGAAAGGAGAGGAGGCAGAGGATGTGAGTGAAAATTAACACTGATGTTGATGTTTGGGTTTATCATTCTGGAAGGTTGTCATAGAGCTGATGCACTTATCCACCAGTGCATTACATGGGAAGGCACCAAGACATCCACGTGGTGGGCATGGACAACTTGACTGCTGGATGAAGGAGATGGAGTTGTTCTTGCATCTTTAAAAGCTAGTATTGCAGAGAAAAAAAGAGGGTGGAATATTAATAATGACTTTAGAACAGCAGAGTACACTTTCTCCTAGGGAGCAGGGGAGGGGCCAGCAGCAGCACAGGAGCCAGGTCCAGCTGGGAGTAGGGAAGCCAGGGCACACAGGGACAGCCCAGCCCTTGGGCATTGCTCATCTCCCAAGGCTGGGACATGGTCCCACAGCTGAGCCCAGCTCATCAGGGCCCAGGGTAGGGGCTGTGGGGAGTTGGAGTCCCTGGACAGGGACCCCAGCAATGCTGGGACAGGGGACAGAGGCCCCTGGGGGCTGAACAGGGAGAGTCAGGACTGGAGCAGCCCTCAGGGCCCAGGTGTTTTCAGCAAAAATAGAAAAACAGAATAAGAATGTTGCATAGCATGGTACGTTACTGCAATGACTATCAAAAGATAAAACACAGAATGGAAAAAGACATCAATATATATTCAAAAAATAATTTATTTCTGTGTTTAAATAAAAACGTAAATCTGCTGGAAATCTTCAGATATGGACAGAGACACCTGAATGTCTCCATGAAGAAATACCACAAAAAGCTGTATCAAGTTTTAGCCTCACACCTAGAGATCAGAGTCCAAATATTCCTAAGTAGTAGTTGAAGTAAGTAGGAAGCTATTTTTTAATCAAAATGTTTAAAAAACAGCAGGTATACTAATATAATTTTCTTACATTATTAATTTAATTAGATTAATTTTCCTGAAATTCCCTTAGACATATTCTGTATAAAATCTGAAATATCACCCTTTTGCTGTTGCATATAATTAGTACCCAGGTTACAGATTATAATCTTCAAACTAGGAACTACTGTGAGATGCAAACCTGTCTAAACAGTGATGTGCCAAATAAACTCCATTCTGGTTTTTCAGAAAAATATTTAGAAGCTGGAACTTTGTCCAACCAACACTTGAACTTGACATTGAGTTTCAGGGAGGTAATCAAAGGCCTTATCAAATGCATTGTCTTAAACATCAATAAAACACTAGCTTTGGATGTTACTACTCATCAGGTTTATCAGGTTTATCTGAAGCAGAGCCAGATTTCAAAGGTGATGCCTATATCAGACTACAACAAATATTTTAGGAAAGTTTTCAAGGTTTGGTAGCTATCAGAAATTTGTCTTTGCTAAAGTCTCTTACATGTGAAAATGTTTTAGGGTAACCCAGTTGCAGACTGTGCACTCTGTCAGCAGGCTAATTGTGGCAGTACATCTCATTAACAGTACTGAATGCTGTAATAGCTTTTCTGCAATTGCTGCTGCATCTAATGAGAAGCAGCACAGTGCAAGCCATATTACCAGCCTGACAATTTGTTCTATTGATTTATCACACCTCTTTTACTGCTGCCTACCCATAAGGATTGCAAAACATTCATCAGATATTTGTGGGGCTTGAATTCTTACCTCCACTATTGTACAAGACCTTTCCTGAAGCATTGCCATGTGAATTGATGTTGAGTCTCACCTCAGTTTTTCATTTTTCCCTTTTACAAATTCCAGTTCCAGTCTTCAGTAATGCAGATTGAAGAATCAACTCTAAATTATCTGAAATTTTAAAAATATTAGAAATGTCTTAATGAATAACTCTTCCATTTTATAAAGCAGAGGTGTGCCAGCATTTTATGTTGTTACACTACTTTTGATATTAGTCTAAATATTTCACTTGTGCTGTATGTAAAATATACAAGAACATACATTTAGAGAAAGCAATGCTAAAAGTTCATAGATTTTTCTTAGGATATAACAAGGACAAAACTGTGCTTCTAAGCTCTGAGTCATATGCAAGTCTCATAAATGCCTACTTGCTATAGCTCACATATAATAAATGTTCCTTGAGAAATTACTCAAGTGATACAAAACATCACAGAAGTACTTCTGCTAGGAAACGCTCATAAAAGCCCTGGACAGGAAAATGAAACCACAATTAAAATTTTACAAGGACTGGGTGCAAATTTTAATAGAAATATGCACAAAAATCCTGCATTATAAATGCATGACAGTTCATTGGCAGATAAAATCAATAGAAAGATTCTCTTGTGCAGTTTGCTTCTAGAAGCTTCTGCTTTCATTATTGTTACCTACCATTTTGGCAAAGAGTATCCAGAGAGGTAGGATAGTCTGTGCTTCATTGAGCTGCAACAGATAAATGGAAAAAGAAAGAAAGTTGAATGGATTCAAAGGACATGCTGGGAAGTACAAACCCCATCCCTATTCCCTAAGAGGATATTCAGATGTCTGTATCACACACTAAATGTTGATAAGTTGACAGAAATAATCAAAATAGTTACAAGGGATGTGCAGTATTTGAGAAAATTTATGCTAATATGGTCATATATGAGATTTTTTTTAAAAATCCAACTCTTGGAAAAACACAGGGATAACTGTTCAATAAACTAGTAACCTTTACCTAATTAGAAGACTTCCTGCAGTTCAGAGTGGGTGTAGCTTCTGAATCCTTGGCACTATCTGTTGAACTTACATTTCTAAGCAGAGAACATGGCTTTCAAAGCAATGAGAAAATCTGTTTTGCCACTACACAAGTACTGCACAGTATCTGAGTCATCTCCTGACTCTACCAGAGAGAGATCTGAGGCGGTTGCTCTTCCTTTCTCAGGAAATCTGATTTGGAAACAGAATTTAAGATCAGGGAACTGAATTGGCATGTGGGTGAGTAGTAGCTTACAATTTCCTCTCATAGTTCAGATGTCTTCCTTGCCTATGAAAAGTAACTGTGCTTCTTTTTTCTTTTAAGTGGTCATAACTTAGAAATATGGCATAAAGTAGTCTTGAAACTCTTGCAGAAAAAAAACCTTGCACTGATATTAAACCATCAAATCCATCAGAAAAGTGACTCGTGGCATCTTTAAAATGAGATATCTGGAGGTATATGACAGACCTCCTCCCCAAATCCATGATATTATGCTGGTAGGTTGTACCCCACACAGAGGAGCCTAGAGAGATGGGTCATAGCCTCCTGAGGGGCTGGAGATGGATTGCAGACAGAATATTGCCCTGATCATTGTTCAAAAAAATATTCACACCAGTGAAGTAGCCTTAGGTACTAGAAAAATTAATAGACCAACTGCTGAAATCTGAGTGTTGCCACATCTTTCTATTTATAAGTTCTACAGGCTCATAAGAAATAAAGAAAAATATTCTAGAATATATGTTGTGTGTAAAAGAACATTGTATCATGACTGTCATTGTGTAAATGTCAGAATTATCAAGCAGGTAAAAAGCAGTGATGGAATCAAAATATTTGAGGAAGAATCTGCAATCCAGATAAAGGAAAAATCACCCTACAAGAAAAAATGACGTTACCATTTCCTCCTCCCTTTCCATTCTCATTTAATTATGAATGAACTTCTGCCCACAACGTTCTGTAATGACTCTTGAAGAGTTTTGATAGGACACTCCAGTATAAGGACTTTGGTGCCACCTTTTCTGGGAAGTCTCAAAAAAAAGGTCAGCATTGTTCACTAGAAACCCTTTTTTCCCATCAGTTTCCATTCTAATTTGGTACTGAGTGACACTCTTTGGAGGAAATCTGTTCCAAAAACTTGTGTTTGTGGTCCTGGCAATAGCCATGTCTGTGTAGGATTACCTGTTCTTGATCTATAGAGGTGTACTGCTCAGTTTGGCATTGACTGGTAACAGGTTTTTATTCCTAAGATCTAGAGAGAAGCTGCAAAGATACATGAGGAGCTATGACTGTAACAAATACTACAGCCTTAATTTCACTCATGCCTTCTGAATTTTGAAGCATAAGGCTGTGTATTTTCAAGCAGCCTTCCTTAGTCTTGATAATAACATTTAATTTATTTCCCGTTATTTTAATCTAAATGTTCCTTACTGTGTTGTCAAAATTTTTCAGGCCAGTGATCTGTAGTGGAACAATGTCCTAATTTTTTTTTCTCTGTCTTTACATATCATAGTCCTACAGTCCTTAAAATTGTGACTATGAGGAAAATACAGTAAATAGTATTTTTCCTTCAGAGCTGGCTGGATAAATGAATATGTCATTGCCAAACATTCCTTGCATATGCTAATCAGACACAGGGCTATGTTTTAACCAAATATTTGACAAATTAAGATTCCAGCATGTATTGAATATAGTAGCATTTCTATCTGACAAAGCAGTTATGTAGTCTGACAAATTCCTAACTATAACAGTATCTTAATGTCAGTAACTTCACCAAAAATTCATTTGCACTTCCAAGAGGTATTTAGATCAATCTTCTCTCATGAGCCTTAGATTTGGCTGAGTCAGTTAATGAGGAAATTAGCCTGTGCATCCAATTTGCCCAAATCAGTGGCACCACTATCAACTGCAATTGATGAAATTCCTTTGCTCCTTATGAGTCAACTATATAAATCAGAAAATACTGTCTCTTTTTTGCTAAGTGTATCTACTGTGCTGAAGGGAAAGGAGAAGATATTTCAGGCAGGTCAATGGTGGAAGATATGTTAGTTTAAAGTGTTTGTGTTTTTACTTCTCAAAATTGGTCTAGGATTTTGAGCAAGTAATATTTACAAGTTACAGGAATTCTGCAGGAACAATGCTAATTATCATCTTCCAACTATGTCTTAAATACAAGGATTGTTAGATGCAACATTACTTCAAAGAAGCCATCTAATTCCTTCTTCCATAAGTTAATACCCAGTACCTCTATTTTAGGGTTTTTGCAGTGTATATTAAACAGAAAACTAATGCTATTATTAAGCCATCATGTTCCAAGTAAGAATTAGCAATATGTAGTTGGCTCAGTTTGATAAGAAAATAAGCTGTACATAGTTAGCAATGCAGTAGAGAAATAAATTTCTAATGTATATATCGAGTTGCAACCCTGAACTTAACTTGAAAAAAGCAAAAAAAGGACACATTTTGAAAATAACCACTGTACAATAACTATATATCATAAATTGAATAAAAGCTTCTAGTTATTGATCTAGTGCACTGGTTAGGAAAAGGACACAATTCAGAGACTGAGGAAGTGACCAGACTGGGTTTTTTTATTTCAGTATTTTGCTTTCTCTTGCATTTAATGAGCACATATCTTCGTGGTCACGTATTTGTAATGACTCCTTTGCTACCTGTTATATAGCTTTATATTTATCAGTAAATGGTTCATGTCATAAAAGAAAGATTACCCTTTTTCTTTGGTCAATAGTGTTTCTGAAACTGACTACTGAAGTGGAATTTTATTGTAATTAAACTGAGTCTAGCCACAACTCATGTCAAAATACTACTGATATTGAATTTAAGACAGCTTGGAATTTTCTAAGTTATGAATTGCATATTTCATCAAAAGCTTCCTGCTTATGGCATTGTCTTCTCTTTAGTATACTTCTGTTTTTCATTTTGGGTTTTTTTTGTTTCTCCCTTTTTAAGTTTATATGTGCTTAGAATCTTGCTAGCTGTGTGCATATCATGTGAAAATCATTAAATATTTAAGAAAAGCAAATATATATAAGCTAAAACTAATTGGTGGTTGAATATCAGCTATTAAATAATTATTTCTATTTCCAAGCAAAAAATGAGAAATTACCTCTCAATGTTCAGGTTTTTGTAATTTTCTGATAGCTGGAAAAAAATGTTGCATTTAGGATGAGCATAGGTCTTGTCTCCAGGCTGAACAGTTCCTATCCACTCAGCCTCCCTTCATATGCATGTTAATCCTTCAGCACCTTAATCACCTTCATGGCCCTTTGTTGGACTCACACCATGTGTGTTCATTTCTCTTGCACTTTGTGTTGCTGAGTCACAAAAACCCACGTTGTGGGCAAAAGTTCATTCATAATTAAATGAGTATGGAAAGGGAGGAGGAAATGGTAACGTCATTTTTTCTTGTAGGGTGATTTTTCCTTTATCTGGATTGCAGATTCTTCTTTAAAGTATTTTGATTCCATCACTGCTTTTTACCTGCTGGATAATTCTAACATTTACACAATTGCCCATATGTAACTGCTATGGAACAGCTGTCTTTCAATTCACATTCTGTCTTACTTATAGTAACTTTATCATTTTTCCAAGCTCTCAGCCTCTAAATCTCCTTCTGTTCCATAAATGTACAGCAGAATAAGAATGATACATTGTTTAATTTAAGCTGTTACATAAAATGTTTGATTCTTAAATGCATTAAAATGTGTAATTAATTAAAAGTCAGGCTATATATGTACCTACATCCAGAAGTTAGGAGTTCTTATTCCACAGCTTTCTTTACCCCAGATTCATATACATGTACAAATATCATACTCTTCTTTACATCTGATTTGCATAGTATATTAATGCTGGAAGAACCTAAATTGGGTCACAAGAAGTCTTGACTCAGCTGTGGTGCTGTTGCTGGCTCCAGTTGATTGCAGTGTGAGTTCTGCATGCCAAGGGAATGCAGCTTGTCTGAACTGAGTTCAGTCATGTCAACCTAAGAGAATTTTCCCTCACTATATAGTTTTGCATTTTGTGAGGTGTTTTGTTTATACATTATAGATTAGCTGTTGTCTGATAGCTAAGATTTTATCCTAAAGTTAAAACTCTAACTTCCTAACTATATTTTTATGCAAAATATAAATTTTCATTTTCTATTCCCTCAGCAATATTTCTGCAAGACATACTTGTCTCCTTTTTGGAAGGAGAAAAAAAAAACCTACCAAAAATGGTATGGAAGCAGTTAGTTTTCTTTGTATAGGATTCCAGTTGTGCTGGTTTTATGCCTGTATTGTGATGCATGCTACCAATTTAGCAGTCATTCAGTAAATGTGTTACAGTCATAAAAAAATTTACTTAATCTGGAAAACATTCTTGCCACAACTTTAGTAGAACTCCAATCCAATTTCATTTAGCAGTAGCTTTTAACTTTACCCATGCTTATAAGGACCTAATTTTAGCCCCCTTAAATACACATTTATACTCTACCAAAGTTAATTAGTAGTCAAATATGCTTGAAAAATTTCACCCAACGCACAATCCTAATAAAACTAGTCTAGAGTATACCCAATGATACAGGAATGACTGGAATGACCAAGATTTTCATACAATTTTTTATATCTTCTCATCCTCCTAGTTATCACTTGTTTGAATATAAGGTAGAATTGAGGTGAAAGACTGAGTTACAGTCAATAGCATTGAAGAGAAAAGTGTAGTTTTGCCTACGTGGAAGGTGGTGTGACAAGAAGAATGGAAGGATTACCTTTCATGAGTGCCATTGTTTGCTTGTGTTTATTGATTAATCTGTTTTTGTCTTCAGTAAACTTAGTTTAGCTCCTTTGCTGTAATCTTTGGATCTTCGAACCCTCAGTCAAAAAGATGCTGCTGTTACAATTTCCTTGGTTCTGCTGTCTTCGTATTGCTAATTTCTCTACAATTTCATCCATTTTTGTTTTGACTCATTTACAGAATTGAAGAAAACATTGATTTTTTTTTTAGTTTGTATTTTAAAATGGAAGGAAAAAGCATTTGTTATAGATAAAAAAGCTGACATATCATCAATAGGAAATATACTAATGGGCTGTTTTCCTGTCACTTCACTTATGATGTAATTCAAATGTCAGCACTTACTGTAGTGCTGTGCTTCAAGAAAGCCAAAAGGAGCAGAGAAGCCCTCACTAGGTCAGCCAGAACCACAGATTCTGATAAAAGAACCTGTTTCCTGTGCACCACCATGTACCTTTACCTTTTCCTTAGAAAAATATTAGTGTGAATTGTGGCCAGTTGGAGAAAAAAAAAAAGAAGCAGAAATAGGTAAGCCAGGAAAAATAACTTTACACTCTTAGGATTACCTTTTCTAATAGAACAATTGAAAACTTTTCTAAGGCAATTTCTTTTTTCTTGAATGAAAGACAAAATTTCAAATGTGACAGACTAGCAGATGCCATCCTGACTTCTTTCCAGATACTCTGCAATTTCATCTTTTTACACAGAGCTCTGCCTGTAATTCTCTTGAATTTTCCTATGCAAAAAATGCACCCTTCCTCACATAACTAAATAATTTGGACTCTCTTCCAGTTGATCACAGATAACATCAGATTTATTTAGGTTGGAAAATAACCTGTAAGACCTTCAAGTCCAGCCATTAACCCAGCACTGCCAAGTCTAGCACTAAGCCATGTCCCTAAGTTCCACATCTATATGGGGACTCAGCCACTTCTGTGGGCAGCCTGTTCCAGTGGTTGACAATCCTTTCTATGGAGAAACTTCTCCTAATATCCAGTCTAAACTCCCCCTGACACAGATTGAGGCTATTTCTTCTTTTCCAGTTATGTATTACCTTGGAGAAGTCACCAACCCCCATCTTGCCACAACCTCCTTTCAGGCAGAGCAATAAAGTCCCTGCTGAGCCTCCTCTTTTCCAGGCTAAACACCTCCAGTTTCCTCAGCCACTCCTCCTAACCCCTGTGCTCCAAAATCTTCACCAGCTTCATTGTTTTTTTCTGAAGATGCTCCAGCCCCTCAATGTATTTCTTGAAGTGAGGTCCCAGGAACTGAATGCAGGATTCAAGGTGCAGACACACCCAGTTTGAAAGTTGTTATAGTTTGAACTTTTCTGCTAGATTAATCTTTTTCATCTTAAATACTTTCTTGTCTGCTTATCATCTGGTAGCAGTGGCAGAGACTTCTGGATCTTGATAGACAAGGAAGCATCACTGAAATGGAATGAGGCCATGTTATGCACACAGAAGTATTCCCATACTCTTTGCATTTTATATTAGAGAATATGTATCTCAGTCCTGACAGAAGTTTATTTATAGTTTTTATTCACTTGCTTCTTTACAAACTGCAGTATCTGTGTGTTTCATGAATTATGATCATAAATTACATTTGTGCATTTAAATTCAATCTGTTTTTCACTTCTGTCTGAAACTGAAGTTTGTGGGGTGTACCTTGGAGAGAGAAATACTGTGAGGCAGCAAGCACAGTCAAATGACTTGAGGCAATGCTACAGTTTTCTGTGCTGCAGTTTTCCTTGGCTGAGTTTGTCAGCTGTCTGACTTCCATTGGGCCAATTCAGGGGGAGAATTCAGAACTGGAACTGAATCAGTAACCAGCCTGTTCCTTCCATGCCCAGGAAATGAGCCTGCCTGTCAGGAGGAGATAGCAGGGCTACTATCCCCCCAGGAATAAGTTCTGCTGTTGCATCTGAGTTTTTTTACAGCTGCTTCACAGGTAATTTCCTCAACCCCTGCACATAGGTTAAGCATAAATATACTGTCAGTACAAGTGAGGAACTAATCAAGCTACCCTGGCTAAAAAAAAAAAATTCTGTGGTTAGAAATTTCTTGGAGCCCACAGGAGCACCATTTTAGAACAAGGAAGAAACATACACTCAAGCCTAATATAAAATGATCTCATTTTGTTATGCAAGATGATTTGACTTAATTAGATCTCAGACTTCCTCTCCATGAAAGCAAGAGGACATCAAATTTGCATAAAATGTATAAGGGGTGAAGTTAAAGAAAGAAGATAAGGATGGTTTTAATGTACTACAGAAATATCTCACAACTGGACATCTGTGATAATTGGAACATACACATTCATGAATACTTTTCTTGTGCTTTAAGACATTGAAAGCAGATACTAGTCAGTGCAGGTAGTAAATTAATTTTGTAAATAAAGAAATTTCTTTGAAATTTTTTCTAACTTTTATGCATACCTGTCTAGTAGCAGTTCTTCAGAAAGACCAGCTCTCAATCACATGGCTTCATAGAAGGATCTCAATTTCAAGGGAAAGGTTTCACTTTTTTGAAACGAAAATTTGAAAGGAAAATTGGACAAAAACCTTTTTTTTTAAATTTTGAAATATATTTCTATTAAATAAAAAGAAAAGTATCAGTTTATTTCATCTTTTGACAAATGTTGAAGTTCTTCTTTTTCATCATATGGTCTCTCTATTTTCTTTCCATTGCTTGTTTGGTTTTATGGCAGAATCCACCAGGAATGGTAGGACAGACATCCTAAGGCCTACAAATTCTCTTGATGAAGTGTTTTATAGGTAGAAAAGCATAGGAGTACACAAGATGTTAGTCTAGAACATGTACACAGAAAAATAAAAAGAAACAAACAAGACCCCCAAAAAAATTAAATTAAAACAAAGTGTTAGGAAATAATCTTGACTTTAAAAACACTAACCAAAAACAAGTGTTAGAACAAACTGATTGTTCTACACAGGCTGTATCTGAGGAGGGGATGTTTGAATTTTCTGATAAAATTTAATTACTTCCCTCTGAAATGTAGTGTTTAGGAATCTGTATACATAAATATTTAGGGTAAGCAATTTTCAAATGTCAGTGCTCCTGTCTCAACCTGATTGTAGAACATCCAGTAATAGAAGGGAATTAATTAAGGATATGATATATGATATGATATGATATGATATGATATGATATGATATGATATGATATATGATATTATGAGATATTAATTTAAAAGATAAAATACGGATAAAGAATGATGGGGATCACAATATTGGTAAAGATCTCTTCACTGTCATTCCCCTGATGAATCTGTTTTAAAAAACAAAAAATAAAATCAAAAAAGACACCTATTCTTAAATACCAGACATACTTAGTTCATACCATAGTTTTCTGACAAAGTTAAACTTTTCCCTCAAATAATTATTGTGAGATGGTCTGTCAGATCCCAGACACACTGATGGGCATCACTGAGGGTACAAACTTCTTTTTATCATCTTGCAATCTTATTCATTTTTATGCCATTATCATAAATATGTCAACAACAAAATGAAGGGCAGACTATGCCTTTTGTGTCAGTGAAATCAGACAAGGAGATGTTTTGATAAAGCAAAATAATACTAGGTCAGTCAGATTAGCCTAAAACCCTTCAAAACTTAAAGAATAAGTCTGAACTTTCATCAAGTGTTATGAGATAATGAGAAAGTTGTACAAGGGTAGGCTGTAATAAACAAAGCCTTAAGCTCACCAACACAGAGATGTATTTCAGTGCAATTTTAACACATCCTTTTGCAACAATAAGTTGCATGTTCCAAGGTGACATAAACCTCTTATTGTTGGCTGTGGACTTCTAATTATGGATCTTAAAGTGTTTGGGTTGGTGAAGCTGTTAAGATATTCATAAACGTTTTATAAAAGAGTCTTTCCCATAGCATCAGTATGGGCAAGGAATGACTCATACCACTTAGGAAGGTGGTGATGTGATCCAAATAACTCTGAGGTTTTTTTTCATTGCTTTGACAAAGAAAATTTTCACTTTGATTTTGAGCATGTTGAGTACATTAACACTTCTAAATTCTTTTTTCTGCATCTGTATAACAGGGATAGTGATAATTTGTTATATCATAGGTTTGCTTGAACATTGAATTCTTTAATAAAGTAAACAGAATCAGTATAACTATTTACATTATTAATATGATAGTTTTTCTTATAAATAATGACAACTAGCGTATAACAGATTTTTACTTTCTGTATTAATTCCTAGAGTTAAATTCCCAAAATCATCCAAAAGATCTAAAAATGAAAAATATTTCCGGATTTGTTCTTTTAATCTTGGTGCCACTGAAGTCCATGGGAGTTCTCCCACTGTTTCAAGGAGGAAGCACTTTTAGCTCAGTGGATAGATTGTTGTTCATGAACTGTAACTTAAAAAATTACAGACCAAAACATCAGTGGTTTGGGTTTTTTTTTGCCACGGCGATTGAACAATCTGGAGGACAGATTAACCATGTAGAAAAATATTTTTTCTTTCTTATTTGTCATTTCTGTGATCAATCCTAGCTTCTGTGAAAAGCAGAGAATTATTTGGGAAACAGAAATATACAGGAGTTTTTGCATTTGCTTTCTCCTGAAAGTTAAAGCAGAAGCAAAATTTGAAATACTGTTTCTCGTTATGAAATTATCATTGCAAAATAGAATTAGAAGATGATCTGTAAACACACAAAAACTTTACAGAGATATTATGTGCTTAAATACCAAGATTTGCATCTCAGATACAAAGATATTTTGAGAATGGAAAGCAAAAACAGTAAAATATTATTTCCATTTTTTTCCATATTAAAAACCCAGCTGCAGTGTTATAGGATGAGATAACATGCTTGAATTTTGCTCAGTTATGAGGAAATAGATATAAGTATCTGTTTATGAAGTTCATTGGAGATAATTATGATTTTCAGCCCTGAATCTTCTGCAGCTAGAAAACTAGGAATAAGAAGGAACTATCTCTTTCCTGCAGAATGCCAATGGAAGAGACCAGATAGTTTTCATACTCCATGCAAGTATTGTGGTCTGTTAGAAAGAAACAGGGGGTATCAGGTGTGTTTTTGGGCACTCTCATGGATGTGTGTATTAGGTATTCTTAGGTAGCCAACTAGCTCAAAACTTTCCTGGATGATAAATAGAGAATTTAGTGGATAGCAGATAGATGTTAGTGGCATGTATTTGTTGAGCCATTCAATAATGCTAAAATTAAAACTACAAGCCTGCCCAGAAGAAAAGCTTTAGGCATATCTATCTCAAATTTTGAGATTTCAGACATATTGGTTGTTGGCCTCAGTTTTGTAGGATCTGTGCTTAAGGCAGCTCCCAGCTCCAAACACTTAAATTGTTACACCCTTCATCTCCAAGCAAGTCTCTCAATTCAGGTTCACTTGGGCTGCCTGGACACAGGTTATATTGTAATTTTAAAGACTCTGTAGGGGTCTTGATGCCTTCAAGACATTCACAGAGAATTCTTGATGTCATGTAGGACACGGGAGAAACCTCTGCCTTGCTGGGCTAGGAGGCAAAATCTGGGATTGTGTTTGTCTAAAATGACAGGACATAACTGTAGCTGCCGAACTGAGCTCTTCATGTCTGCCCTCTGGTCAGGTGTGGGGTATCTAGCTTTCACACTGACACCAAAATCAGTTAGTCTTAATCTAGAAAACTCCACTGAACTGTGCTTTTGACTTCCAGCAGGCACTGATGAAAAAGACCTCTTTCAAAGAAAAAAATTGTGTTGCTTATCCAAATGGATTTATATTTAAGTTACGTTCATCTTCTCCAAGCCACATCTTGAAATACAGGAACCTCATTGATCCTTAGACAATATAGATGATAAAATCAACAAGAATGTTGCTTTTAATTTCAGCAAGGGTTATTTTCAGGTTTTCTAGCTGATCTGATTTTCACTCCTATGCTGACTGCAAATATATCCATCAGTTTGCCTCAAGGTCAAAACTGAGATACAGCCTTCTTCAGTTGGCAGGATGACTAAATTTAAAAGCTGAAGACTGGCTTTTAATTACCAGTGAAGCAACACTTAATGTTTATTTGCATACCAACAATTTAGTATTTTTTCAGTGATGCTTGCAATTAAGTGCTCTAAGTGTCCTTCCTCAGTTTTATCAAGCTGAGCCCAGGTTCTGGGCTTCCCAGATGCTCAAGGTGATGCTCAGGAGTTTACCAGTCACTTTACTGACATACCTCCCAACGTTTTACCAGGGCAATAAATACTGCTGGCCCAAATGACTTAGTTCCTTTTTAATATTAATTCTAAATAGACAAGTCAGTATTCACTAGACCTCACTGAGTTCTATTTCTCAACTGGCTACTGGTATGTAAAGAAATACTGAAATCGGGAAGAGTTTAATTTTTTCTATTTCTAGAGGGATACATTTGAGAAATCAACATGATAGATAAGTCAGCATCTTTGGCTTCTTAGATACATTAACACATGGAGAGTCTGGTAGAGATTTTAAGTCAATGAACTTTCAGCTGTGGTTTTGCTAATCTACTTCATCCTCAAATAGAGTTCTTTGGATTCACAGTGATGGGACTCAGAGGTGTCAAATATTTTCATGAGCCTGATTTGGCTTCTTACGATAATATTTGAATACAGAAAAATCACCAGTGACAAAAATAGTCAGTTTCTTTTCAAGCAATATTTCCTTCAGTGTGCAATTTGCTACAGTCAGGAAGTATATTTTTGTATATTTATTTCCTTGTGTGTTATGGTATCTTTAGCTTTTAGAATTGAGTTCTGTGAACTTAAGCAAAAGACATCTTACTAAACTGAAAAAATTGAAAGAGTTCATTAAAGAAAATTAATTTAGAAATTTTAAATAATGTTTAGAAATTTTTTGTAATCATGTATACATTTTAACACTGGACTAGACCCTAGTCTTGGCTAGGGGGAAAAACCAATGCAACTCTCTGTCCCATGGGTTTTCTGTTTCAAAACCCAACTAAATATCATTATGAAGCACTGGATAAAGCACTGACACTGCCTCTGTGAATCATAAAGGTTTTCTTTTAACGTGGATTCCTGAGTCACTGACTATTGCAGTCACAGCTAAATCCATGTCTTTATTTTCTCCAGTGCATTAACAGAACAAGGACAATGCCAATGAGGAATAATATGAACATTTTGGATTAGTGGTCCTACTCTTCCAGTCACAACTACCCTGTGCAGAGTTACAGGCTGGGTGGCTGGAAAGCTGCCTGGTGGAAAAGGACCTGGGAGTGCTGGTCAACAGCAGCTGGACATGAGCCAGTGTGTGCCCAGGTGGCCAGGAAGGTTCAATGGCATCCTGGATTGTATCAGGAATAGTGTGGAAATGATTGTCCCTCTGTGCTCAGCACTGCTGAGGCCACACCTCGAGTGCTGTGTCCAGTTCTGTCCCCTCACTGTGAGAAAGACACTGAGGGGCTGCAGAGAGTCCAGGGAAGGGCAGTGGAGCTGGGGAAGGGTCTGGAGCACAAGTCCTGTGAGGAGCAGCTGAGGGAGCTGGGGGTGCTTAGCCTGGAGAAAAGGAGGCTCAGGGGAGACATTGCTCTCTACAAGTGCCTGAAAGGATGCTGGAGCCAGGTGCGTGCCCGTTTCTCCTCCCAGGCAGCCAGCGACAGACAAGAGGAAATTGCCTCAAGATGTGCCAGGGGAGATTCAGGTTGGACATTAGGAAGAAATTATTTACTGAAAGGGTTGTCAAGCATTGGAACGGACTGCCCAGGGGAGCAGTGGAGTCACCATCTCAGGTGGTGTTCAAAGAATGACTGCACGTGGCATTTAGTGCTGTGGTTTAATTGACATAGTGATGTTTAATCAAAGGTTGAAGTTGGTGATCTTGGACGTCTTTTCCAACATCAGTGATTCTGTGAAGGTGAGAATAACCTTCTACTGATTTTTTTTAGTATTCAAGCAGAGTCTAAGAGTTAGCTGGCATGTTCTCTGAACTGATAGTAAAAAACTGTATCCATATGCTTTTCCTTTTCTACTGCAGCGAACGCTGACATATCCTCCTTGTTATTTAGCTGTGAACAGTCTTTCCTTCAGTACTTCTAAAACTGACATAGTGGCCTTTTCAGCTTGCTAAGACCTGATACATATTTCAAAGAATTCAATTTTTAAATTCCTGTTAATATTGTTGCTTTTCAAAAGAAAGAAGATCTGCAGTATAACTAGATTTTTATGTTATCCAGGGCAAAATATTATCATAGCATAGACAAGATAAAGTTGGATATGTAAAGTGCTGAAACAACATTTAAAAGGAAATAGCAACTAACAAATTCTTTTCATCCTACTTCCCTACTTTCTCTTTCTGAAATGGAATTGATTATGATATATCACAACCTATATTTCATACAATAAAAGTATCCCCATATAAGAATATAATTAAATGAAAAGAAAGCTGAAAATTATAACAATAAAAATAAGCAATAAAAACCCTATGTCAATAAGGCTAATTAAAATTGACTTGATATGCAGACTTTATAATTCAAATAGTCAAAAGAGCTAAAATTACACAAAATTATTTTCAATTCTGAATATGGAGCTAAAAGTGTTCTGATCTTAGTGAGAAAATCTAAGGAGTAATAGTAAAATTTATTCATTCTAAAAACCAGCAAAACCACAAAATTCCAGGTATATCAGTCAAATGTTCACTGCAGTTTATATTGTGGCTCCACATCTATGGCAAGAGAAAAATCTCTTCAAAGACTTTTTTCTTTTAGCAGATAGTCTGCCTGTAACTCTTTATCTAATGTAGTTGTTAAAATAGGAACCAGAAATTGCATTTTCAGTTACGTTGTTGGACGCCATGAGTAGACAGCACAGCAGCTGGAGCAATCATGCCCAGGATGATCTGTACACTTTGGGAATCCAGCCCTAGGCATGCTTGAGAAGGTTTTTGAACTCTGCTTCTCGTGTCTCCATTACAGTGCTTAGAGCAGAAGAGGCATTATTAGATGTGATCTTCTACTTGTATATGATAGATGAAAATCGGTACTGTTCTGGCTCGCAGTCCATCAATATTTTTAATCCTTTTTTGTCCTTACTTTGTTGACAGCCTGCACCAGGAAAGGTCAGAATCACTCTCCTAAGAAGAATATGAGCAGAGCTGTTGGCCTTTATTCCTTTTCTTTTTTGTTCCTTCTGTCTTTTTATTCCTTGGCAAGCATTGAAAGAATTAGCATAGAGTTACCATTGTGTTTTCAGTATGTCAGTTTTACCTGTTTCTGTACCTTTAACCACTTAACTCAGGTAATGGATCAAAGAACCAGTCAGTTTTCTGAGTTTTCAACCATGAATGATAGGCAGGTAAGGACTAAGCTAGACCAAAGCCATTACAAGTTCATGATAGAAGGAGTGTAGCGTTTAATAGTGGAACCTGTTACAATTCCTTTGTCTTTCTTCTTGCTGCAATTTGTGATCACAACACATCCTTGTATGCATGAGAGCTGGGTGGCACCAGAGCCTTGGAATGTGCCATACACTGTAACAGGATCTTTATTCTCTGTTTAATAGGAATTTTGTAACTGTGATCTATATCTGTATTGCTTCCATCACCTATAAAAAAATATATGCACATTTGATCTGGGGCACAGGACAAAGGCTTGCAGAGTAAGTTGTGTGAGTTGCTGTGAAAGTCATATTCTGAGATCTATATAGACTTTCTAGGTGGATTTTAATGCAGTAAAATTCTGTTGGACTTTAAAGATTTAATTCAGGAGGCTCGTCTATCACCACTGATAGATACTTCCTTTAGAAGGCATTCACTCGAGGATACTAGTAGTAGTATTTAACATTCTTGATCCACTACAGTCAAAGACAACCAGTGCAACAATTTCCTGGACCCTATTTCTGAAGGGAAGGATATGCATGAGATTTTTATGAAGATTTGGGGGCCCTCACTCATTGCTGCACTGTCTGCTGATCAGTGTTTCTCTGTCTGTGTCAGGGTCACATTGACTTTGAATCTTTATATCTGAATATTTTTTTAAAGAAGATGAAAGAATACAACACAGGCATTGAAGTGCACTGAGAATACTGAGTTGTAAGAATGCATCTCTCTGGTACATGGGATAAAGTTAGCAGAGGTGTCTGGCACAAAGATCTATTAGGCTGTCAGACAGTTTCCCAAGAGAAATGGTGGATTCCCTACTCCTGGCAATATTTAGCATTTGATTAGAGAAAGCACTAAAAATGTGCTGAAAGGAGCAATCACATTTGACAAGAGTTTCTAATAGATGATCTTTTCTTTTCCATCCCAAATTTCTCTTAATTGCATTCTCAAACTTGAGGGAATAACAATTTAAAGACTACTTTTAAGTATCTCAATAAGTATTAACTACTCTTTACTGTTTTGCTCATTATTATATTCACAAATGAGAAGTCTCATTACATTCTGCATGTTTTATTTTAATCATACCTGGCCATTATGAATAATTCCTTACAAGATTGTGCTAATTGAGTTCATTCTTCATACCTATATTTTAAATCCAAGAATATAAGCCTGCAGTACCTTTAATCCTTACTAAAGTGTATTTCCCAATTGAACAATATCTGTTAGAAACTTTAATATTGCTGTTAAGATGCTGTGAGTAGGTACTTTGGATTTTACTCCTTTACAGTACGCAGGATCAAGAAGAATTTTCAGAAACATTTTTGTTCAAATGTGATTAGCAGCAGTTCAAACACTGCTGCCTTCAGTGCAAGCAACACTTGTATAATAAGCTTAATCATTGTCATAAGCAGAAAAAACAATGAGTTCATCTCTTCTGCAACTGATATCAGCTTAACATTTAGTTTCTTGAGTGACCAATTTTCATAAGTTCTAAGCACTAATTATTTTGTTCATAATAATTTTCATTGCATCAGCACTTGAAAACTGAGTACAAAGAAAAGTTTAATTAATTTAAACGTGTGTGTATGTATATATATGGAACACATTATTCAGGTTACAGCTGAAAAAATATAATCAAAGGTCACCATGGTACTGTTTAGCTGGATGGCTTGAGCCAGTGCTAAACAAGAGGTACCACTGCTATGTTTTCTAAATAATCCTGTATGGTCTTTTATAAGGTAAGAAAAATAAATGGAAGAGTTAAAATGTTTATGTATGGACTCAAAAATTATGCAGAATGCACAAGTCACATACAGAAGACAATTTAAAATTCATTCTATAAAATTATTTTTAGGAATACTCTTCTATAAAATTAGATTCCAGAAAATATATGATGAACTAAAATTTGGAAATTGATTAAGCAAGAGCTATAATTTGTGAAAAAGGCATGGGGTGTCTTCCAAATATTAGGATGTAAAGATTCCAACATTAAGAATGCCTGAACACTCATCTAGACCAGCTTCAGAATTAATAACTAAATAAATTTTTATTTGCCTTGGGTTTTGAGCATTTGGCTCTTGACTGTTATGCATTACTAATTCATGGAATCCTTAATGGTTAAATATATTTAAATAAAGGATAAAAGTGGATCAAAAACAATAGAATTGCTCAAAGAATTAACCTATGTATCTTCTTTTCTAGACATAAAAAAATATAAGACTATTTTCAAGGAGCTTTCTTTCTTCAATGCTGCAGTAAAATTCTATAGCTGTTAATCATCATGACTCCTACAAGTCCTTTCTTTAGGGAATACTGTAAATTTGGAGATATGGGCAGCTTATAAAATTGGAGGTTGTATTTGCTAGGCATAGTATCTTGCATTTGGGCAAGTTGTTATTTAAGTAGCCTACTCTTACAGCTTTAATAATACAACATAGTGAAGTCTGGTTTAAAATTAAATGCTGTTTAAGGTCCTGTTAAGCACCTGTGAAAGCATTTCTGCTCCTTGCTAGTACCACAGCCTTTACTTGAGCATTTAAAGGCCCTGAGATGGACTATCTAGTTTTCAAGGGTTGGAAAATAAAAGGTAACATTTCTTGGAATTCCCAGCCATTCAAAGCCTGGAAATGTAATTTCCTAGGTTATTATAGAGTTTATTTAGCATATAAGACATTGTGTCTAGAAGTCAAAGAACAGTGAGATGCTTTATACCATCAACAGGTTACTAAACTTGGGCAGAAGAGTTGTCACTTTTTAGTAGATACTTTTAATTATTTCTGTATCTCTGATTCACCAAATCCTACTGCTCCATGGACAGAGCCAGCTCCAACTATTGCTCTCTCTCTCTACTGCTATGGGAGCATCAGGATGCACAAGAGGTTCACCATCTGCTTTGCTGAAAATTTTGTAAAGAGGAATATTAGATATGATAAAGATATTAAAACAAGTAGTGGGTGTATTGCAGCCCATCCTCCCTTGGCAGCCAAAGGCTGCTTTCTACTCTATTAATTTCAGTTCACAGGAAAAAGAAATCTTTCATTTAAATGACATTTATGTGATAGAATGTTACCAGTAGCAACTTGCTTATTATCACTAAAATACTATGGAAAGCAGTACACGTCATCAGTAAAAATACCAGTTAAAAAACCCTTTCTTCAGGAATCTCAGGGTCATAGACAAATGCAAAAATGCATCTTACTGCAGATACACAAAGAAGATAACATTGGATTATCTTTCATCTACACTTGCTGCCTATTACTAGAATAGGTCATTTTATTGATATTGGAAGAAAGATATTTCTGCAAGACATTCCTGTGAAGTGGGAACTGAGTAAAGGATTGTCACACTGGTTAGGATGCCATTCCATAGGCAGAGGCAATATGAAGAGCATCACAAATAAATGGGAGAGGAAAGAGTTTCAGAGGCAGTGACAGCAAAGTTAGGGGAAAGTGCAAGAAGTTAAATGAATGTAAGCAGCAGTGGATAGTACAGAGTGTCCTTCTTATCTTGGGACCTGGATGCAGTACTCCAGATGAGGTATTTCAAGGATGGAGGGATGGGACAGAATCCTCTCTGTCACCCTGCTGGCTGGTCACACTGCTTTTGGTGCAGCCCAGGACGTGTGTGGCTTTCTGGCTCCAAGCACACATTGCCAGCTCATGTTGAGCTTCTCATCAACCAGCACCTCCAAATTTTTTCCCTTAGGACTGCTCTCAATATCAGCAGTAAATTAATTTAAATCATGAACTAACTTGCTTACTTTAAGATCAGTTATCTAAATCTTACACATCCATCCTGGGCTCCCTTTATAGTAATTAGAAAGAAAGTTCTCATTTAAAGAGCAATTCAACTTGTTTTCAAATATGTGTCAATAGTATGAATAATCCTCTAAAAATATTTTATCTCTACCCTGTGAGTCTTATGGATATCTACTGCTAGCTGAGTGGTAGACATTGGCTTTTAGGGAGATGTGGATGTGGCCCAGTCACAGCAGAAAAGAGAGTGAGACAGCAGCAGAGAAGCAAGGAAAAGAAAATACTGGAAACTATGCAAAGGTCCCTTAACTGCTTTTATTTCAGAGTTACAACTAGAGGGGGATATTTATACCTTCACCTTCTCTGAGGTACAGGACTAAGTTCTGTTTACTGCTGGATGCAGCTAATGAGAGGGGCTATTCTGGTTCTCTGACTGCCAGTACTTTTCATGTTCACGTGTTTACCAGCTAAAATACTGAGTTGCATAACTCACTTTATTCTGACTTACTGTTTGTGTTTTGTTTTTTCCTTTTTTAAAGTTTAGCCATTTTGCAGTTTGCTACTTTAGAAAGAGTTGGGCCATTTTCTGTAAAAAACAAATCAGTTTCCACTCTCTTACAATGTATTTTATCATGTATTACGAGGACATATATAAAATAGTAGGGCAGTTTTCATTAGAAGTATTAGATTTATTTTCCTTCTTGGTTTCACAGAGTTGAAACCTACCATTTTTCAGAGCATGCTGTGAAAATTCTATTTTGTAAGGCTATTCAGAGAAGAGGTGATTTAAACTTGGTGCATTTGAGTACAGGCTGTTATTGTTGAAACAGGGTCTTAACACTAAGAAGGAAATCCATGTTTAAAGAGATCAGATTGTGTTACATTATGATACTCTTGTAACTAATGACACTTAAAATTTTGTTTGTATTTCTAATATCTTTTTCAGCATCTGAAAATAGCAGAGGATTTGAGTTAATCTAAATAAGTAAAATAAATTCTTCTCAATAGTCTCTTGAGTATTGAATGAAATTGGTACCGAACTTTTACTTGGGTAGTAGAATAGAAGCCTTTTTTCAATTATGTCCCTTTTTGCTTCTACACCCCTTATTCCACTGACTATAATTTTCATTATCAGTAGTAGAGTAGGGAGTATTTCTTCCTGAAATGAGTCTTGCAAATACTAATTTGAGATGCTATTCTGAGATTCTTCTAAGAGTTTTTCCAGTCTTCCCTTTTGTGGAGAGAGACTGGTAAATACTTAAGTAAGTTCATTTTCAAATCAGTCTTTTTTTTGAATTGAGGTCTATTTTAAATTTTAACTAAAATTATCAGCTTTTTTTGTTGCTATTTTTCAACTCTAAACAATACCAAAACTCCTTAAAATCATCCATAATTGATAATAAACATTCTTAATGCCACTATAGCTTCAAATGTGTATTTCTGTTCTTTTATCTTCATCCAAGATGTATAATTGTAGGGCCAGAGCAAATCCTAGTCATTGGAAGACTCACTGTCCTTTCCCTTGACACAAAGTAAAGAGGTTTTGTTGGGTTTTTTTATGTTTTGGAAAATTGTTTCAATAAGAAACACCTAAGATAAAGGTAGCCTGACATAAAAATCTGGCCTAAAAATGGCTATCAATTTGACTTTTAATATTTCTAATAGTTCCCCATTGCATATTTCTCAGTTCATTGTAGTAGGCTTTTTCTTCTGGATGGTGGTGGCAGTTACTGTGGGACAGAAAGACTTCTACCCAGGAAAAGACTGGTTGGTTGGTTGGTTGGTTGGTTGGTTGGTTGGTTGGTTTTCATAGTTTTTTTAATAGACCTAGAAAGTGCATGAAGTGCTACTCAAGTGCTGAGTAAAAAAATTACACTGCATTTGGGGAGGGCATCCTGGGTTCTGGTCTCTGGATTTATACAGAACTGCTTTTGCAGCACCATCCTCATTACACAGAGAGCAGAATAAGTGAATTTTGACACCTCATACTCACAACTTTGGATCTCAGCAGGGTCTAGGTGGGAGCTGAGAGGTGGGTGCTTCATCTCTCAAAGTGCCTGTCCAAGAAACATTAAAGTTGTAGATTCTGGGGATCTGAAGGTTAAAAAGTAGAAATCTGCTCAGTGAGTTCAAGATACTTCAAGGATGTGAAGTGAGCTATTTTGGGTCTCAGTTTTAGATACTTAGAGGTGTGGTGGGTGTCTGGGTACAATACATTGTATTAAACTTTCAATAAATGCTGGTATGTTACTTATACAAAGACTTGAGGATAATTTTCATATAGATTGGCACAAAGAAAACAATATTATCCAGAAAATACTTTTTGTTTATTAAAGGTGCTTTGTGCTTTTTTGCTTTGTTTTCCAACCATTCCACTTGAACCACTTGCACTGTATTGACCTGCTCTGAGACTTGGGGGAGGCTGTTAAAGAGTGTAACCTGAACCCACAGAGGTGTCAAATATTAACAAGTGCTCTCTGCCCTGCAGATGCTGAATGTTGATCCACCTCAGGCATTAAGAAACTGAGAGAGCTAGTTTGTAATTGTTGTCTTTCCTGTTCTCTCAGATGGTTGGGTAAACAGGCTGAAATGTCTGTCCTCTAGCTATTTTACTTTATATAGCAACTCCCATCACCCTCATCTTCACAGTAGCAGGATCCCACCCAGTAGCATACTAATCAATGTGACTTACATCTGTCTCCTGGAGTGCATTGTTTCTCTCATCATGTCCCCAGAAGCAAGATTGTGCATTTAGCTATATAATGTTAAATATATTACTGTCATCTGCAGGGATATGTTTTTAGCTGTACTTTTTGCTATGAGTTTATACTAATGCAGACAAGTCAAAACAATTCACTACCATCAAAATGGAAGACAATGGGATTTGTGTGGAATTCAGATTGTGGGAGAGGCCATTCCCAGTTCAGAAATGTACACTCCCTTCTGCCCAGAAAGGCTTTACCTTCCCACAGCTGACACAGTGAAGTCACCATGCAGAGTCCTGACCTTCCTTCAGGACTTGGAGCACTGCAGGGATGAAACCTCCCACCTGGAATCCACACTTAGACTCCCTGCTGGCAAATTTAATATGCTTGACCTAAGGAAAAATAACTGAATGCTTCCTCCATAGAATGTTTTCTTGAATTTAGGAATGCCAGTGAAGTCTTGTTCAATACCACTGGGGAGTTTAATTAGCAGAAATAATGAAGTACCAAACTAACTATACTTTGTGTGATTATGATAGTGTACTAGAGTGATTGTTTATTGGACTGCAGTTATTTTGGAAGGGCCTCATGCTGTCCCTTCTCTTCCAACCTGACTAAATTTTGCATAGCTTGTAGGGGAGAAATTGCCTTTTGCTGTAATTAATATCAAGTCAAAGTTTTTGAAGTCCACTCTTTCCTTTAGCATTTCCCTTAACAGCAAAGTTTTCTTTTGACAACAAAATGTTTCATAGCGATTTAACTACAAATACTGTCTCCCAAAATTCATAGAGAAATTTTTAAAAAGAGTTTCCATACAGCATTTCTTACCTACTCTGTTGTCCTGTCATATGAAAAGAGCTTATCAAAAGTCATCCCTTGAATTATATCTTTATTTATTTATTGTGTGGATCCTGAGCATTCTTTGGTTCAGAAACAGCTACAATGGATCACAATTGCCCATGAGTGCCTCAGTGGAAAATTCAGGCATTAGATGAGCTGAACCATCTTCTGAAGTTACTTGTGTCTCTCTCTTAGGCAAACTGAGCACCAGTCTGAGCTCTTCAGTTGAGAACCTTAAGTTAGATGGGAGGAACGTGTACTAGAGTGTTGGTTAATTTGTCACAGAAAAGCATGCCTTTAAAAAGAGTAGGATGCTTAGTGAAAGTGAAAGGGCTTACTCTGCATTATTTATAAAAGTCATGTGCCATTACTTCATAAATATTGTTTCTCATGTATTGTTTGTTGTTTTGCATTCTTTTAATAGACTGAATATTAGGTTTTTATCACAACTCCATTCTTAATAGTGTAGAGCAGTCACTATCTTTGACCTGCCATTTGTTCATTTCTCCTGTAGGTATTTATGGAACCTTTTATGTAACAAAGTGCTCGGAAATTGTTGGTTTTATTATTATTCATCAGTATTCTACACAGATCCCACTGAAGCACTGTGGTTTGGACAATGCACCACAGTTTATCAGTGAATAAGCTGAGTTCTTAAATGAGTGACTGATTTCTTTGCTCTTGCAATGTACAGGTTATTCTTCACAATTCTCTTCAGTCGGCTGCATGTTTCACATTATCGTGGGTAAACATGACATGCTCGTGTTGATGCAATTTATTTTTACAGCTTGATAATATGCTTTGATTTATCACTGTTCTAAGCTGTGGTGTTCTGTTTTCCCCTTAGGGATATGATGATGGATATGGGGGTGAATATGATGATCCAAGCTATGAGGCATATGATAATAGTTATGCCACCCAAACACAAAGGTAAGCATTTGTGCTTTTACATTATTTCTCCAAAGTACACTTTTTAATCTTAGTTTTTCATGTAAATTTTCTTGTTTATTTTCCATATTAAATTTTACAAAATCTTGGAGTACTTTAGAAAGCTTTCAAAAAGTAATAATGACAGTCAGAGTTTATATACAGAGATTCATATGAAGCAAAAGTATAAGCAGCTATGCTTTTAAAAGTGGTGCAAATTAAGTGTATTTTTTTAACAAGCAATTACATAATTTTCTAATTTGATGTTATTCTGAACATCTCGTGCCCTTTCTTTATCCTTTACTGGTGATGTCATGTAGGGTATCTCATACTTAAGCGTACTTATACTTTAATGATATTTTGGGGAAAAACAAAAGGAAATTTAAAAAATAGTTGTGATGGTAACTTGTTTCTGGTTGGCATCCATCCTCAAGGTAAACAATGGAAGGGAATTATATGACAGAAGTAATGCTGAATCTGTTTTTAACCAGTTATTGTCTAAGCAACTCTCAGAACTGAAAAGTTTGGAAATTTATTTTTTGTCTGCGTGATGTGAAATAGTAGGAAAATGCTACATTCATATCTTACATTGATTTATGTCAATAAAATGAAGCAACAAAAATTATCCCTTTTTTATATATATATATACACCTCACACACTCATCCATTAATTTGACAGTCGGTGCATGTTTATTAAATATGGAAGGCCAGCTTTTCACATGTAAGCTAAAGGATAAAAGGGTCCTTCAGTCAGTTATTCAGAAAGTGCTCTTATGCATTGCTAAACATACTTGTAAGGCTGTGGAAAGGCAAATTAATTTTAACAAGAAAAAACACAGATTTTAACTGAGTTAATGTGGTTCTCACTGAGCAAGAAAGTGATGTATATGTATAGAGTTCTACACTCCTAAGGCCAGAGGACGTTAAACTTGCTTTTTTGTTTAGCCATCTTTTTCACTGAATGCTTTGCTGATGTAAATGCCTATCAGAATTACATTCAGCTCCAGAACTGCTGTAGTGAGTGGTACTTCAGTGGATAAAAAATACTTTATAAGTATTTTTATATCCAATGAAGTGTATTTAAAAGGATTTGTCACACCTAAATGTGAGCCCCATCAAGTATACTTTAACACTTTCAAGTAATTGTACATTATTAACTGCACCCATCATGTCATTGTATAGGTAGATATTCTTGTTGTCAAATGTAGGTCAACTTCTTCTAAAAAAGTTCAACTCATCTTTTGATACAAGAGTGAATTATCACAGGAGATATTTCTTCTGATGTAAAAACAATAATTAGTTGGAAATCTCTTGCTGTGACATTGCTTCATATCATCTGAACTAACCTGTAATTTCTTTGCAAGTTGATATCCCAGGCAACTAAATGACAAATACATCACCTTTATGATGAGTGTATTAAATGCAGCTAGAACTAGTAGTGATAATTTGATACAAGAAAGAAAATTTATAGTCAGATAATTTAGTCATTTAAACAACTATTAAGTTTAGCCATCAGATATATATTTTCTACTAATTAGAGCTACCTCCAGGATACTTAATCTGTTTAAAATCTGCAACTAAAACATTTCCTTTTGAAATATATGACAGGACATGTGGTCATGCTTTCCCATGTTGAGTGGCACTTAATGCCTCAAGTAGCCTATTGATTTCAAAGAGAGCACTTCAAGAGCTACATGATTCTCGTTTCAAAGATTTAAAGAACAAATGGGCCATTAAATATGCAATTTTTATTTCTGCACCTTATGGCCATTTAGCTTCATAGAAATGCCTGCTTACTGAGGAAAAAGCAAAAATAATAATGCAATACAATGAAATAGTGTGCACAAAATATTTGGTTAGATGCATATTTCAAAATTTTCTCCGAGTCTCAGGTCTTGCTTAATAGTATATTCCAGTCATATGTGACATATCATGTGCACACCTAACAAGGAAGATAAGTAGTACTGCTCCAAAGTATTTACTCATCTCATCCAGTGTGTCATTTAAGGGAAAAAAAATTAACAAAAACTTGCTGACAGGGTCCGTGCTCAGCCAGAAAATTGTCATTGCTTCCCTCTGCAGGGACTGACTGAAATTCTAAAGCACTAGATGAGAAGAAATTGTAGTTCCTGGCCGATTGCAGAATACCAAGATTTCTGTTCATGTTTAGGGCAGAGTTTCCCGATGCTTTTTATGGCTTATTAGGGAGTCAGTGTGGAAATTCTTATAGATGGTACATGCTTTTGTCTGACTGTTTGTCTTGCTGTGCATGTTGACCAAGCCTTACTCTCTTCATTGCTTCAAGAAGAAGAACGTGTTGAGTTGGAGGGTCTGAGCTCAGGCTGACTTTGGTGTGCTTTAGAGCAGAGCTCATAGTAAGTCATGCCTTGTTCCCCTGCTCACCCCATGGACAGAGCAAAGATAGAGTTGGGCAGCCTGCCACCACCACCCCTATTACCCCTGCCTTTGTCTTCCACACCCTATATCTACTTCCCATTTGCCAGAGTCTTTCTGCCCATGTATACTTCTTTTAGGGGACCTTAGTCTTTTGTTGTCCAAGAAGTCTGATTTAGAATTTTGCTAACTAAGCTCTGCCAACAGCAGAGAAAACTAGCACAGTATCGACATGCATGATGCTACAACATATGGTTTAGTAGAAGGAGCACCACAAATACCAATCCCCAAAACCATTCAGATGCTGTAATTCAGTGCACAATTATCTAGAAATTTGTACTAAAGGTCAAGGATGGTGTTTCATGTCCAACAATACACTTGGTTTAGGTCCATCTCTAATGGATTTCTCTAATGAACTTCTCCAGACAGAAAGCTCTGTCCTTCACAGTAGTAGTCTGACTTTTAGGCTGAAACTAGAGGGATGGGTTCACCAGTGGAAGAGGTCATGACTGAGTCTCAGAATCAGGCTGGACTGAAACCCACAGTAAGTCTGCGTGTCTGAATAAACTAAGAAGCATCTCAAGCACACTTTGAAATGCAGCAAAGAGCAACTTGAAGAAAGAGGAAAGCAGGACTCTCACTATGGTAAGTACCTTGTTAAGTTGGGGAGGCTTATTTTAGAAAATAAGATAATTATGGGCTATGACAGGCTATATTGCATGGAGATATGTCTTGCATTAAATAGCAGAAGATGTACTTGTGTAAAACCACTTTTTCCTTACTTATGTTCCTGTCACATAATGACAACCCGGAACACAAGATGGAAACTTAGGACAGATTTAAATTAACTGTCTGTCCTTCCCAACTGAGTCTGTAAGCATTATTTGCAGGATTCTGTGAAAGACTACACGTTTTCTGAGGACATTCAGAAACCCTACTAATTTTAGATATTTTTCCATACAGATATCAAAATACAGTTTTTAAGTTAATTACAGTGAATGCTTTGTCCAATACTAAAATGAACAAGGAAACAAGCATATCAGTGGGCAGGAGAAGGCACCAGAGCTGACATACTTACCATGGGCAATATTGCACTGTAATTTGGATTTGTCAATGAAACCTTGTTTTCATCTCTGTTCCCCTCCCTTCCATATAATGTGAAGATGGATCCCATTGATAAGAATATCTGCCAGTCCAGACACACCAAGAGATATTCAGTAGTTGTTAAGTTTGTACACTACTCTCTAATACTTGAGAATAAGGCAAAGGACACTCAAAACCTTTCTGCCAGCTACATTTACCTCCCAAACCTCTAGTCTGACAACTTTATTTTAAAATATAGACATAGAAAATGGTAGAAGTGTTAATTTCCAACTCAGGTGTAACACAGAAAATGCAGGAGAATCCTATTAGCTTTCAAAATGTAATGTACTTTTTGATTTTCTTACCAGGAACTTCTTTGTCTGTCCAGGATTCATGGGCTGAGATCACTAGATCACCAGAAGAAAATTACCAAAGTTTTGTGAGGAGATGTAGATCAGCCTCTTTGGTTACTTAGAGGTTGTTAGGGATCAGACTGTCCCACATGCAAAGGGTGGCCAGACTCCTCAGCCAAGACCAACAGAATAATTTGGTGGAAATGGATCATTTGCTGATGAATCATGATGGCAGACAGAGTCATCTTCAGCTCTGCTACCACATCTGCAGTCACCTCTACTGGCCTTTGTGTCTCTGCCAGCACCACAGTTTCATTTCAAAGATACCATGTGTCACAGCCAAAAGAGATACCAAAGAAACCTGGGATGAAAACTGGCTGGTCATGGGATGAACCAGGAAGGGCATGTTCTCTTTAATCCACTTGTGCCCAACTTAGCCATAGAGGTCTAAACAGTGGTGCCTAACAGGGAAGAGCAAAAGAAGCCAATGATTTTCTGATGAAGCTTAAATTTGAGTTTTGATGTTATTTCCCCATTCCACAATGCCTGGCATGAACACTCATCCATCAGTTCGTTCTGGGTTTTGTGAACAGGTAGATGGTATATTGGCAATGGTTTTCAAGTTTGGTTGCCTGGCTTTTTATTCTGCCTTTTTTCTGCATGGCTTTTGTTTAAACATAGTACAGCAGCAAAATGAGTTGCCAAGTGTGTGCTGTCTAAAGAAAGAAGAGCTTATGACTCCCACCTTAGGCTGTAAATAAACTTGTAAACATCAGGAAACCCATAATTTACTGACAAGAAGAATAAATAATTCAGTGATAAAAGACAGTTGAAAATAGTGCACAACATTGCTGTTACAGATTCCATCCCCTAGCAATACAGGCCTTGTGATGGCATGTTGTCATCCTGGCTGTGACTGCAAGATGACATAGGTAAAAAGCATTTCTCATGCCTGCCTGCACCCAGCCTCACTAATAATAATAACAGTAATCTAATTTTAGGACTTTGAAGCAATTCTTGGCAAAATATTTAGTGTTAGTCTTAAAAAAATTTATGTAATGCTTTAGGCAGCAGTTCTCTGAACAGACATTTTATGCTGGTATGCCAATTATTTTGGCCTAAGAGCATTTTGGTCTGTCAAACTCACACTTCAGACCCATCCTACATCTGCTGAGCGGATAATCAAACTTATGTTACTGATGCATAATTTCATATTATAGGCCATGGCATCTCCAAATTTACTCCCTAAGATGTTAATGATAGTACAGAGTCTAAGCTTTAACACAAAGAAAGATGGCATTAATATATCTGGAATAAATTCTGTGTTCTTGCAAGATTTGAAGGCTGACAAACATTGTGTTAGATAATTGCTAAAATGGAATTATCTTAGAGGACTGAAGAAAAAAAAGGTGCAGTAATAGAGAAATTCAAGTTGAATGATACCTTTCACCTCACTGAATTATTTTTAATTCAAAAGGTACAATAATACCTAAAGCTGCCCTGTTATATGCAAAGTCCAGTTGGTCATCTGTTTCTCAATACTAGTAACAGAAGTAAAAGGACAAAAATGCTGCCTGAGTCCACTATGCTGCTATGGAAAATAGATGCTATGACCATATCAATGTAGTTTTATCCCAGTAACCATCTGTTTGTAGCAATACCTATTTATGCATCCTCTAATAGGGGCTACATTCTTCTAATTACTCATACCCACAGAAAATTTCAAGATCATATTCAGCTACTGAAGTTGAATGCATGACAAGTTACTGGCTTTGAAAATAAACTGATTCCCCTGGTTACTGTTCCTGTTGCAGAGTTCATGTTATCTACTCTAAAGCTTGTGTTTATAGCTTTATTTTTCTAAAGTGGGGGCTGCTGGTACGGGAGCTTTAGGGATCACTTACTTATTTCTGATCTGATAGACAGAGTACAACATGGACCACAGTTCAGTCCATGTCACTTACATGGTTTACAGTACAATCACATCAGTGCAAAGCCATGCTGCAAAATTATTTAGGAAGAGAATTTTATCCAGTTATATGTGCAAGAATTATTTGCATCAGCAGGATATATTTGCCTGAGCTCCAGTTCATCCTGGGTATCCTTTCTTGACCTCCAGATACCAAGGTACTGTATGTACATCTGTTTCTAAAGATGAGTTTCTCAAAGCAGTGGTTCAGGTAAAATAACAGACTAGTACACTTGTAAAGACAGCAGTATAAAGTTCAGCTGGGTGTACATGTTCCATGGTGAACTCTATCCAGAAGTCCCACTGTTTTCAACTACTTGCTTTGTGAAAAGTTCCAGCAGATTAGCTGTGAGCTGTGCATAGTTAAATGAAAGAATTTTGTCTTAGTTTAAAAGCAATGGTTAGACCAGACTGCGAATAATCATTAATGGAATTAGTAGATTATCCCATAGTTTAATGTTTTAGTGATATCATCAGAGATTTCCTCACTTCTGTCTCAGTATCAAAATATTACTATGTAGTAAAATACATGGATAGGCCAGCTTGCAAGAGGTAGAATAATTACACTGGTTCTTTGCAAACTTAGATATTCATTATTATTTTCTATACTACTCACTCTTTCAGTTTTTAAGCACTGTGCATTGTATTTATATTTTGGCATATTTCATTTTGGCTATGTGCTTATATCCGCCTGTCCATAAATAAAGATTTCCCTGTATTTTATTTCCAGTCTGTTGAAATCAATCAAGGCAGGAAGCCTAGAATATGACATTTTATGTATCTTCGCAGCAATCTACTTATGGCATTCATCATCAGAAACTGTTTTCAAATGCCACTTCTCATTTATTTGATTTGATGAGCAAAGTGGAATCAAATTTCACTACTCTGAACGAAAGAAAAGTTTTTCCTCTAAAACTGTCTCGAATTCCTAAAATGCTGCATCATTCCCTTTTCAAATACTGTGTCTGCAGACATTTGTTACTATATTTGGAAATAGTTAGTCATAATTCTGTATCTATAAGAAAATGACAGTGGAATATAGAATAGATAAATAGAAATTGCCATATGAAATTAAATTCAGATAGATTTCTGTTTCATGTTTTGCAAAAAGTTCAGAACCTGAAGTCATCGTGCAATTATGTTGAACTTTACTGGCTTCATTGTTTATAATAATTTTAAAGTCATATTTTCAGTAGCATAAAATCAAACATACAAAAATGCTGGGGAAAGTGAAATCTAGTTTAACTTCAGGCATGTTGTAAGGTATTAAATAAATACATGAGTATGGTAATGGAGATGTTCTCATCTGTTTAATGGATGCAATCAAAATTGAGCTTTCAGAAGAAGGGAGACTTTATCCACTAAAAAAAAATGTTCACCAAATTATTCCATTCTTTCTAAGGGGGTATTGAGTAAAGGATTATGTTTGTGATTTAAGACTGCATCCTGTAAGTTCCTGTGTTCAAAATATTTGTCATCTTCCCTACAGATACAATGCTCTATTATGTTAAAATCTTCCAGTAAGTTTCAGATTCCTAGAAGGATTATTTCTTTATTCACAATTTCACAATTCACATTTCCACAATGAGATATTATTTTGTAAAAATTTCATATATTGTAATTCATGTGAATGCAGATCTTGCTCACCTCTCTTCCAGGCAGAAGTATACTGCTCTGTGTAAGCAGCTTTTATGTCATGGCCAACTGTGTGTTGAATCCTGCTGGCTCCCTCCCTCATGGAGAAGGGAGAAGCTTCACAAATGCAGTCTTACACAAAACAACTGCAGTAACATTACACTGGATCCTGTTAGCACAGGAACTAAATATTTATTGTACCAGCCATTGATGTTGAAAGTTGGAACACCAAAGATTACTGAACAGAAATTATATAGGGAAATAAGGAGATAATTTTACCTAGACCAAGAGTTCAAAGGATCCATTTGAGGATGTGAAAAAGAGACTTGTCTAAAATATTGAATCCCACCTCTAAAATATGAAATCCCACTTCTAGGGGTCCTTGTGAGCTATGCTGGGCATTAGCTTAACTCAAGAATCTTGCCTAAAGATAACCCTGACTGGGATAGATCTCTAAGGAGTGATAAAGGTTCTGTGTCTAGGTATGGATGCTGATTGCAAACTGTGAAAGACTGGGAATCCCTCCTCAGGGAGTTCCCATCCACAACCACAATAGTGGTTCATTCTCACATTGTTGAGTACTACAACACAAAGATGGAAGTATCTCAAATTATTTTTACTTCTTCAAAGGCTATTTTAGCCTATTTCATTGAGTCTAAACCATGGAACTTCATTGGCATCATCTAGTTTGAACCAATTCATGTATTTCACAAAAGAAGCCTAATTATTATCTAATGGCAGAGTTATAATTCCAGTGATTTATCAAAAGCCTCTAAATTTGCCAGCTCCTTCCCGAACATTTCCCAATAAAATATTCTTCTATTATACTAACATATACTCTACCAGTTTAAAAGGACCACTAGAAAAGAAAACAAAAATGTTTTTACAGGAAAATATGCTAAATCTAGGTCTTACTCAAAGACTTTCTGTTTCTTAGGATCTTTTAGGATAGGCTACAGAACTTTTAGGATAGGCTGTACACTTCTGTACAGATTCAGTCGTTAGCAATGTTTAAAGAAGATGAACTCTTTCTTGCACCTTCCTGCTTTGGCTTTAGACAGCCCATTGTATGTCTGTAACCACTCTTAAGAATAAAAGTTTAGATGCATCCTTCACCAAAAAAAACCCCAAAGAACAAAAAGAGAGAAAGGAAGAACACAGCAAAAAACCAAAGAGGACAAAGGGACAAGTACTTCTGTTCTTCAGTTCTTGCAATGTTCTGCTGCCTTGTATTACTGCCGCTGTCAGAGCAGCCAGGGAGCCAGCTGGTAATGTTGATAACCCAGGGTCTCTTGCCAGCAGCTTCCTGCAGGTGCAGGAAGAGACTGGTCAAAGGCTAATGCAGCCTATTCATTAATGTAATGTTTTCCTGTTCCTAACCCCAGTGACCTCTGAGTGGTGAACATCACGCTTCCCTTGGGCAGCTTGTTGACCCAAGAGTCAGGCTTTTGTGGCTTCAGTCTTAACACTTTTGTTTGTGGTTCTCAGCCTAAACCACTTTAAAGCAGTATTATCTACAGGCTTTATGAGCAAAAATCTGTGTGGCTTTCCATGGGTGTTGACACAATCAAACTGGAATTAATTTTTTTGCACTAAGATCAATTTGAAAAAGTCCCAGTTAATGAGAGGTCGAACCTTGTTGGCTTTAAAGGTTGCTGTTTAGATACAGTCTCTGTACTTGAGCCTTCATCATATCATAGTAGGCCTAGATAATGCAGTTTGGAAGGCACTAAAGGACCCTTATCTCTCAAAAACAAACATCTTGTGCTGGTTTGGATTTTGGATTTTTCGTGGAAACTGATCCAGCTTTATCAGAAGAGAACAGATCACAGTTTATGGAAACTTTGATTTCAAATCTTTAAAATGAACACTTTCAAAAATATTAACCAAAATAAAAAGTTTTTTAAATTAAGCATAAATAGGTAAAGATTATTTAGATTTACATTATATGTATTATTAATCTCCTTGGCAACAGAATAGTAATTAGGACAGGGTCATGTATCTGAGTTGTGAATATTTCTTATAGAGAAAAATTACATCTGAGTTTCTCATATATAAACCCAAGAAAACTTGCAAGATATATACCCCTGTGTATATCCATTTTTTCATGAGTGCTACCTGTAGAAGGTTACTAAAGTGTAAGTCATAGTACATCAAGACCTCTATGCTTCAGAAATCTGATATTAAAGTATAGTGCAAGTAACAGCTGAGAAGTTGGTGATGAGTTAATCCTGTCTGCTTTATAAAATGTGTTGCACCCTGCTTTCAGGTGGGTACATGTACTTTAAGTAAATTACACTTCATGTTGCTTGAAAGTAATGAATGCTAATGATAGATAATGGTGTTTTGTTTCCAATTAGCACTGCCAAGAGAGTCAGTGGTTTCTAGAGCTCATGATCACTGTATTTTCCAGGAACAGTCTGAGAACTGTAAAATTATATAAACAAGTATTATTTATGCTGAATACATTTGCTGATTGCTTCCTTCTCAGTTGGCCATAATAGTTGCAACTATATCTCTCTGTAGTTCAGTAATTTGAAAAAAAAAAGAACCTCATGTTTGTAAAGCCATAATGTATCACACGTTTTTTATAAGTATTGCTTATTGTTTACTTTGTCACAAGACAATGAAAAATGTCTGCAACTAAATGCATCTAATAGATTATAGTGAGTATTCAGAGTGGTTTAAAATAAAGCAGATGAATGAATAAGCAGTCTGGCCCACAAAATATGAGTTGAAGTCTGGTATTTCGTAGTAAGAAATAAGTTTTATTCACTTACATATTCTTCAAAACACTTCAATATGAGTTGGCAAGGAATTTGAAATGCCATTTTGGGTCAAATCTACAAAAAAAATGTTAAGTTCAGGGAAATAAAGTTGGAGGATTTAGATGACAATCATGTACTGTGTGTTTTCAGCAATGTGTTAAGTATTGTGCTCACATACATCAAATATGCACTATGTAACAAATTACTTTTTATAGTTGTAATACAGCTTGTTTCTTATTTTATGATTGTTTGTGTATTAACTTAGTATCCTGTTGATAGTTTATTTCAGTTCAGAATGTTCACTGCAAGATTTTTATCTCACATCCTTATTATCTCTATGATTGTGTCTTTCTTTCTCAAATAAAAAGGTACAACACCAATAATGTAGCAGTGAATCTTTCACCTGCTCTTGCAAGTCTTGTGTTCTGCTGGATGTTGTGTTGGTGGGTAACAGCTCAAGGCCTTCATCAGTGATCACTGAAAGCAGGACTGCTGTTTATAAGTTGCTGGCCTTTGAATTGGCCTCCTTTTAAAGCTAACCATTGGAGGCAGCTGCTTTGGTTTGCAAAAACATATCAGGAAGAAATATTATTATCTTACCTGCCGACAGAAGATAGGAGTTCTTTTGTTTCTTTTTTTTTAACCCCACTCACTAGTCCAACACCCTCCTCTACCCAGGAAAGCAGGCAGTATGCCAAAATGCAGCTTCTAAAAGTACCTTTTCCTAGGGCTGTCTGCCAGAGCTGGGTAGTATGTCATGTGTCTGTTCTGAGCAGTGCAGGTCATTTCCTACGTCTAAGCCGTGAGCTTTGTAGCTATGACTAAATAAATTACTTGACTGTCATGCTGCAGTGCTTTACTTCACCTGACATAGTCCTGTAATTTCATTTAATTGGCTACTAAAATAATAGCAAAACAGTATAGAATGAATGTTATGTTCTATAAATAAAAGATGTATTCTTCTGTTTGTTTTTTGCACTATTTCAATAGGAGGGTTTGTATATTTAGATAATTCATTTTCAAGCAACTGGATTTCCATTAATGATTTCCATTATTCAGGAAGTCTTGGTTGTGACTGTGTCTTATAGAGCTCAGCTGGCTGAAAAAGTCTTGATTGAAGTGTTGACTTCATTTCATTCATGTTATTCTTATGTCCACTTTCTGCTACTGCTTTATCAAATGAATTTCATCTCTCTGAGATATTGGTGTCATTGGAATTCGTTCACTCACATGAATGCCTTCTGACTTAACTATTGAATTAATGCATAGCAATTATATTTTCAGTTAAAAAAATGAAAACAAAACCAAATCCATGGATGTTTGTATCCAAAAGCTATGAGAGCTATCCCTGGCCAATTAGGGGATGACATGACCCAAGTCAAAACAGTTTGACTATCAGTTATTAGATACATGCAGTCAGAGTGAGATAGGGAACATGAATTATTCTCAGAAATTATTCCAAGGATAGTTATGGATGACTATTAAGTTCAAGAAATTAAAAATCTGATTACAGGCTGTTTGTGACCAAAGTTAAAATTAGGTTAAGAAAATAATTGTTATAGATTGCTTGTTTATCTCTATTGCACTTCTGAAATATTTGTACTTGCACTCCACTGTCAACTAAGCTTCTCCCTCAAGTGTAAACTAATATTTTTAAAACAATAATCCAATATGGAAAATGGCCTGAGCAATAATGTTATAATTATAGCAATATTGAGCTGATTGCCTGCTTCTCTTCCTTTTGCAAGAGTCTGTCTCACAGTGTCCAGGGAAAAAGAAGCAGAAGTACAATAACTAAAACTATCAATAGAGAAAGTGTTACATTCTCTGTTTGGTTCACTGCAGGTTGAAGAAATACAGTATAGTGGAGTTCATGGAGTTTCCAGATACTTCTGGGCAGAGACTGATTTTTGTATGTTTACCTGTTACCTGACAATAGAAGTAGCCTGATCATGAATTTGGTACCAGGGACCAAAAACACAGTGCTATAAATAATAATATATAACTATAAATAATAATAGCAGTGAAGCAAAAATGTGAATAATTCTCTTTCTTAGAGGTTGAATTTTCTGGATGCCCACACCACATAATAGCTGGGAATTGCTGATTATCAGGATGTAACTATTGCCTGAAATATTTTGATAACACGTTGATATGACTATAGATAATCTTTGAAAACTGTGGGAAAGTGAGTTTGAGTGAGGACATGCTTTCTTCTTCAGGATCAAAGCTGGAAATCTGTCAGTGTTTTTGGTAAAGTTAAGTAGTTTACAGGTTCCACATCATACAATATACTCAGCTTTGTGAAAACAAACTATGCTGAGTTTGGTAACACATAAATGTTTAGAACTACAGGTAAATGAGATGACACTCCTTTAGTTGGTTTAACAACACTGAATGATACAGTGTCTTTTTCCAGACCTCATTTTTGCAGATAGAATTTCACTCAGTCTTTGTCACATCTCCAGGTTTACATATTTAGGATCAAATTTGTTTTGTGCTGAGTAGATTAGAAATGTGATGTGCTGTATTATAGCTTTTATTTTCACTGGTACATTTTCTTTCATATCTGTAAATATTCACTATGCCTGAAACTAGCTGGATTATGTTATCATGTGAAACTGTTAAAATGTCTTTTATTTTGTGAGCTCTGTTTTTGTTTTGAGTTGGTTATCCATGATAATAGTGACATGGCTATCTTAATCTGTTACAGTGTGCCTGAATATTATGACTATGGTCACGGAACGAGTGAAGAGGCTTATGACAGCTACGGTAAGGTCTCCTCTGTCTTCTGCAAATGTGTGAAATCAAAGGAAAATATCTGTCACTGGCAATTCAGAAATTACTTCCATACACTTTTCTTTATTTTTCTCATTTTAAAAAGGCCAAACAAAATAGATTTGTGTAATTCAGGGTGAGTTTTGACATAGGATCAAAAAATCAGACTGATGAATTTCAGTCAAAATTACAAAGCCAATTACAGTCACAGGTCAGTTTAACAGCAGCACAGAAGTTTCTATTACTGCTTGATTATCTTTCATAGTGTTAAATTTCAGTCTGCTTAATGTGCCAACGATACTGTTCATCTGCTGCTGTCATGTGCATCATTTCAACCAGCAAGGTTTGTGAAATTTAGAAATATAGACTTAATCAAAGTGGAAAAAAAGAGAGGGTGCTGCATCACCATGGGAACCCCTACTGCACCAACATAAAGAAGTATCTCATGCCACACTAGGCAGTATGAGTCTTTGCACTTCCCCACCAAGTCTGTGTCTGAGCTGGAATAGTTCCACTTCATGGGTATGGGAGGCATGAAAGGAAGAGAAGTGTAGCTCCCATGAGTACAAACCATTTTCTAGATCTGTAGTTTGCTATTAGTGATATATTTTAATAACTAGATTCTAGACCTTATTTTCCTATTAATAGTTATCAGTGCATTGTATCAGGTAACACAGTGAATCTCACTCAGAGATTTTCACTGAAATAACAGAGCAAAGCTGACTACTGTCAGCTTAAAGAGTGACCCTAATATTCAGCAGAGATGTCATGCCTGATTTACTGCTTCCAAAGTCTAAGTCTGCATGGTGACTTCCACAGCATTGTGAAAGTGAGAGCTGCTGGAAATGGTGCTGCAAATGAAAGTTACACTAAGGGGTTATATAAGGGTTGCTGCGTGAAATAAATAATTTAATTCATGCAGCTGTGAAGCAAATGTCACTGATGCAAACTTGCAGTTTCCTTTGTATTAGTACAGAAATAGACATTTCTGAGATGTTGTCAAAATGATTTCATTGCATAATCAGAAATAACTTATTTTTTTGTACAATCAGTTCTCACAATATATTTGGATGATAGAATGTGCAGTCAAGCATATTTTCAAAGCTAGGCAAGTAATAATAGCTTATCCATATGAGTGTGAGTGGTTCAGTTACCCTTTGTTTTGCTTCCTTTTTGCACATACATTTTTAATAGCATTTTTAGTAGTGGAAGATCTTCTTCCCATCTAAAGATCCCCTCTCCACTGCTATCCTGAATGCACCACTAAGCTTTTGAGCAATGCAGAAAAGAATAGTCTGAGCTCAGCAGTAAGAATTACTCACTGTTTAACTTTTAATTACACTCCACCATGCTGAATCTCCATGTGTTTGGGCAAGACATTTAAAGTAGTGTCACTTTCCTTCCAATCTCTCATTTGTAAAACTAGAAGAATATTACTTGTTTTCCCAGCAGGGATTTTGAATGGACTAATTAGCTAAGGCTTACAAAGTGTTCACAGAGTGGCATCATGACTAAATTTATGCTCTGCATGAAGCTCTTTTTTTTTTTTTTTTGTTTTCCACTCAGTAGCTGAAACAAACCCAATATGCCTGGATTTCCTTTGTTAGACTTAAAATACATGGCTGATAACTGTGGACTTGCTTTGTTTTTTGCTTGAATTATTTTCTGAGTTGACATTTGAATACAAAGGTCTGAGTGTTACCAACCACCTGGAATAAGCTTAAAGTTGAATAATATTTCAGATTGCAATTTTGCTACTTTCTGGAAGCAGATACATTTATGTATAGCTGTTTATGCTACTCTTAGTTCTCTTGCTTTAGGAATTAGTAAATTTGCCAGTTTCATGCCTTGGATATCTTTGCAGGAACTTCTGTCCTTCATTAGTCAGCCTGATTTATCTGAGGAGGTAATCTGAGTACCAGAGCTATAGAGCTAGAGAATATATGCTTAATTTCCTCATTTTCTGAGTTCTTGCTGCATATGCTGATGTTCTCTCTGTATCAGATCTATTACCCTTTCTTATCTTCACCTAACTTTACCCTAACTCTCTGTTTCCAGTTCTCTACTTTTGTAACTCATTGTGAGTCTCCTGAATCCATCCCACTATATAAAATCAGGTGCCCCTTAATTTTTCACCACCCTGCAGAAATTAACAGTTTTTCCTTCATTTGAATAGTTTCACACCTTGTTGTGCCTTCCATAACAAGGCTATATTCCTCCTTTGCAATTCTTTTTGGCACCTCTGTAATTCCAAATTCTCCAAAACTCTGAATAAGACCACAGACAAATGGTACATGAACATAGTCTTGTTGGCAACTCTTAGGTGTTTTGTGCAACAACTTGTCTTGTCTCCCTTATCCTTTCCAATAACAATATCTGAATTATTCAAAATTTACTAGCTTGGCATTTTTTAACTTTTTTCCATGCATCATCTTACTTCCAACTTACCTTTAGGGAGGACAGTTTTCAATCCTGAGAAGGTTTTCTTTACTTTTCATTAAGTAAATTCAATGAAATAGTATTGCTACTTCATCCTTACAATCTTTTTAAAGTATAAAATAGAGTTCTCTGTAACTTCCAAAGTATAGAGCACAATAATACTCCTGTGTGAGCTGCCTACTATGACTTTTCTTGCTGTCTGTACTCCTGAGAGCTAGCAGGTGGTTTACATGGGTCTCATGGGTTCTTCTGTGCTCCTTTTGAAAGAACTTGTGGAGAATTCTGATTGGGAAAACTGTTTCCTCAGAAGATCATAAGATTTATGGATTTATGGATTTTTTTCACAATATAGTTAAAAAATCAGAGGAGGGTTTCAGAGCAGAGCCCACCTGAGCACGTTTAATTCTCAGCAAGTTCAGATCTCTTTGATTAGATGGAAGTACTAAACAAGGAAGAATCTAAGTCACTTGTCAGAGGCTGGTCAAGATGGATTCCTAAACAGGAATTCAGTGCTGTAAAATCTATAACTTAACTGCATTGACTCCCTGCTCACTTTATTTTGTGAAGGTTCATAAGAATTCCATCCCCTCCAAACCTAGCCAAGGAATCTCCCAAGACAATGGGAAGGTCAGGGATGTATATAAAATCACACTGCTTTCCATAAATAAGGGTTGTTCCTTGAACGAAAATTTGCAGTACAGAACCCCCTCATGAAATTAGACACTTAACTCTGTTGTGATTTGACATGTTTGTCACCTAGTCTCTCAGAAGGATCAAAGTAGAGACACTTCAAAGCATTCCCTGCAGCAGGCTCTGAGCACATGGAAATACAGTACTCAGGAATTACAAGATTCCTACAAATTTTTTATAGGATCAGGATTATGAGCTACTGCTAGAGAATTTTGAGGATCACTGTTCCAGGCTGAGAAACATAAATTCGGTACATATGCTTGAAAATCCTGAGAATCTTAGTCCTTATAGGCTTCTTCATGTGAGTTGTAAATAAATATCTTTAGAAGGTAGTTTAAAAATAAAAGATCAGTAATTTAAAGCACTGTAAAAAATTTTAAAAATGTAAAGCGTCCTCATCTTTAATCACACTCAAACATTTATAATAATTCTGTCCACTGAAGGTTTTGATACCTGCAGATAAGTCTAAACTAAGGTAATGGTGCCATGTTAACTTGATGCTTATGTTTTAAAAGAGAAGGCATGAAATTGGATTAATTTATGAAGAAATGGTTGATATTCTTTCCTCTCATTTTAGATTAGTAATTTTGTGGTTTCCCTTCTGGCAGTGTTGTCATCTGGAGAGATATCTAGTGAAAACATGAATTTAATGATTCATGTCTCACAAATCGATTAGGATAAAATGTTCACCTAAAGTTTGGTAACTACAAATCTTTCCTGCCCATATATAATGTCATGTCCAGCTCCAAAAAGTATCTTCTCTGGACAGGAGCACTGTAAATAAAAAGCCCTTTGTAATCAATTCCTGTTCTCATTTCTTTCTCCTTTTCCCTGTTTTTTATTTTTAGAGGAAATAGCATTCTTGATTCAAGTGCTGCATTGTGTTAGGCCACATTAGAGATAACAGAGAAGAGTATATGACTTGCAGGCAAGGCAGAACCAAGGAGCTGAGCTCATTAAATCTGACCTGGTTCCCTGTTTTATCATCTGAATCCTTTTTTGCCCTTGTACTGATCAGAGCATTCCAAACTTTGTTTATGAGTGTCTCTTTCTGTCTTAGTTCTCCCAAAGACTGGTGACTCCAGTGGTGAGCTCTGCCAGTTGCTGCTGCAGAAGGTTGAAGAGGTTTCTGCCCCTGCTTCCAAAGGGTGATTGCCACAGTAATGAGGGTGTGCCTCTTGTCACATGCCACAGTTCACAGCCTCGTGCATATCCTGCCTTGTGTATTACCTGAAAATTATGGCCATTATGTTTTATGTCAGGTCATGAACTCCAGTATCTGAGAGACCAGTACACTCAGACTTCTTGCTGCTACTACCAAAAAAGCAGAAACCCTAGTCAGAGAGTGAAAGGACAGGTGGAAGTCTATAACCTCCTAAACCACCACAGTTAAATTAGGATAACACCATCTGCCAAAGGCCTTAGGCAAGAGTTAGGAAGGTTAATCTATAGCTTGCCACCTACACAAAGAGAGAAGACATAAATGAACTCCAGTAACATTACTGCTGCTTTTCAGGAGAAGCTTGCAGTGCTTTTTACTGCATGTTCTGTCATTGCATTAAGGAGTCATTATTTAAACATTTTGTATCTTCACCTAAAATTTTCAGCTGTTTAGATTTTCTCAAATGACCATGTTTTTTGATGCATATTCTACTCCAGTTTAGCATTATGTACTTATAAAGAACTGGGTATTTTTTTCTAGGATATTTCCGTCTTTAATTAAAATTGGAGAGTGTAATTGTTTGATGTAATTCCTTTTAATGTAAGACATCATCTAAGTTGTAAAATGTTGTCACAATGATTTAACCATTTCACAAGTAATTCCCTGCTAGTCACTCCATATAAGAGCTTTGCAATTGTTATAACAATTAGTTTACTAAATAATCCTCTACAGAGATGGCACTCAATAAACAAATTCTTTATAGACCTTTATAGCTAACAAATAAAAATGTACAGCAATATTCCACTACTCTTGTATTATATAGTTTATTTTTTCATTCTGTGTTTGCCCTAAAAACTGTTTCATCTGGTAAATTAAGTTTTTCTACACTAAAAACAGTTCCTGCTGAACAAGTAAAACTAAGTATATCATGATGAAATTAGCTGGGGAAAGTGTGTATGGAGGGTTCAAACCTCTAGAATTCTGAAAAATGGCTTGGTTGAAGAGATGTTACTTTAGGAGACATGAATTCTCATACTTCATTAAAAGACATAAACATGCTCATGTCATGGAGAAACTCAAGGCACTGGCATTCTAGTGTGACATAAACCTTCTATGGCAATGACAAAGTAAAATGAAGCCCTGTCACAATGTATACAGAGGAAAAAATACTTGTGAATTTTGAAAAAGTACTTAATAGCAATTGCTCTGCAGATGGAGATCTGAGATTTTTTTCTGCTTTTGAGTCCAAGCTTCTTCCTCATTTTTAATAACTTTGGTGTTGTAGATTGTTGGTTCTAATATTCATGATGCTCAGCATGCTAAGGGTTTCTGGCCCTATTTTTTTCTAGCCTGTTTTCATTTAAATGTTCAAATGTAAGAAATCAAGTGCTCAAATAATTCATAGTGACTGATTTGCAGATGTAAAAGATACAGGTCAGATTCCCATCACTACAGTGCTTGACTTCACATGGCATGTGATTACAAACAATGTCTTTACCAACAGTAATTAACAAAGTCTTACTAATGGGCACCAATTTTTCATTTATATCATCTGAGGGTATATATTTGGTGTCTCCTAGAAAATA
Source organism: Oenanthe melanoleuca (assembly GCF_029582105.1). Lineage (NCBI taxonomy): Eukaryota > Metazoa > Chordata > Aves > Passeriformes > Muscicapidae > Oenanthe > Oenanthe melanoleuca. The sequence goes on along the minus strand of NC_079336.1, from coordinate 24,140,371 downwards.
TCATGGCACCATACCAAAGAAAACTTTCCTTGGTGTCTGGTTCTTAAAATCATCATAGAATGCATAATAAAATTATAGAATGGTTTGGGTTTGAAGGGACCTTAAAGATCCTGTCGTTTCAACCCACCTGCTGTGGATGAAGACATGGACCAGGTTGCTCAGAGTTCCATCCAGCCTGGCCTGAATGCTGCCATGGATAGGGGCAATCAAAACTTCTCTGAGCAACCCATTGCCTCACCATCCTCACAGTAAAGAGTTTCTTCTTAATATATAACCTAAACTTGCTCTCTTTCTATTTGAAGCTATTTCCCCCTCTCCTGTCTTTAATGCTCTTGTAAAAGTCCATCTCCATCTTTCCTGTAAGTTTCTTCAGATACTGGAAGGCTGCAATTAGTTTACCCTTAAGCCTTCTCTTTTCCAGGCTGAGCAAACCTAGTTTTTGTAGCTTTTTCCCATAACAGAGGTGCTCCATCCCTCTGATCATCTTGGTGTCCCTCCTCTGGACTCATTCCAACAGGTCCTTGTCCTTCCTGTGCTGGGGACCCCAGGGCTGGATGCAGCACTGCAGGTGGGGTCTCACCAGAGCAGAGGGGCAGGATCCTTCCCCTCCCTTGCCCTGCTGGGCACTCTGCTTTTGATGCAGTCCAGGATACAGTTGGATTTCTGGGCTGTGAGCACAAGGCTGGTTCATTTCCAGTCTCTCATTCACCAGCACCCCCAAGTCCTTCTGGGCTGGGCTGCTCTCCATCTGTTCCTCCCCCAGCCTGGACTGATAGCAGGGATTGCCCTGACTCAGAACCTTGCACTTGTTAAACTGCATGAGGTTCCCCTGGGCCACTTCTTGAGCTTGTCCAGGTCCCTCTGGATGCCATCCTGTCCTCCAGCAGCACCACTCAGCTCGGTGTCAGCTGCAGAATTGCTGGGGGTGCACTCAATCCCATCACCTCTGTCAGTAATGAAGATATTAAATAACTCTGGTCCCAATACAGACTCCTGAGGGACACCACTTGTCACTCATGTCCATCAGGACTCTGAGCCATTGACCACACCCTTTGAATGTGACTTTCCAACCACTTCCTAATCCATCTTATTATTAATTAGGCATTTCAGAGACAATAAGGCACAGATTGTACCATTGTGGTGGAGGTTTTATGGTGTCTTGACATAGCACCTGGCTGGCTATTTAACACATGCTTCTGCACTAGCTTCTGCACTAGCATGAGAGCAGGAGTGTTCTTTGGAAGCAGATTTACCCATTGCCTGCATTTATGGGTCTTCTTTCCACATCACCGAGTGGGTTCAAAGTACATAAATTTTAGTTTGAAATTAAGATGCAATCCCAACTGTTTGAGAGATTTTGCTTCCAGAGGCTCATACTAGGGCCAATCTGAAATTAAAATTACTTGAAAAATTCCCTCTGCCATTCATCCCTATTGGTGTGCACTGTGTGCTGATATTGATACAGCATCTGCATCTTGATGCCCCCCAAGCCTTCTCTGCTAACAGCCTTGCTACATAGCTCTGAGAAGTGTGTTGTGGTCCTCCATGACCATCTTCATTTTGGGCTGATTGAGGCATCTGGTCTCTTGCTGAACATGAGGAAGATGTACACCCAGCCCTGGGAACTCAGAAGTGCTCCTGAGTCCTCCTGTACAGCACTCAATATTTTATTCCACTGGAAACAGGAGGCATTGAAGATTTCTACTGCATATGGATAGAAGATACACCAAATAAATTGCCCTCCTTTAATTTTCTATTTCAATAATTTCTATACTTACTGATAGCAGCATTCCTACTGTGGCACAGAATGAATTGACAAAAACGTTTTCTTGATTTTCTGAAAAATTTTATCAATTCTTTTACTGAAGGAACCACCTTAGCTGTATCTCAAGTGTCATTCATTCCCTCAGAGGGGATTTATGATTTTCATAGGAGCATGATTTTAAAAGTTTGCAGGGAAAGAAGCACATTTTGAATTCATCTCTGGTGCCTAATGTGGGGATGATGATAGAACTACTGCTGTTTTGTCAAATCAGTGTTTTAACTAGACTATAATTCTTTAGAAAGTCCCATATTTAAACTTATCCCATTATTTTAACTATCTGTATATCCTAAAACTTTTGTAGTCCAGTTACGCTATGAAAATAAAAAAAAAATTCTGCATGTAGCACTAGATTGGTTTTAATTTCTAGCAATTTACTGTGTTTCCTCTACTACTTCTGAATTATAAATAATTTTCTATGACAGAATAAAAATAACTAAATCATGCAAAACTTCCCTATGTAATATTTCAAATGGTAATTTCACTGCCTTGCACCATGGGAACTGTAGAGCTGGAGAATCTAAGACAAAAGTCTGTAACATTGATGTGCATCTATTTAATTCCAGATGCGGTGTATGAGTGCATGCTTCATGTTCCGTGACCATAAAGTAATAGAAAACCAATTTTTACTGGAAATAAGTGAAAAATAAAACTCCTTCTACACTGTAACATTCACACTCACCTCCAAACAGCACTGGTAAGAGTCTTGTTCCTCCTGGCGTTGCAGTTTCCCAGACTAGTTGTCAGTTTGTCTGATGCTGCTCCTTCCCTGTCTGTGGCAGGTGTTCACTACAGAAGTTTTACTCAGAAATCATTTCCTCCTTTGGTCATTACTGCAACTCCCTCTGTCATTGCTTAACCTGCAGGCAGGGCTGGCAGAGGGGACTGCACAAGCACCTCTTGTCTGCTCCAGTGCTGTCAGCTGGAGGGTTTCTGTGATCCTCCACTACCAGTTTAAGCCAGGGAAGCTCTCAACCCTAAAGCAGATTTGGAGCAGCCACACAGTTTAAATGGTTTGCCCTCCTGAAGAGAAGGTACTACCAAGCATAGGGGCAGTAGCTTGGGGTTTTTTAAAGAGCATTAGAGAATTAGAACAGCAGTGTTCATAAAGTAAACTATTAAACCACAAGGTTTTCCATTAATTTCCAGGTTTTAAGCTGTATATATTTCATACTGCAGGTCTAGTAAATTAACTAGAATGGTGTAAACTAGCTTAATGGGTTTGAGCCTGTGTTTTGAAAACATTTGTCTTCTCAAAACTCCAAATTTCAAATAAGAAAGGCAGCATTTGTGATTTGAAAGTTCAGCTCTTCTCACAAAATAATAAAATGTGTAGATGTCAAGACAGAAAATCCTGTGTATTTTGCAAGCTTTGCACATAAGCAAAAAGAAACCAGAAGAGTGAAAAAAGTATATGTTCTCCTTAAGAAAACCCCCAAAATCTGTTCTTTCATTTTTGTCTAAAATAATATATACTTGTGTAATTACGACACAAGAAATGTGCAGCTACCTTCTCTTGTGGATTTTTGGGCTGAAATACTGGCTTTGACAAAGCTAGTTGAGCTTCAGTCATTAGCTTGTGTAGGACAAATTTTCCAGCCATTTGCAAGTAATATTTTGTTTCCATCCATCTTTCTGTGGAGGCTTACTAGAAATATGGCACAAATTGAATTGTCCAAAGAAAGGCATTCTAATTTTAAGAGTTTCCATTTTAAATCTATATCTGGTTTCTATTGGGTCTTCTGATCAGCATATCTATATCACTTTTCTCTTACTGCTCAGGCAATTAATTTCCTCTCAGAAGACTCCAGGGAGGGAGGTATTCTTGTCTCATTCTACCAGTGAGGAAGCCATACCACAAAATATTGAGCAATTGTCCAAGGTCACTGAGAAACAAAGAGTAGAGCTAGTAACCCAAATTCCTGTGCAGTGTGCTCTCTCCACATGTATGCAGTAAAAGAGATTTTTTTTCTCCCAGGAAAAGAAACTATTTTATTCTGAATCAAAATCAAATTCTGTTTCTAAAACACCAAAAGGTAAATGAAAAATCAAATTGAATGATTACATTACTTCCTGTTATATAAATCTTAAATCTTTAATCAGAATAGCTCTTTCTAATCTTTTCCTGGCCATCTGTCCAAAATAATTGATCATAAATTAATAAAATTGTGCCCAGTAATTGTGGACTATATTCAAATGTTAAATAAGTTTCTGGGAAGAAAAAGTGATCAAGTCTTGATTAGTACCAGGACTAAACAATGAATATAAATCAAAACAATTAGGGAATAATACATTTCTATGTAAATCACATGCCATTAATATATATTTTTATTTTTAACTCATTCGTTCTTATGATCTGCCCTTTAAATATTGCATTTTTTCCCTCTTTGCATATTTGAAAGAGTTTTATTCAATTCCGGAAAGTTCTATTCTAAGGTTGCAGAATGCTAAATGAAGAGTTTAAAAAAGTGTCTGATTATGTTATTTTCTTGAACCTTTACTCAAAGACATTTACCATGTGATGATAGCAACATGGATAGGCCTCTGAATTTTTCTGTGCTTTCAATAAGGCACAGGCAAACAGTAAGACAGAAACAACTTTTCATATGTACCCCTCTCTGTGCTATAAATGTTACTGTTTTGATCCCATATTCAAAGAAATTTATCAGGTTAAAAATGATACGACCTTTTTACATCCTGACTCTCCAGTAAGAAAAAAAAATCTGTATTTAAACAGAGTAGAGCTATGGACTCTCCTAGCAGTTGATCAAAAATAATCTTTAAAGACAGCCTCAAGTAGTGTATCTGTTGTGTCTTTAATAAATTCTGGAATAATTTCTATAACTCAATTAATAGAGTAAAGTAAATAAGAGCCCATCTGAACCATAAAAATCAGTGCAGAAACACTAACATGCAAATTCAATCAGGCATCAACCAAGGGTGCTGATTGCCTGTGATAATAATAATTAATTTTATATCCTAAAGGTGAGCTTCAGATACCAGTTCACAGCAGCATATAGCAGATTGAAAGACATATGCAGTGTAATTAAAAGTGCTGTTCCCATGTCTTCACATTTCTTAGCAAAGTAGCTATGACACCATCACACCCAAGGCAATCCTTCAGCCCAGCCTGTATTCCTCTAAGATTCCTCACCTATAAAATCTTTGCAATAACTTATACTTTTAGTTTCTGAAAGCAAAACATAAAATATTTCTCCTTAACTAAGAATGGCAAAGTTGCCAATAATACCAAATTCCTGAAAAAACTGAATCCTCTGCCCTCAGTTATTAAGCTGCTTGTGTGGATTTCTTTTTGACCATAGACTTTGACACCTGATAGCACTGGAGACAGTCAGAAGTGGAAAGGACAGGGAATGAGTGTGGGCTGATAGAGCAGAAAGACTGGATGAAGTCTGGATGTCACTGAGGGAAGATCAGACCCCACAGAGTTTCTTTTCACAGGAATGAGAAAAAAGGAAAAGGAATCAGCATTAAAACACAACAACAACCCTGCACCTTTCTCCAGCTCTTGGGCAGTCTCTCGAAGTTCTCCCAATGACCTTTCTCTCTCCAAAGCTACACCTACTGCCTGCTCTTCACCTGAAATGCCTCGCCATTTCTATCTCATTAACGTGTCACTTTCTTAAGATTAAATATGTCCAGGCTGCCTTTCCTTCCCCTTTTGGCACAGTCTTTCAGAGGAAGATCAGGCTCGCTCACCATTCTCCAGTTCTCACAGTGAAACTCAGCCTGGTAATCAAACTTTCGACCCTCCTGCTACCCAACGAGCTACCTAAATCTCTGTGTGACTGCTGAGGTAGTCTATAGGACTCCAGCTTTTAAGATTGTTCCCAAAGATAGAGATTTCCATTCTCAGGAGCTCTCTTTCTTCTCTTGGTGCTGAAAGAAGAAGGTTACTTTGGAGTTCTGGAAGGAAGACATGAAAGAGAAGCTTTCATGTCAAGGAACACTTAATTACTAGCAGGTATATTGTTGTTCATTAAAAACACCTCTAGGAGAAAACCACTAGCAATCTGTTTTCTTTTTTGGTGTGGCTGCATCTAGTAATGTACTGGCACATGTTGTTCAGAAACCCTTGATAGTGCTGCTCCCAAAATTTCCACATCTGTTTTGGCTATGGATTCGTCCATTAATGCAGTAGTGTCTATCATGCAATATCAACAGGAGCTGTTAGCTGTCAACTATCACATTTCAATGATGGTGTTATGAAATCAAGCAAATAGGTACACCATGTTACTGAAAAAAAAGAGCATAAAAGGCTTGAACCAAGAATTATGATTTGGTTTTTGTTCCATATCAGAAGCTGGTACAGTCATGGGAGCAGTTTGCTTTAAGAACAGTAAAAGAAAAGCAGTTCCTTCAGTTGGTAATACAAAGTAATGTTTTACTGCGTGAGTACTACCAAAAAGACTGTACATTTCACCTTTATATAAAGGTGCTTCAATCTGGACAACAGTGAGGGGACTAAAAAGGAACAAGAAATTGGCTTTGTGTTGTACATTTATGGAATATTTTTACTACTTCAGTCATTTTCATTTATATAAATGAAGCTTCTCTTTTCCATATCAATTTCTCTTGTCCCCAAGGCCTCTCTGCAAATGTAGTAACACTTCAGCAAAGGGTAATTGAAGCTGGAAAAAATTTACAGCAAAATGCCATTTTTAAAGGGTGTAATGATACATACTGCAGAGACAGGATTTTAAATTCAGTATACAGAAACTTATTCCCTGTAGGAATGAGAGACCTGAGGATTTAGAGCTATATCATATTGGCTGCCATTTCTTCAACCCTCTAGGCAGTAGCTTTCCACAGTAAACTTTGGTTTCATGTGACCATAAAACCCCTGATACTCAAAAAGAGAACATCCTGGATAACTCAAAGAAAAAGAAAATAAATTGAGTGCACCAAAAAATCAAAGTGGGAGTGTTTCTTGTTCCATATCAAAATCAACTGCTACCAAATCTTTCCCAGAGATGCCCACTCTGTGCAGGCTAGCCTGAACTCACTTCAGCTCTGCAGCTGCTATTCCCCATACCTCAAAGCAATGAGATAATGAAGTGTAGTTGCAGAGAAGACTTATCTTGCAGAGAAGAAATAGCTTTCAGAATTTTAACAGACATTTTATGTTCAATATTTTCATTTCTTATAGTCACATATTTTTGAAAAAGGCATTTTTGATACCTGATTAAAACATTTAGTATTTTCTGCCTTGTGACAACTATTTATGTTCTTAGTGGCCACAAAAGTCAGGGGTCATTAGCAAAAACAAGCTACCAGCAATGTTGCACTCTGGTGTGATATGATACACTGTGGTTTGTGCATGTCCATTTTAATCACTCTAAGTGTGATCAGCTGAAGTCAGGAATCATTTGATGACCCACTGTCTGATTTAGGAGAAAATTCAAGTTTTGGGTTCAGCTGCTGGACCAGGACTGTAGAGAGTTTGCTGATTGCCCCTTTGGAAGGGCTAAGTCCCAGAAACATCACATCAGGGAGGAAGAAGAAGATTTGTAGAAGCACTGTAAAAACTGAGCTAGACTTATACTTTTTAGCTCATTCTTCCTGAGCGTTTTTGATTCACCAAATTTGAAAAAGTGTTCTAAAGATATTGCAAAGTAAAATCTCCTCTTGCTTAATGTGGTAGCTTCACTTCTACACGTTTTTCTTCCATTATTTCCTCTCTTTTGGTCTCAAATGGAAGTTAAAAATGAAACATATCTTTCTTATCTTTTCACGATTCAACTCCTCATCTTGTTACCATACCAACTGCATTAACTGCTATTCAAATTTCTGCTTTAACTTAAATACTAGAAACTCAAAACATCAAATAAATTCTGAACTGGCAGACTAATGCAGTGATTTTTCCAGAGCTGTCTGTACCGCCAACACAGTAGTTATTCATTCTCTGCTGAAACTGAAGGAGTAAGGCTTTTTTTTCTTCCTAAGATAGACGGGTTGCCTGTGTAGAGAAGTAGGTTAGTTGTCTGTAAGTTTTTTTGTGGGAGGATGAAGAAGTGGATGATAAGACCATCCTCATTTTGTTTTTCTTAAGCTTTCAGCCACAACCCTCAAGAATTTTGACAGCCATTAGCAGTGGCATCCCTTTGTTCCTTCAGTCTTAGATATTTACAAAACGTGTTTTTCTCTTCTGTTTTTAGCACAAGAAGAATGGGCCACGACCCGTTCCAGCCTAAAGGCACCGCCTCCAAGGTCAGCCAGAGGGGGTTACAGGGAACACCCCTATGGTAGATATTGAAGGTCCTCCTCATCTGTCACCTCCTCTCAAAGACAATTAATAGCCTGTGGTCTCCACATAAACAGCAACAAGACAAGTAATAGTCCATTTCTTTTCTATCCTAGGGATTACTGCTCATTATTATCCTATGTACTACTTGTATTTCCTATAACATTGGCGTGACATTGGCATTAGTATTATTTTATAACACGGACTTAAAAAGACAGAGACAAAAAACCTTTGGCAAGCATTGTCTATAAACTATTCAAAGATGATGTTCTGTTGGTTGTATTCATTGCTGTGTGTAACTAAAAAGCATGACACTGTTACAGCTCTTGAGTCTAACATACTAGTTAAGCCTGAGTTTCTGTTTAGGGTTGCTGAAAGACTGTAATATGTTTGAGTTTTTTGGTGGGGGGGTTTCTTTGTTTTTTTTTTTCTTGAGCCAGACAATAATCAAGCTGTAGATAAGATGTCTTAACCTGTCTTTTTTAATATATGTTAGTTTAGATTAAGATGCTCGATATTAAGTTTGTAAATTTAATTTTAAATGATGTTTTAATGGGGTTGAAAACAAGCAGCTACTGTATGTATGTAGCTAACTGAAGTTGTTCAGTGTTTTAACCTGTATTTGTTAAAAAAAATCACTTAAAGTTCCATGTGTAAGCTTCTCTAAATAGGAAACCATAATTTTGTCAAATATGTTTGCCATAATTTGTCAATAAAGCTGAAACCTTTTGTAACAAACTAAATTTGGAATTACTTGTTTTCTAGCTTTAAATGCCTGCTTTATTTCTTTTTCAAGAGATGCCTAAAATGTTTTTTATATAAAAATTACAAAAATGAACCCAAGCCTGTTTTAAGATTTTTTGTGTAAGACTTTAAAAGTTGTATTAATAACTTCTGGTTGTTAAATAATATAAAAGTTAACAAACTAAACTGTTACATGAATCATGGTTAGTATCCACTAATGTATAACATGTTAATGGAAAAAAATGCTTTAGAACAATAAATGGATTTTAAACTATCCTTTAAGCTTGATCTTGCTAAACACAAACTCTGATTGACTTGTTTGTATTAGCATGTCTCTCGTGAGAATGTAATGGAGTTTAAAGAGGTAAGATTACCACTTACCACTGTTAGACTGTCTAAATGCTAGTTCTTCAACCTTTGAGTTTCCCCGCACATTAAATATCCCATTCAACATGTAAGCATTGCATAGATTCACCTATTTGTTTTCACTCAGAAGAGTGCGTTGACTGCATTTTTCGTAGTATATAACAATTTGTCTTGATAAACAAATCATCAGTGTCACTGCCCAGCTGTTGGTACTCAACTTCAAAAACTTTATTTGTAATTTTCAGTGCTAAATATCACCGCCCTTGAAGGCAGTTTAGAGGGCTGATATTTCTTTTGAGACTATCAGACTTGATGGCTGATGATTATTAAGGAAAAATGTCGCAGGACTCAAAGGATGACTAAACGTTAAACAGGTAACACTAATAGTAACTCTGTAATTTTGAGTATGCAACAGTAATGTAAAATATTCTCAGTTATTAAGTTACTGATAGTTAAAAAAGTAAACCTACCAAAAGATAACAAATAGGTATATAGGCTATTAAAACAACTAATTAACATTAACTAGTGACAACAAAATTATTCTACAATATATAACCCTCAAGGTAATAAACAGAACTAAAATTAACAATAATAGTAATGCAACTCTTGCTAACAACAAATATATAACCTAAATTTTGATGAAAAAAACCAAACCAAACAGAAGACTTGATGGTAGGGATTCCAAAACTGTTAATCTTTTCAATACAGTCTTTTTGTTTACAGTGGCTTTTTGTCAATGTGATTGGTTTACTTTTTTGATGATGCGACTAAAGTAGAGGCTGATTGCTGTTCAGTTTGTGAACAAAATCTCTTGCAGCTGGAGTTGCATGCTAGCTCTTTTTGAATAGTTTATGATGAGTATGTTTTGTCCATTGACGTGTTAAAGTGAATTTAGTAGGCTACATGATGGTTACATTGAGTTTATTCTGTTTCACTGTTTCAGGCACTCACAGGCACTGGACAGCTAAGCAGCAGATCTGCTGGGAGGTGGTCAGGTAAGCTCTGCTGCATCTCAGGAGGTTTTCCTATTTCCTCTTTTCTCTCTGCATTTGTTTTTACTAATGCACCAGAATGTATTCAGCTACAGTGTTAAAATAAATGTCTTTTCAGCAATGTTTCTCTGCATATCAGCATAGTGATTATGGTAAAATCAAAACATTTACCTATGTGTTATGATACTCTTCATTTCAATAAAAGAAGTCTTGTCATCTAGCCTTTTAATGGTAAATATTAAGATGGTGTACTCTGTAACTGCTTTTGCTAAAAATATGAGCTTCTGTTTATTAAAAGCATGCCTACATTTTGGCTAGTTACATAGCAAAGAAAAATGCAATGCTAGCTTGTCTTTGCTTCTGAAAAGATTTAAAATTTCTTCCTATGAAAAATGTATCTGTATAGAGACAGGAAGTTTGTTACTTTTTCTTTTGCTTTGTAGGTTTTTCTTTTTTTATGCTTTAGAATGGCAGGGACGTTTAGGTATTACTATGCAATGGCATGGATGGAGGCATTACTTATATTTCTCTGTTAAATACATTTAAGCATAAAGGTGTCTCTTGGATGACCTTAAATAGACTTCAGGTTTTATGTGATATTTTTGACTGAAGACAAATGTCGTAACTGGAAACAAAAAAAAAAAAAAATTCATCTCAGTTACAACTTTGTCCATGAAGTGTGAACCTAATCACAATACAAAAAGTAAAAATTTTTGTCATCATTCTTAATTAAATAAGATTACACAAATACACAGTCCTAGACACATTTATTCACATTTATTATTACTCTGGAATCTTTCCCCATGACTGTGGTCTGGATAATGTAACATTTTCCAGGTATGGTGGTATTCAGCAGTTACTTACAAGCCACAAGTTGTGTTGTATAAAAAGATATAAAGGGCTTAATTTTCCTCTCCAAAGAGTTGCCTCAAGATCTTTATAAATTGGTTTTATTGATGTGCTAGAACCACCTTACACACCAAAATGATGTAGTATGGCATTAAGATTTGTCTGCATTTTACAGTCCTGTCAGTGTGAGTGTATCACTGTAGGAAAATCTTCCATCTGCCCACCTTGCATGTAGTTACACTCATATGCTTCAGCCAGTATATATCTCTACAGAAGAGAAAAGCACTCTTTCCATTGATAGAAATACTGGTATAACTGTGATTATAGATTATTACAGATTATACTATATAAGAATTCCAGGAAATGCTCATATGCCTTACTGAAATGATCAATAACACAAAGCTGTGAGCAGGTCATACTTGATCTAAGGGAGATCCAGGGCAAAGTAGATAAAATAAATTTCTCACTTGTGCATCACATTTTTATGTGAGGGTAACTGCTGTGAACTCCTTGAGGATGGAGTTCAATAAATATAGCTTTATAGCAGAGCAGTGTCCTTTAATATTCCTGTCTCCAAGTCTACTTTGTAGCCATTGCTTGTGTAAGTTTTAAAAAACGGCAGACAATGTCAGTAAAATGATGCATTGTGTAATATTCTCACATAAGAATTATTTTGAAAAAGTAGGTTAAGTCAGCTCAAGCAAGCAACTCATTATGCAAACATTTTTTCTATTGATTTTCAGGAAAATAGTATGAAAAATTACCCAAGATTGCATGTGCTGTTCAGTGCTAACTAAAAGTGTATTTCACTACTGTTTCTGAAGAAGCCTTGCAGTCAGTCATCTATGTCTTAGAAAAAACATAATCCACTTTATTATTTTTTGAGATAGTAACAGGAGAGTCTGGTTATTCTAATTAACAGCTGTTTTCAGGTCTTCCATGAAAAGCTGTGACATATTCCACACATCCACCATCAGGTCAACCACAGTTTTGAGGTCCTGAAAACTTACATGCACCACCATAAAACATGTCATTTCACTCATGCTACAGATCACTCCAAGACACTTGTCACCAATCAAATATTTTATTTGGCTTAATTTACTTACCAATTAGTTTTGCTTGTAATAAGAATAAGAAAAATTAATACAAAATGCCAAAATCATTAAGTGAAAACACTGGGAAAGAGAAGTTAAAAATTCAAAATTTCTGTTTAAAATATTTCTAACTTTTTTTGTTTGTCTGGGTTGACCTCATATATAAAACAGTTTAGTCTTTAGAAGAAAGCAGTGCTATATAGTGTTCACCACTTTTTTAGTTAAATCAGCAAATTATATTTTGTTTAGCAGCCTTTTTGCATGTATTCAAGAGCCATTCTAACTGAAAAAAATCAGGTCTTTCTAGAGCAGCAACTTTTATTAGAAAATGAAATAGCACCATGTAACTTTCCTATTTGGCTTATCTTACAGTGTTTAAACAAAGATCTTAAATTGTCGTATGAATAAATGAAGAACCTCAGGAAACACAATGTATCTGACCTCACCACAGAGGGTATTGGCAATGTTTCTGTAGCTCGATGAGGTCCTCAACCTCCATTCAGAGTGATGGAGCTACAGCCATAAAGCCAAGTCATCTCTATCCCCTTACTCCATACCCCTTCCATAGCCCAGCTACAATTGCTCCATTTTATTTAAATGTGCTGACTTCCAAACTGCCTGACACTGACATTAATAATAGGGAGTGAGGGCATCAGAAACACATCACTGTGTCTGTGGTAGCTCTGAGAGAATGGATGTGCAGACCTTGTGAGTGAGCAGGGCAGGATGGACAGGTCTCTGTCACTCTATTGCCAGGGAGCTGCCAAACCACAGCCACGACTGAGGTACTGAGCTGCATATCAGGAGCTCAGCAAAGCAACCAAGTTACCATTAGGATCAGGATAATTAACATATATGAGTGCATCTGTTGAAAGGCTCATTATTTTATCATGATAATATGAATTTATAGTAGCCCAGGATTGTTGTCTGAAGCTTAAAATCAAGAATGAGTAACCACTGTCTTGTGTTCAAATAAAAACCAGTTTGGTCTACATTAGTGATATATTTCCTCCATGTTTGACAGTAGGAGTGTTATTTTGTGAACTGTCTTTCTAAGAAGTCCAAAATTTTGAAAGAGTGAAATATTGCAGCCACAAAATTATAAATGGAGGTAAAGGAGAATCATCAGATTAGGCAAGCATTGGAGATAAAAAGTCTATGACAGTGAGTGAAAGAAGCCTGTGATCCATTAAGGAAAGGAAGACCTAGAACATTTTCCATATTGTATTTCATTAACATGCAGAAAAAAGTCAAGACTGTATAAAGGTTAAGCAGGGACAGCACTGGATGTCAGTGTTCTTCATGCAGCTTTTTTAGAGATACCTCATATTCTTTAAAGCTTACTGGTAAATTTCCTTTCTTTTATGGAAAAATATTGTTTCAAATGAAAAGACAACTGAGAAACTCTACCTAAATGTCTTAAATAGCTACATATTTTGACAGAAAATTGTTCTCTTCTTGTCTTCTGTAATTTCTTTTGTAAAAGTAATGCCAGATCTACACAAGATTATAATCTTAAACAATCTGTTTGCTGACATCTTCTTAGCAAGGATCTTAAAGAAAATAGTTCGGTTTTTTTAATAAGTACTACCTGAATTATTTTATAATGTTGTAGAACTTCAATAAATGGCTCAAGATTGCAAGGAGATAAACCAGTTTGGGAAAAAATATTTATACAGTCAGAGTCATAGAATAGGTTATAAATGAATCCCTACATGACAATGAACCAATTTATCCCTAAAGCAGAATCTATGGATTTTTAGGGATCAGGAGGACAGAGATCATTTGTAGACACATTTTGTCAAGGTAGGACTAAAACATTATTTCACTAAGAGATTGCAAAGTTTTTGCTCAAAAAGAAAGGCTAGTTGGAAAGGTTGGCTGTGGTTAATTTCCAAAGAATAAAGATCATATTTGTTATTATTTCATGTCATCCTCTGTTGTTAACAGATTAATCAAAGTACAAAAATAATTTGAATTAACAAGTAAAATCACAGGAAAAACCGAAAAACATTCGAATACTGAACTGAAAAATAATGCTAATGTCTTCTGAAGTTTTTTCTTCTCCATTAAAAACTTAAATGCACTCCGTGACCTCTGTCAGTTATTAAAACCCAAAAGTTATCAGAAAAAGTTTCATGTGTTATCAATTTTACTGTACTGGTCTGCTGAGATAGAACAGGCACACAGGTAACTTTTTCAAACCAGTTATGGCTTCAGAGATGATCACCATCATCCACTCTGTTGTTAGCTAATTAAATTTCTCTAGTCATTACTGTTTATCATTGGGACCAGCAGAAAGCTTTGAAATCATTAAGCCTTTCCTTTCTCTTCAATTGGTTTTGGTTCTGGTCCTGTCAGTCAGATGCTAATGCTCATTTGAAACATTAAGGTAAATGATTCCTGCTGAAAGATTTGCTATTAGACAATTTATGAGCTTTGCACATGAGAATGCTGGTATCTTTCAGTGGAGACATATTGTATACAGTGTCTATGTTCTGAAATCATGGAATCTGAAGATGAACTGTGCCTGCCACTAGGAGTACAGGAAAGATTTTCTGTCCTTTCACAGTCTCAAAGTTATTTGTGTTACATCTTGGCAGAACATGTTGAAATACATTTCTAAATCATGCATATCTGGAACAAAGTCTTTGTTCTCAAAAAGAAGCAGTTTTTGTCAACTTAAGCATAAGAAATGCAGATTTCTAAACTTCTACTAAAAACATGTCACTGTTGTAAAGGTTTGTTTTTCTTATATAAATCCTTTTAAAAGGCTGTATTGGTAGTTATTGCAAGATATAAATGCCTCTTTTCATAAGTTATTTGAACTAATTTTGACACCTCGTTTGCTTTACCAGAGAATAGCAAAATTTCTTGCAAATGCAATTGCAGTCATATTTTAAATATGTACATCAGAAGGAAGGTTTATTGGAAGATCACACCCCTGCTGTAACAGTATAGGTCATCATTCACATATTAAAAAGAAAAATATGAAAGAAGGAGATGTGCAGTTGATCATCTATATCCTGCATATGCCCTAAGAATTTTTCAGGATGCTATATGGAAGCAGTCAGAACTTTTTAATATCTTTTCACAATTTGTGTCTACAACATGGAAAATAGAAATGCTTCAGTGCCCTGATAAGAGCAGAATTAATTATGAAAACAATATTTCTTGTTTATTTCTGTTGCTGATTTAAGGGAGGTATAGTTTCTTGTTATACAGTATTATTATACAGTGTGGGAATAGCTGCTTCTATCTTGTTTGGCACTGTTGTTGCCATGCTGGATGCATTAGCTGGTGATGGATGGCTTACTCAAGGGGAAGTAGTGAA
This sequence comes from Oenanthe melanoleuca, assembly GCF_029582105.1. Classification (NCBI taxonomy): domain Eukaryota; kingdom Metazoa; phylum Chordata; class Aves; order Passeriformes; family Muscicapidae; genus Oenanthe; species Oenanthe melanoleuca. The sequence continues at coordinate 24,124,905 of NC_079336.1, read as the reverse complement.
TACTTTTGTTATGTGCCCTTGCATTGCAAGACCTTCTCACTGTGTTACCACCAACAAGTCAGAGGTTCAAACTGCTGAGCTGCTCATCTGTGACTCAGCATTCTGGGTGGGCTTGCTTTCTTTCCTTCTGCACAGTACACAGAAAAAGTGTGCAGAGTTTTTGTATAAAGATTTACTATATTCACTTTGAACTCCATATTTATTGCTCAGCTAATAATTCAAATATTTCTTCCTGAACTTTGTAACAATCCTGTACAAACAGTGGCAAAATTCAATGAAGAGGTCTTGCCAATGCAGCTACTTTTTTTTTCCTTTCTTTTTTCCACATTTTTCTCTTCTTCCCAGAAGAGCACAATGTTTCATATACCTACTTTACCTGAAAAGATAATCAAGGATGTTGTCATTCAAATGAAATGCTGCTATTCGCTAATTATACAGGAATTTAGTGTGGCATTCTCTGAGTATTTTAAACTGATAGGGTTCTTTTTATTTTTCTGTATGGTATTTTCAGTATTTAATAACTTTTTAATATCTGTTTTAAAATTCAAAATGTAAAGCTACAAACAACTGACAGGAATGTTGTATGACATTGAATTCCTGTTAAGCAAAGTAGCTTTCTGGTGGAGAATTTAATCCTGCAGATCATACTCAGGTTTCATATACTAAAAATCCATGCTGACATCAAGGACTGAAAGGGGAATATGAAATTCAGGATGTGATCTGTAATCAGTTTCATAATTTAATTAAATTCAAACAGAACACTTTTCTGTTAAGGACTGGATTGCATCATTCCAACCAAAGTCCTGCTTAGCTGCAGTGTGAAATAACTTTGATCCAGGAAGAGTACTTCAGATACAGTACCATATCAAGATTTTACTTTTCATGTCATCATAACCAATTTTCCCACATGCAAGAAAAATATTTAGTTGAAGTTACTTGCTTGGCACTGTTGCTCACTCAAATCTCAACCTGGCAATCAAGTTCATCCATTCATGGTATTCAGTTTATTTTCATGAGAACTATCAAATTTCTAAAGGAGGGACAATACTTTTGTATCACTGATCTAAGGCAGAAATGAGTTGCCCATTAGACTGTGAAGGCATGTGGGATATGTGCTTTAGGGAACCTAGTGCTCATTTGAAAGAGTTGTGGGGACTGCACAGTCCTTAAAAGCTGAAATAGCACCACAGAGTGTGAAAGAAAATTGCTGCACTGAACTCAAAATTACTAAAGGCAGCAGGTATTTTAATCTCTGCCTTATAGTGGAGAGTTAGAAAAACAGTGAAGCTGCATGATTTGGCTAAGGTCACTCAGCAGGTCAGGGTGATGTAATAAAGTGCAATTAGCAAAGCAGCAGGTGAGGGTGAGAAGCAGCTCAGGAAATGAAACACAGGATGTGTTCTGAGCTGGGACTTGTTTGGAGAACTGAACCCTCTTGTCCACAGAGCAGTTGTGCTGTCATCACTTGGTGCCTGCTGGATTTACCAGGCAATGGGATGAGGCCACAGCAGAATGTGTGTGTATAGGGACCCTACCTACATAAGCCAAATTTACACTGAAGGAGCCTGTTGTCATTATTATCTTCATCATTTCCTTTATAACCCTATATTTCTATAGCTGCATCACTTGTTGCCATGGTAAGTTTCTCATGCTGTATGTCTTTGCTGAGCAAGAAAGACATCTCAAAACACTGATAAGGGCTTGAGACTCCTGGTAATACCCAATGTCCTCCCTATAGCACTGAGCACAGTTGGACTGGCCTTTAAAAATCTACATATTCTTAAACTTTACAGTGCTGACAGTTCTAGAAATAAGCAAAGTTCTATGTTAGACAAATTAAGGGATAATTTTAGATTCAGAGTCATTTGTTTGGGTTTTTCTACTTTGGAGTCTGCTTAGCTAAATTAATGGAAATAAGGCATCTGATTTTGTGATACATAGTCAACCAAAAATAACCCTAAGAATATCTTTAAGGATCTAGAAAACAGATCAGTTTTTCATATAAAACCACTTTATACCAGGTTCTTCATCTGGACATATTTCAATGAGTCATTCTCATTCATTGCTCTCACAGATAAAATACAGAATGAGCTATAATCTGCCATGCCTCCATTTCTCTCATTTTTCTTGTAAATATACTTTTGGAAAGGCTGGCCATTTTATCTACCATTAAGATGTTCTATAAATGCAACTGTATCCACTTCAATTTAAATTTTCCAAGATGGGTATCTGCTCAACACAAAGATTTTGGTCAAAATGCTAAACAGTTCAGAAAAATTAAAAAATCTCTTTTCTGTCAGATCCAGAAAAATGCGTTTGAGGTGAAGGGGTCAGGAGAATTATGTAGAATAAGCAAAAGCTCTGTCTGTATTAGCAAATTAGACAGCAACACCAGAAGGATCCTATCTCAGATTTATTTTCCCAGTGTTCATATTTTTAATTGCAGTCTTGCCTAAAGTACAAGTTGATGTCTGGAAATGCATAAGGGTTGTGTGCCCAAATAGACTCTTAGCCACAGAACCACTGGCTGACATTCCCAGTGATTTGGGGGGTGTTTAATGGCAAACAGCTGACCTTGGCTAAAACACAGGAAAGGGTTATATTGTCCTTTAGCACTCCATCATCAGAGTTTTCTGTGAGGGTAGGCAAATTGCTCAAAGTAAAAGCCTGCTAATGTTGTGTTTCTTATTGTGTTGAGATCTTACAAAGACACTTTGGATCTGATTTTCATCAGTTACAAGTGTCATCATCAGCTGTGCCTGACTGTGTAATTCTGTTTAAGGTTATGTATAAGTGTAGCAGTGTTGAATGTTTTATTTTAACTCAGGAATATAATAAACAATTAGTTACACTTACGAGGAATTCACATAGTATAAACACAAATGACACAGAAAGTCAATTGTGAAATTCATAATTTGGTCAAGAAAAATGAAAGTTTTGACTAGAGTTCAGACAATTAATAAAGGAAAACCACATTGAATAAAGAAGATTAACTCAGCCATTTTTAATTCAATCATTGAAACAATTAAAAAAATACCAGCAATCTGACAAAGTTTGACTCAAGACACTGACTACATCAAATATCTTGATGACAAGACCTGAAATTGGGTTTACTTACCTGTAACTGATATTTAACTAACTTCACAGTGGCTTGGCTTACTCTAAACATTTATTTTGCAGGCCTGATGTTTATACCCACCTAATAGTTTTCATCAAAGAAAAATTTCTTCAAGTTTATGGAAAGGTTTACACAATTTTCAAACTGAGGTTTCCTGTATCATAAACTTGCTTTGGATATAAGGAATTCCTCTGAGTGACCCAAAAATTATTTTCTGATTCTTTCATGAAAATCTGTTTGTTTTGGAGAATATCACAAGACATCCACAAAGTTGTTGTTTGCCAACTCAGTAAACTTGGTAGAAGCTGTAAAAAGATGTCTATATTCCCCTACTCCACTGGTCAGGATTTTTTTCTTCTGTGTGAAGTTATCTTGGTGTAACACTAGGGGGAATACAGAGCATGTTCATCACCCAGCTTCAAATCCCTGCTTTTGCTGCTACACATGCCTAGGGTACCTACACATTCAGTGGAGTGATCTTTGCTTACAGAAAATAATTCAGAGTACCTAAGCCAGATGTTCTAAAACACTCTCTGGATGTACCTTGTCTCTGTTGGCTGACTGAAGAGACTAACTAATGTGTTTAAAAAATGCCTCCCTCTCCAGCCTAAATCTCTAAATTCTCTCAAAATTCATTTATTTTAATAAGAAATTATTTTAATTATTCTCTCATAAACCTGATTTTGTTAATATTATCAAGAAATGAAACACAACTCCAACCAACTTCTTCTTACAAGTTCCCATTCTCATCCATACCAGCACTCAGAATTAATTTACTCTGGAAGAATATAATTACTCTGTTGTAATATCTGCATAAAGAGTGTTGGTGTTCATAAAATTCACCCCCACAAACCTCCTTTTTTATTACATTGCCAAAAGCACACATACTACTGTGCCTGGACTGTGAGACTTCATCTCAATTTGGTGATTGCAGGTACAGAAAATGTATTGAGGCAGCACCTGATAAATTTGTACCAGTATAAAAATTAAGAATTTAGATGAGGAATCTAGGCTAAAATGATAGCTAGAATTTTATATAGTAACTTTACTGAAAGGTTCAGAAAGTAAACAGAGCAAACCCAAAACCTAGTTTATTTTGTTCCTTTGCCTCTTTTTTGCTCTGTTGTTCACATTCATCCTTTTAGAGACCCTAAGCAGGTGGTCACTTGCACTCCCTTTCTACCTGAGCTTTGCAGGGAACAGGAATGTGTTAGAACTGTAGAGAAAATTCTATTATGTTTTGTAACTGCTTTATCTCATAGCATGCAGAATTTGGAAGGTATTGTCTTCCAAGAGTTTTCTGTCATTCAGACTATAACCCTGTGTCACACAGATGCTATGTGAAGCTACATTGGTCATTTAAGCAAAAATATTAATTTGACAACTAATTTTATGTTCTTTATTGAATATGTCTGCCCAACTTTATCTTGATTTTCAGATTTTTGGAGCCTTAGGGAAGTACTGTACCTTTTGAATGGTGTTCAGGGAATTGAGAGTGCTCAACATCATAAATCACTGGCTTCTGAAGGACTGAACCTCAGGTTGGGACTCTGCACAGCCCTGAGTTCTGGACCTACCATTACCACCCTCTCTAGGATATGCCACCACTCAGACTTACAGTGATCTTCCAGTCTATCAGGTGAGCTGTAGTATTTTTCTATATGGTTTTAGTTTATTTCAAATATGAGATAATTAGGTCACCTCAGTCTGCCAAAAAATAGGATTATTTGAAACTAGTTCATATTTTTTTGCCACCATAAAAGAGCTTATACAGAGAGATACCTATGGTGCTTATTATTAGAGACAGGACAGTTTGATTATTAATCTAAATTCTTACACTTTTCCTGTCATAAAGAAATACAATAGTTAATCATCTTCCTCACAGAAGTGACACAATAATAAATATGCTGTATTTGTGTAGTGGGTTGAACATAGAAATAGTGTTTTAAATGCCAAATATTTGAAGAAATTGTCTCCCCTTGGGATAAGTTAATCCATTGAGACAGTATGTGAAAACCAAATTTTGCAGATTCTGGGCTTTTTTTTGCTCTTCTCTGCACTTGTTCATCTCTGAAAATATTGGTACCTCTATTGAGCTGCTGTGAACATTACTTATTAAGGTTTATATGGTTCAGTAACTGTAGCACTGCTGTTACAAATTATGCACAAAGAAAATCTGTTAGAAAGTAAATAAAACTACAGCACCAACCATTTGGATGAAAAAGAGGAAACAGGAAAGGGTCATACCATTAAAGTTTAAGATGGATACAAGTACTTAATTCAATCTTATATCCAAAATGAGTTAGATCTTTTGGAGAAAAGGGTAGTAAGGGTCTTGTAGTTAAAGGATATGTTCTCTTGTGTATGCTAAAGAATATCATCTAATTATATTGGAAATTATAAAACTAACATTTCCTGAATCCTTCAAGCTAAATACTGAGTTGTATTTTTCTGTAATAAGCTTATATACATCCATATGTCATAGAAAAGTACAATTATTGCATTTAGTTATTAGAAATGAACTTGTTTCTTCAGCAAAGAGCATGTGAAACAAAAGACCCTTGTCACTTGGTACCTAGTGCATCCAGAAGGCTCCAGGTCACAAAAGCAGCATCAGTAGCTAATGTGGAGTCCTGCTGCTGCTGGGCACACCTTCATTTCTTACACCCTGGTGCAACCACAGTCCTTCCCTGTTCCTCCTGACTGCACCCCAGGAAACAGACCTGAAGTCTGCACTGAGGAACAGCTTGAAGTCCTCATATGGGACCCCATTCCTTGTCACCATGTGTTAAAAAGGGGGTGGTGGCACTTTCCTGTCCCCACTATTTTTGGTTCTGCTCTTGCAAATGGTGGTAAAGATTTCAGCTATACCCTGGTTTAGACATAGGTTTTTCTCTGCAGAGAAAGAGCTAAAAGAATGTGGCCAGAAGCTATTCAAGCCTAACACAACTCTAGACTTGAGAAAAAAACTCAGTGGATTTTTGAAGATTCTTTCTCCTAGCTAGAGTTGGAAATAAACCCTAGGTGACAATATTCACACTCCAGTTTTTGTAGGCTGTGAGTGAGATAAAAAAATGGATGAAAACATGCAGCTTTCTTAAAGGTTTACATAGATGATATTTAAGTGTGTTAACACTGTAAATAGTACTCTAAGGCTCTTAGAAATATTATTATTATTTTTCTTTGTATATAGCAAATAGAAGAAGAAGGGGGACACTGCACTGCATCACACAGAATACTGTTCATCAGAACCAAAATACCTTTTCTTAGAGCCCAAACTCCTAACCATTATACTACATTTCCTAAAAGGGCTTACTACATTTCCTAAAGGGGGACTGGGAAGTAGGTGATCATGATTGCCTAAAGAAAATGACCTAGTATTCTTGGAAACTTGAGAGTAGTAATTCCTTTTCACTTAGTCACTGCAGTTTTTAATAAGAGATAAAATATTTCAGAAGGCTGAAAGACTCCACTTACATTTCCAGAAGATGAACAAAAGTCTATAGAGGAAGAAATGGAAGTCTGATTTTTCCCCATCCTGAGCAAGCCAGAACTTTGTAGCAAAATACCAAGGTTCATCTAATTCCATTACTTCTTGAATTTTCTGATTTTTTTTTTTTGTTTCCAGCTGCATATGTGTGTGTGCTTATATATATATGTACATATATATATAAATATATATTAAAAAAAATATATGCATGCATATATACTCAGTTCAGGTCCAAACGAGTATTTAACCACTTTCCAGGTATGTGTCAGAAAAACCCAAATGAGATGAAATGCCCTATACTGTTTAGAAAATGTGCCTAAATGCCTTGTGTAGACAATGAAGCTGGCCTTCAGGTAACTGAGATGAGGCAAAATTAAAATTATTTAGGGAACAAAGTTTTAAATTATAGCAGTTAATATTCATTAAAAGCTACAGATTGTGTGTATCTTGTCATGTCATTAATTAAATTGTGTAGATCTGAGATGAGCAAGGCATGAGGTATATGCTGGTCCTTGGAGTTTGAGGTAGGCCTGTCCTGTGCCCAATGTTCTGTTGTTGAGCAAGAAATTGAGAAGTGGGAGTAGAGAAGACAGCCCAATGCTCAGGAGCTTTGCTGTGAACAGATCATTCAAGGCTTTGAGCTTCTCATGCACCTCATTCATCTTGTGGAAATTGGCCTATGGAATTTCCCAGAAGTGACTTCTCTGAGATTCTGTGACTTTTGCTAATTCTTTCCTCTGATGACTTTGTTCTTGAGTTGGTTGTTTAGTAAAGAAATAGGATTTGCTTAGGAGAAGGCACTTCTGTTGATAACTCTTTGTTTTAAAAGATAGATTCGACACGTCTCTCTGTATTTGAGCATTGAAGACATATCTTCATTTTCAGAAGTACTAATTACCTGAGGCTTACACTAGTCTCAGCTGCAGGTTCTCAAAAACCTGGAGTCATCAATAGCATAAAAGATGACCCAAATCAGCTTTTTTGTACTTCATATCTTGCATCTTTTTACAGATTCGGTTGAAATTATTATGTTACAGATTTTTAAGACAGCCAGCTAGTACCAATGAAAACTCAAGAAGTAATGAAAATGCTTGTATCACACTAATTTTCACTATTAGTGGAGTTAAGCTGAAGTGAGCCTCCTTTTTTTTTCTAAAAGCATCGCTAATGACTGGGATATGTTGCTGTAGTCATGCACTATATTGATGGCCTACAAAACAGTCAGATAAATGAGGTAAATTGTGTAAGTATATGCATTTTTCTCAAGATATGGAGAATTAAATGTTGGAGAACATTCAGGCTGAAGCTACTAGATAAGACACTATGGACCATACTAGTAATAATGAAAGCTGTCAGTTGCTTCCAGACCTTACTGGTGAATTCTGTAGATATATCTGTAACCCCTCTGCAGCATGTAAATTTGGGTGTCTGATCTCTCCTTATAACATTGATACAGAGATAAATGTTTAGCTAGGGCTGAATCTAGCCTTTAGGCTATGTCCTGAACTCTCTTTTCTCTCAAAGTCAAATATTAATTTTAGCTTTTACTGACCCGAACATCTGACTCCACTCAGCATTTGTTTCTGGTCAAATGCACTGCTCCCCATTCAGGCCTAAACTGACTCACCAAAGAAGTTGTGTTCTTCAGGCATGAAATGGGTTTTTATTACTGACATCCACAGTGCAGATCAAGTTATGTAATTATAAGAAAGGACATATAATTGAAAGGCTGTCAGAAGATAAAAGGGTATCAAGCTTCCCAGAGCATTCACATTGCAGCTCCTGGAGCTGGCTGACATTGAAAGGGCCATTCAGTGTTCAGTGTTCAACCCCTCTGGTAGCAGCACTGCTTCTCCTCAGTGCTGCCTGTTGAAATATCACAGGGTCTGCAGCATAGAATTTAATACAGGAGTTTTCCATTAGAGACAATAGCTGCTGCATTTCAGTTGCTTCTAGCTCAGCTCACCTGCTGGGGATGCAGTACTTTGTCCTTGAGTAGGCAGGACTGCCTTCATCCTTTTCTTCCCACTGGAGCAGAGAGGAAGTAGAGTGTGAGTATACATATGGAGCAGTGCACAACAAGTGAGTAACTGCAATACAGGTGTATATTATTCTTGGATTTGTTTTAAATGTCAAGCAATAATACATGAGAAGTAAAAGTAACTAACTATCCTGACATTCTCCTAAATGTGCAGTAAAACCATAAGAGATGCCTGTATTTACTACAAATAATAAAACTGGAGTGTTACACTAATCAAATTCAAATCAGTTCAACTGCATAATTTTCAGTGAATAGGTGCTTATAAAACACAGAATGAACTCCAGAAGGGAAGGTTCATTGCTTCCTAATCAAAAGCAGCCAGGTTTAAACACCAGCCAGTCAGGTGATAGGTTTGTCATTTCTCAGCTGTGCTCTTGGAAGGAATTTGCCAAGAAAGCTTGACAGCCTTTAAACTTCACAGAGCATTTTTTGCCTGTTTCTAAACATCATGTTGAGCTACAAAAAACTCCTAGGAGACTGGGAGGAGAGGCAGAAAACAGCAGTTCTATTAAAATATACTTGGTGCTATGAATGTCAAGCAGAGTTTATGGTGTGAAAAAACAAGTATTGCATGAAAAGAAATTTTGATCCCACTCAGGTCTGATTCTTTCGTGTCTAATGGGGTCCAGCTACTTTGGGGGACTGAGGAGTGTCAATGATTAATTGACTGGGCAGACAAATAAAGGTTCATAATGCATCATTAAAAGCTAGAAATCAGGGTATCTGAACTATCATGGGAAGCTTAAAATTAATATATTACTGCTATGTACAATTAACAGCCCAAGTCAGAAATCATTTGCTTTCATAATTTAGAACAATGGCAGCTCTCCAGTGAAAATGTATTTACAGTAGCTTTACATTGCTTTCTAGAGGCTTAGTACAAAAGAGAGAGACAAAAAATTAATATGCACCAAGGAAGTTAAAAAGAAACCTGTCTTTCAACTGTTCTTTCATTTTAATCAGCATGAGCTCTGCTAAATGGGGAAAAGAATTATGAGTAGGAGGCTAGCATCTAGGTTACTGAGGGCAAATCACTCTGGGGAATAAGTTTGCAATCTGAGCAAGAGTCTGAGCTATGCATGACTTGGGTTGAGCAGGTCTCTGTTGTAACCCAGCATGAACATCAATTGCAAGGTGGCCAACCTGAAGTCCTTCAACAACTTCCCCTACACGAAGGTCTGTTCTCCCCTCCAATGGCAGTTATAACTCTGTGCTAGAAGAATTTTTCAGTGTCTTCTATTTCTATTTTCCAATGTCTTTCTAATGTCATTCTAGTGTTTTCTATTTCACATCTCAGCTGTGGGACTTCATGCATGTTTTAGTAATTTTTGGTATTGGTTGGAGCCCCATTAAGCTTCTTAAATTCTTAAAAGCCTTATTGGAGGGATTTTGTTGGATTTTTTTTTCTTGTAAGTTAGATTATAAAAGTAGCACCATAAACCTTAATTGAAGAGCCATTAAGCAGTAGGGCTGTTTGTTTTGGGTTGATAGAGGACATAAAACTTCATACCCTGTGGTGGAAAACAATTAGATCTGATGATGAACATGCTATTAAATATACCATTACCAGACTTCTATCAGTTTAACTTCAGAAAATAGCAACCAGCTGTAGTCAAAGCATACACAAATGATAGAAAGTCATATTTTAACTGTCATGTCATAGCCTATTATAAATATTGTCATTTCTAATGTTTGGTGCTAATGACAGTGACTAATATTAGTCATTACCTCTCTTCATTCTCATAAAAATTTCCTCTAGAGAGTATGATCACAGCTAGAATGCTGTTTAAAATTGAATTTTGTTTTTCTAAAATAGATAACATAAAAATATTTAAATACTGAGAGGTTGGCTAACTATTTTATTTTGTAATAGCATGTGTTCAACAACTACAGCTTGTGTTAATTGTGCCATAAGTTGAACAGATATCCCTTTCAGAAACATTTTTGGCATGCTAGCATGTGTCATGTCTCCTTATTGTCTCTGAACAGTGGAATAAAAGGTCAATCTCACAGAAGCCATAAAAAGTCTGATGCTACCCTTGTAGAGGCTTAATATTGAGGACATTGGATTTTCTCATCCATTTCTTATTTCAGTTATGAATTCTGCTTACTTGACAGGTACAGAGTACTTCATTATGTGCACGAACAGAAATGCTTAAATGGATGAAGCAGCTATTTACGTCTGATAGGAGCTAAGTGGGACATTAAATTAATGCCAAACAAGTGAGTGCTCATTTTAGTTTTGTTATAAATGGCTGCAGCACAGCAGTAATGTGTTGACTCTTATGTGCTGACAAGTTCTATATTTCTTACAAACTTCCCTTAGAGCTCGTCGTGGAAAGACAAATTCACACTCTGCATGATGAAATTAGCAGCAGATGCATTAATAATTGAATAAGGATCTCTGGAGACACACCACAGTTCAGAAAGAGTTGTTGACTGGCTGGTTTAAGTAGAGGCTTCTGTTCTTATATATATGCACTTACATAAGCCCTGAGTTAAGAGCTGCAGCCTTTGTGTAGCCTTTGATATCAAATCCACTTCCTGCTCTTAGAAGGCTTTGCATAGTTACATTTGACAGGTCCATGAGCAGACTGACAACCATTAATCTGGGCAGAGCATGGCCTTGCTCATTCTTCCTTCCTTCTGACTGTTCTTAAACTTAAACTGAACACAGTTTCTTTAGAAATCATCTCCAGATATCAGTGGGATAGGAGTGACTGGAAGACTTTCACTATATGCCAGACCCTTGTCTGGACCTCCATTTCTGTAGGGTTGGAAGTTCCCTGAAGTGCAAGGCCCAGCTTCTCTCACTGAAGGATTAGAATACTGTACTGACTTCTTCCTTTCCAGCAAATATGATGTCCTTTAATTTAACCACATGCACAGCTTTGAGAGGAAAGGAATTTCACAGAATCACAAAGAGACCACAGTGTCACCTGATCCCATTTCTCAGGAAGGCCATCCTAGAGCACATTGCACAGGCTTGTGTCCAGACATTCTTTAACATCTCCAGTAAGGGACACTCCACAACCCCTCTGGACAATCTCTTCCAGTGCTCAGTCAGTGCAAAAAGTTTAAAGATTTTAAAGATTTAAAAATTTCTTCCTTCATATTCAGCTGGAATTTCCTGTGCCTCAGTTTTCTGCCCTTGTCCTTGTGTCTTGTCCTATTGCTCAGCACCCCTGGGCACAGCCTGGAAACATCCTCTTGGCAGCCTCCCTTCAGATACTGCCAGACAGTGATGAGATCCCCTCTCAGTTGTCTCTTCTCAAGGCTCAACACACCCAGCTCCCTCAGCCTTTCCTTGTAAGAGAGATGCTCCAATCCCTTAATCATCCTTGTTGCCCTCCACTGGACCCACTCCAGGAGCTCTGTGACTCTGCTGTACTGAGGAGCCCAGAACTGGGCTCAGCACTCCAGATGTGCCTCACCAGGGCTGATAGAGGGGCAGGATCACCTTCCTCAGCCTGCTGGCAATTCTCTTCCTGATGCATCCCAGGACACCGTCAGCCCTCTGGGCCACAAGGGTACACTGCCAGCTACCAATTTGTGTCTTTTGGACAATAGCAAAAAAGGAAGAGGATTTCCAGAAAAATAACTCTGCTTTTTAAAGATACCACCAAGTCTATGATGTAATTTTTAATAGTTTACAATCACACCAAATAATATTATGCTCAGAGAATATTGACAGAATAGTGTGGTATTTTATGCAGGGCAGTACTATTGGAGCAAATTCTTCTGGGTTTAACATCAGAAATTTATTGCACTAGTGCCAAGAGAATGATAGTAATTTGAATAGTCTAAAAATTTGTTCCAGTTTGAAGAAAGCCAAGATTTAGCATAGTGTTACTAGAATAACTCCACAGGGATCTTCTAATTATGCATGCAGACTTCAGTTGCTGGTTTTGAGCACAGGTTGAATTGACTCTTGTGTTTTCCTTTCCTTCAGGATCTCAGGATCTGTAAGAAAAACTTATCTTCAAAATATCTATCAGTGTATCTTCTGGAGCTAAAAAAAAGCTAATTCTAATCTTAGATTTTAAATATATTGCAATATTTTGCATGAGCTACATAATGATTTAATAAAGTACTGTCTTTAAAGCAATACTCAAGATTCAATTGTCTTTAAAACAATACTTCAATTCCTTCTATTTAGATATGCAATTCTTTTTATTCAGTAACTGTGCATATGTTATTTATTCAGTAACAGTTTGGTATGAATCTCATCATAATGAAACTACAGAATTTGAGATCTTTTTAGTATGAGAAACATTTGAACAGTTTCTGTTATCACTTGAAACAAGAGTTAGGTTCCAGAGATTTATATTTGTATAATGAAGTATTGTCTCAATGTGGATACTCTGAAACATGCTGCAGGTGGCTCAGCTGAGGAAAGAACAGTACATATTTTGCTTTGTGATATTGAACCACAATGCAGATATTAAGAAATCAGAGACAATCAGGTGAAGGAGTAAGCATGCCAAAATAATACTCTGGTTTCAGCATCACATCTTCTTTTGGAGTGTTTGGAACAAAGATGTGAAAATTTGATTTACATAAACATTTTAGTCAGAGGTAGAGTTAGAGGTACCATTTCAGAATTAGTATTTTTCATTTGATTCACACATGTATAATACATTTCACTGCTGTTTAAAAAAAGGAATCTTACCATCATCTGAGTTTTTAAGGAAAAGACAAAGTACTTGAACGAGGTCATGAACTGCCAGATGAGAGGAATATGCATGAGTTAGACCAAAGAGGAATAAAGAAACTGTATTGACAGGGACAGGGGGAGAGATCACGAGTCATTAATGATGGCTTTAAGCTTCACATTTCTCTGCAGTGGGTTTAATCCTATTAACTGATTTCCATTCATTCTGTTATTTCCAAGGAATAAGATCCTGAGTCTTCTCCAGGTTAGAAGTAAGTATTATGCAATCCAATAACTTCTGTACCTATTGTTAGGATATATAAGGCACAGCAGTGGTACCAATGTTTATTCTTAACATCTGAAGTAATCACCAAATTTCACAACTCTGGCAGTTATCACTCCTGTTAAAGTGAGGAGATGTTTCTAAAGCCTTCAAGTGAGTGAATAAACCAATGGGTTTTATCCATGGTTTGCAGGTCACTGGATGTTCAAAACAGCAAAGCAAATTAAAAGAACCCCTTCTTTTTTTCTATCACAGTGATTTTTTACTTGAGTATATGAGCATTTGCTAATATAAAAGCTATTGAGGAAGATACAGAGGGAACTTCTTCTAACACTGCCCTTTAAGGTAGAAATAAATGTTGCATTTCAAATCATAACTCTTCTTAAAATTTTATTTCATTTTAAAAGGCATCTTGTGCACCAAATTTTTGTCTCTTGGTGACTTCCAATCAGACAAGTATACTTAAACTGAAAACAGAGTTTTCTAATTGTCATCCTGTAACCTCAGCCTGAAGATCAAGTAGCAATGTTTTGATTTATGCCTCATCACCAGGCCATAAAATATTTTCCCCTTGTACATTTCCCTTCCAGCCTTCATAGTCTTCCTCAGTTGTCTCTTTCTGTTATTGTTGTTGGTTTTATTATTGGTTTTATTATTATTGGTTTTATTATTATTTTGTCTCTTTGAATATTTGCCCAGCTATTGTTTAGGTGCATCCATTTTGGAATAAGTTGGCAAGTCTCCATGCACTTATTTGTACTTTCCTACAAATTACCCTGAAGAATAAATTGTTCCTTAGACTCAATATGTGAAATTAGGGAGTAGGGGTGAAAGAACAAAACCTTTTTTTTTTTTTACATATTTTTACATATTTTTCTGAACTTTAACATGGTTGTGGAAAAATTGGTATATGCTACACCCTCCATAAGTACTCTGAGAGAGCACAAGCTATAGGAATGGCCAGAACAGCTGAAGCAGAGTAAGATGCTGCAGCAGCAAATTGTTGCAGAGTATCAGTTCTTTCCTCAGGAGCTCTTGGGAAGACAGGCTAAGCATGGGCAGAGTCCACAGAGAGTCATTGTCTACTGTGTTCAAGCAAAACAAACATACAGGGCTGCAGTCACTGTGCATTTCCAGATTATCCTCTGGGAGCTGTGATAGCTGTGCTGAGTTGGCAGGGCCAAAAATTCACCACAGAATTCTCCACAGAATGCATTTGACCTTGAGAAAGGTCAGTGTTTCCATGTATTCTCTGTAAACCTTCCTTGAATTTAATAAATTGGATGGGATGCCAGTTGCACAGAATGATCAAAGCTTTTGGATAAAATGATACCACTTCTTTCATCCTAGTAAATAATACCATGAATCTACTTCTCCTGCAATTTGAGAAAGCAGGACCTATTTTTTAAATGTCCCACATGAGAAATGCAGCCTTTTCCTGATCACAGACAAATCTGGTATTCTTACCAGCTTTTCCCTTTTACTTTCAAGTCTACTGAAAGAGACTTTCCTCTCCCATAATGGTTTTTCTTAATTCCCCTAACATTTATCTATCCAGTTAGTGTTGTCAGCTTTTTTGCTGCCCTTCTGTCTCTCTGATAATGCAGAGATAATGCACAGGATATCTCCTGACCAGAATAAAAATGTCTGGTTTGAACTTCTATGCAAAAATGTCCAAAATTATGTAAAAACTTAATACCTACAGTTCCAAAGATTTCTATATTGCACAGTGGACATTTAATTTTCCATTAAAGAAATGGGCTTCTTCTTCAAGGCCTCTTTTAGGAGCAGATTTCCCACTGCTGAAACAGTAAACTCATTTTGTCTTTCAGAGACTCTTTGGAAATGCCTCCCTCCCACACAGCTGCAGTTTCCTGTCCTTTCTGTTACCTACCTTTGCTAATCACAGCTCCTGAGGAGTTGATATGATGGATTTGTACCAAAGTTTTTGCAACCTGTAAATGCCAGCCTTCATGGGACTGTGAAGCATGCAGTATAAATAGCTTCTGGTTACAATCCTAATCCAAGATGGAAATTCAATCCAAGCACTTTCATCTTCCTGTAAAGTAATATTTAATACTCATCTCCATAGTTATAATTGTATGTTCTGAATGTCTTCTCTAATGCACTTCTAAACTTGTCATTTTAAGATATAAAACCTTTTTGAACATAGATATTACAGTAAAGACTTTTGAAAGATAATTACAAGTTCAAAGACTTCAGTTAGGGGAGCAATTCCTCAGTACAAGCAACTGGATCCTCTTAGTCACTAGATAAATGCACTAAGAAAGTTAGAAAGGCTGGAATCTCAGGATGGAAGTTGGAAACACAGAGCAAGATGCAATACTTTTTTCCTCTGAAAAAATGAAAAGCTGTGTGTCTTGGATGCTGCCTAGCAGGGACAGCTGAAGTTTAGGCAAGGAACAAGGATATTGTGCTCGCATAACAGTGCTTGCATAGAAATTACCCATGGAAACTCAAGGAGTACAGGGTGCTTCAAAATCAGGTGACAACACAGATTTAAAGGGATGACTTGGAGCAGATCCTGAAAACTCCTGTGCCCAGACATGAGCAGAAAGCTGGATGTTAGCACAGGAAGTTTCCTTTCCAGGAAAAGGTTTTGCATTCTCCAAAGCTTTAACAGCAAACTTACATGAAGTTAAAGCCTTAAAAGTGAGCTCAGATTTCGGCTTATTTGTTTCCATTGAAGCAATGGTCTAGAAAAGGCTGGAAATGCATGCATCATTTTCTGTGGTATTTATTATTATTAAATTATTAGTGTTTATATAAACAAGAAATAGCAAAGGCTGGAATCATACTCTTATATGGGTTAAAAACTAAAATGATCAGCATGAAGCACCCTCGTCTCTCAGTAAATGGAGCTCAGATAAAGGCTGTGTCTATTGGCACTGTGCTATATAATCATCTTCCACTTTAGCATGGGGAGCTGGTAAAATAAACATTTACACTGATAGAGGACCTCTTTCAGATTGTGATATGGACCCAAAAAGAGATGGTCTGTTGGATAACCAGTGCTAAATCTAAACTAAGGTTACAAACGTAGTGATAAGTTACCCAGGAGGAATAAGTGCCAACAGAGAAAGTTCATCCCCAGTCTCAGGAATTTGATGTCTCATTTTTGTTTCAAAAGGGAAGAATTTAAAGCTTTATTTTTTTTTTTTAATAAGATGTCATATTGCTCTAGAATTTTTCTCTGTGTTCAATGTACAGAACAGAATTCAGCCTTAGTGTTCCTCTAGATGACTAAAGTGGGGTTTGCCATGTTCATTCTTATTTGGGGGATTAGGGAGTAATGTTTTCACCAGAATTATGGCTGTTCCCATTGCACATAAACACATATTTATGATATGTATTAGAAGCATTTCAGTTCAGTGCTTACTAGGAATTAGGCATAGTGATCTGTTCAAGCTCATCTGGGATTTTAAAAAGAAGTTGGTTTTCTCTGAGCTCTCTGCTTTTACTTGTTTCTAAATTAAATTAATAATAACATTTTCATCTACAGGGAGCACTGACATTTTAACCTCTAGATTTTTTCAGGTATTTTAGGTGCAGATCAAAGCAGACTACTGGGCTATAAATCAATCTAATATTGTAATCACCCTTCCCATTCAATGTTTACTGTTTCTTGGACATCAGTTATGCATCAAGCAGATGTTTCTTTCAGGGATTAACACAATGGCTTCTAGATATTTTCTATGAATCCAATGAATTTAAAATCAAGGAATATAAATTAGTATCCAGAGTTCTGTAGTACATCTTTCTGTATTTTGTCAAAATGTGTGTTGCATATTGGTGTATTTCTCAGTGGCCCATTTTAACATAATCCCTGAGAAGTCTTGTATTTTCACTTCTATCCTACTTACATTTTTATGCACTTCCTAATTTGACATCTCACTTTGAGTCATATTCTTATATTCTAACTAAAGTATATTCAGCATCATTCTTTATATTAATACCAAGTGGTGCAATATTAGCCTTTTATTATGGCTTTCCAATTATTCCTGTTGCTTTTTATCATAATCTCATCCAGCTTTTTAACTTCTCCCAGTCGACCCTGGTTCAGAGAGATATTTAAGATGTGAAAATACTGACATAGTCAGATAGCAAGATTTTTTGTAATGACGGGTTGTTTAATTGGCATTTGAATGGAAAATATTTTTACTATTAGGGTACTGAGTCTGAGTTTGTCTATGAAATCAGGAAGAATTATCTCTGCAGAGAGCCTCAGAAGAGGGTGCAAGGACTGAGAGACTTTTGCAGGGTTCTGTGACACTTTTGTAGGTTTGCTTTTCTAATGCATCATATGACAAAACTGAAAAAATTATCCTGAATTAAATACAAAAATATAATCTCTGTTCTCTATGTTTTCTATATATCTGCTGTTCTTGTGCTCCAGATCTCATTCTTAGAATTTCTCCTTACCCTAAGTCCCGGAAATATTTTCTGTAATATTCTGTTATGTATAGTATTACCACAAATATACTTTTGAGTAAGAAACGCTTATTTTATAAATATTTGTGAACTACTAAAAATCATTCTGCTCATCCCAATGTCTGTGGATTCAGCTGGAAGAAAGATGTAAGCCTAACATTACAGTGGCAAATAATTCACTTAAAGAATACAATGTGTATGTATTCTTTACATACAGAGGTGTAGATATCTCAGTAGAATCCTGCATGCCTCTGTCCTGTCAACAAAAGGGCAGGTATTTCCATCACATGGAAATTGGTTGGCACAACGAATTCTCTGTGATAACTGGCAAAAGGGACAGCATGACTGATCTTGTCAAGGTCAAAGGGAGAGTGAAGGGCAGTGCAATAAAAAACAATAATATGTTTAGGCATATAATTTGGAAGAATTGAATGATCCTTATCCAAGCAAATACAGTTAAGAGTGATAAATGTAATAACCGTGAAAAATAAACCTGGTTTTTTACTAAAACCACAAAAGGTTGATTTACCATAAGCTATAAAACATGTCATTAAATCATCAGCCTTTGTGAATTGGCTACTGCGGTTTCTGAGATGCTCCTTTTTCTCCCAGTACTCTGATTAACTTCAATTGATACCTGTAAGGAAGTTCCAATGTCAGACAGACAAAGAAAGTAAAGTATAAAGAAAAGTCATATCTTAGTACAGTGAGAAATCCTCTTCACCTCAGTGGGTCTCGTCATAGGTGTATGGGTGGTGAGATCTGTCCTTAAAATGATGCTGAGCTAAATATGAGAGTTCAGCAGACAGTTTAATAAATGAGCTACATCAAAGGTGTTCTGTGGAGTATGGTCTGTGTACCAATAAAAATCTCCACAGTTTTTATTAATTCCATTAAAGTAGCACGCTACCTCCAAATATTTATAGAGATCAAGCAGACTCACTTCAGGACAAGTCCTTCATACATACCAGAGGGACCTTTCCTGAAATGTAAACAGTTGGCATCTGCTGAACCATAATCCCTAAATCAGAAACACAAATGTTTGGATTAACAAGAAATGGAAAGCCTCATTCTTTGTTGTTGACCTCCCAGTACGTATTTTTTCGCTTTTGGTGTTGTGTGCATGACCAGCATTCTTTATTCAGGACTGAAAAATGCAGTGGCTTTTTGGCATAGATACCACAAAGGACACTGGTGATTAAATTCAAGCCAGCACAGACCCTCAGTGATGCTTACTGACTTCAGAAGATTTGAAATCAAGCCTTCAGTTCAGTGCTACACATGATGCAGTATGAAGCAACTGAGATTTTATACTCTTAAGAATCAGTTAAGTAAAAGGATATTTATTTTACCCCTTTAAAAGCATATATTGAGACAGGAGGAACTTAAGGAAATATAAAATATAAGCTTGTGAGTACCATCATTGAACTCTATTTAGTTTTACGCACAAAGACTTTTAGCATCCCACTGCACCAGGGTCTATGTTCAATACCTGTTAAGTGGAAACACTTAACAGACCTGGAATTGCTGTCATATTTAGAGTGTATATATATTTAATACAGAATGAATATGTACAGAATATTCCATTGTACAAACTAAAGCTATAATAATGAGCAAACTGCTTTAATTGGAATGGTAGGGGAATTATATTTGAAATTATTTTCCAAAGCAATTTATTTTTGGATAGTTTTTTTTTTCTTCTTGAAGAGATTAAATACACAACTATTGAAAGGCACTGAAAATTTGGAGAAGAATGAGAATGAAGTTGCAGATGTTGGTGCTGAGAACCAGGGGCACAAGCAGTGATCTTGGAATGTCTGACTTTTCTGGTTTGTGCTGTGGTTTTAGACTTTATGGATCCCAGTAGGATGACCCATGATAAAGCTGGGGTTTCATGGATTTCAGTCTTACTCTTCCCAAGCCACACTCTAGCCACTGCTTCCAGCATCATAGCAGTCTCCAAAAGTTGTTGGAGCTCCTGCAGGTCCATGGCAGGAGGTGAGAGGACCAAGTGCTCCAGCCCACCTGGTGAGGGGGTTTCCTGCAGACTCTGCTCCTAAGGGTGGTGGATTGATAACTGCACATTGGATCTGGCAGTGACATCTCTGAACCAGCACCTCTTTGGAGCTTGAGGCTCTCGCCACCTGTTGCCTTTGGCAAGATGACAGGGAAGCAGTCACATTTCCTCTGAATTCTGCCAAGCTTTACACACACTTGTGACAGGTACTCAGTATACACTCATTTTTTCCTTTTTAGATTTCACAAATCTATGTGGCTGGGAACTAAATTCTAAGTAAGTTTCAGGGAAGACTGGAATTGTCCACACAAAAAAAAAAGGTGCCTTGAAACTGCTACAAAACAATAAAAAATAAAAATCAGTAAAATACCCCTAAGTGCAATTTTAATTGTTTTAATAAATTCTTTCATGTTGTATTTTCATGTTATTAATTTCTGGACATAGTAGACTTCATTATACTCTGTAAGAAGAAAAAAAGGCTTTCAAATAAGGTTACATATTGAATTTTAGATCTGTGCATTAGAATTTTCATATGACTTCAAAATTATCAAAATAATTACTTCTTGTCTATGCAAACATGAAGGGTTTGCCTTCATTCCTACTCTGTCATAATAAATCCAAAATTCTTGGCAGTATAAAAATGTGCCCTGAAACCTATTGTTAATGTTCACCTGTTTCCCTTTTCATAGGAGAATGTGATTTTACCAGACATGCCTTTAACCCTGGGTTAAAGGAAAGTAGCTCTTGCCATGTTAAATAATGAGCTGTGTAAATTTCAGCTGTTGGGGATCTATTCTGTGCCTCCAACAGGAGGAGAGCTGTTTTCAGTGGTTATGACTTTTAATGTTAGTAATTCAAAATAACTGATACACAAATATCATTCTGGGAAAATGCAGTTTTTTCTGCATCCTTACTATTGCCAAAAAGGTCTTAGAAAACAGTATGAAGTCATATTATGTTATGGCAATCACTTTGACACTAGAATTGACATAGTGTAATGCATTTGTATTTATAGTTTGTACAGTAGCACATTTCAGCCTTGCTTTTCTTATTCTACTATCATGTAGTTCATATCTTTCCAGATTTTGTCACCCTGAGTTACTTATTCACCTGAGGAAGATCATAAAAATAAGGTCTGAACCTCTTTAATTGCAGCCATGGGCAAGCAGGACACAAATGTTGGTAAAAAAATAACTGGTTTCTGATCTGAGAGATTGTCTGTGGCAGCCACAATACTGGCATAGAGAACCTCAAACCTTGGGTTTGTCCCTGTTACAGAATGTAATATTCCATGCCCAGAAAAAGGAATTATTCATAATTTCACAGAATGCAAAATATGTTCAATCACAGCCACCATTAGTAGGATCTGTTCTTACCTTGTCATGGTTGTTTTTTGTATTTTTATTCGGGAATATATAAAAAGACAGATTTTTTTTTTATATATAATTTGCAAATAATATTTGTAGAATTACAAATGTACCTTGAAATTTTTAATCATTTTCATTTCTAAGTAGCCAGGTTTACTTCATCATTGTTGTGCAATTTGACCACCTGTATTCATAAGTTGTTACCTCCAAGTCACTTTGCTGAGCACTGCAAGGTTAAGGAATACCCTACAGGAATTAAAAGGCTTGTCTTCTATCAAAATGGATCAGTGATGAAGGACAGCTTCATTGATTACAAAAACTAAAGGAAATTATCATGAAATAAAAGCAAATGAAAAGATATTATGGCTTTCCAACCAAGCATGGAGTGGGATTTGGAGAATTGAGTTTTAAGAAATTTGCTTGACATCTAACTTTAAAAAAAAAAAAAAAATTGAATATGTAAATATCTTCCTGCTACTAGGAAATCTATCCAGCTACCCAAAAAGCTAATTCCTAGAGGATACATTTATAATTAATGTTTTAAGAGAAGAGGCTCAGCTACTTAATTTTTGAGAAAATTGTTCTACTTTTCAAAAAAGCCCTGGACTTTAAAAAGCAGAAAAGAAAACAGAAAGAAAAAAAAAAAAAAAGGAAAAATAAGAAAAGCCTTAATATTTCAATCCATTGATAAATTAGTTTTCATGGGTTTGGCTTATTGGTGAAATATTTGGAGACACAAAAAATGTTTCATAAACACAATGAGATCTTCTGTCACTTAAATCCTTCTTTCTTCAAGGGTCTGCCAAGAAAACTAGGTTGACTA
Source organism: Oenanthe melanoleuca (assembly GCF_029582105.1). Lineage (NCBI taxonomy): Eukaryota > Metazoa > Chordata > Aves > Passeriformes > Muscicapidae > Oenanthe > Oenanthe melanoleuca. The sequence continues at coordinate 24,102,660 of NC_079336.1, read as the reverse complement.
CCTAAACTTTATTTTACAAAATAAAAGACAGAATATTCTGAAAACCAAGCTGTCACTAGTTAATGCTGTCAAAATAACATGTCAGTTTTACACACTTGTTCAATTAGACTTTACTCTTTCTTCCTCCTCATTTTGAATTACGTTTGTTCATTTGTTATTCTCTGGTCCCCTTTTTTAGAATCCCATGCTCATAAAACATAAAATCAGTGATGCTGAAGTTTATGTAGGCCTAATATTGGAATGGAAAATGAGGGTGCCTGATGCTGCTGTCAATAAAATGTACTTGTGTAGTTCTCTATGTAGCACTTTGAATGGGGTGAATGACAGCAGTCTCAGTCTGAGAAGAGGAAGAGCTTTATGGCTCCATTGTATGGGTGACTGGTTTTATAACAGCCCAAACCAAAACATTCATGATCCTTAAACAGATTCAGAATGCCACATGTAGACAGGCAAAGTAGCCATGTGGAGTTCCAGTCTTGTTTCCATCTATTGCCCTGCTAGGAGAGCCTGCCAAGGATTTCAGTGTATTCAGAAAGAGGAGAAATGTTTCCTCCAAGGAATCTTTGGATTCAGCAGGAAGTTCTCATGGTTCCTGTAGTCACTTGAGGTTAGATTGTGGCAATTATTTCATACAAGTAGTCTTTGGTGCCTGTAATAAGAATGTCCTTAAAGGCAACCACAGGTAGAACAGGACAGCTGATGCTGCTGTGCCACACTGTTAGTTCAAATATGTAGACACTAGAAAAGGTTGTAAATTCACATTCCAGTCACTCTGTGTGTGTGTGCATTGCCTGGCTAACCATATGTGTGCATCCATAGGGATACTGGATCTCTGACAGGATCTTAAATCACTTCCTTTGGCTTTGCTACTTCCTTTTGATATTGAGCTGTCTATATGAATTGAAAGTGAGAAAATAGTTAATACAAGATCTATTCATTGTAAACCCTTCCTGACTGATGGCTTGCCTTCTCATGGGATCCAGCACTGTAGCAGCCAGCTGGTATAATCTGCAGCTACAACTACTTCCTGGAGTTCAGCTTCTTTTCTAGAGAAATGTATTTTTCATTAATACTGATGTTCAGGCTCAGGAGAAAAATGTATCTGAGGAAGAGTGTTATACATGGAACTTCAGGCTGTTGCTGTTCTTGATGATACTTACCTGTTTTTCCTACAGAGAATCATGTGAATTCTTACCTGTCATTGCATCCCCATATCAGTTTGAGACACACCACTTAAAAGAAATTCACTGCCCAGATTGGGCAATTTCCATGTTACAACAGTACATTATTTTTCTTATTGTGTCTTTTGGTTTCATAAGTGCTAACAGATTCTTACCCAGTGGTTTTGAAATGCTTGCTGATTCACACAGACAGAAAAGGTAAACAAGAGCTAAGCAATTGCTCTGGCAGATAGTGCATTCCCTCAGGAGGCATTCATAACATCCACACCAACACTGAGTTATTCTCTCTCAGGAGCACCATTAGCTGTTATTTCATCACCACTGAGTGTGTGTGTAATTCTGTAGCATCAGTCCCAAGGCTGGCCAGTTCTCCTCAGCAGAGATTTAACTGTAGGCAAAACCACTTCACTGTTAAAAAGAAAGTAGAAATCAGCCTAAAGTTAAACTTCCAGTTTAAAGTCCCATTAATATGGATACTTACAGATTAAATAATTAAACTGTGAACACAAGGGAATAATGTATTGGCTTATTTTTAATTGTATATGAAGGGACAGCTTGCATCTAATTTTTTGTTTAGGTTAATAATTAATTTTAGTTTAAGTATGTTTTGACCCTGAGTTATTCAGAAAAATAATGGTTCTGAGGACACACTGTCATTATAGATGTAAGTTGGATATGAACTGTGAATGGGATGCTATTTGTTGACAGATGCAAACTTTGTAAGAGTAAATAGGTAAATAGTATTGACACTTTTTTCACATTTTTCAAATTCACTGGGAAGCCATGCACCTTTATGGTTTGTTGAAAAACGTGTGGAAAGTCAAAAAGAGGTACAGAGAATAATTCTGAAAATAAATTTAAAAAAAAAACACACAGGAAAATGTACCAAAAGTGAAATACTGAATAAATTCGTAGCTATTAATTCAGTCAAGAAAAGACTGAGAAGCAACTTGATGACAGCCTTCAGGTACCTACAGGCAAAAAGTATTCCTGACAGTAAAGAGCCCTCTAATTTAAAAAGAAGGAATGTGTAATTAGCTGAAGCCAAGAATTCCAGTCTGTTCCCCCATCACCAAATTAACAGTGAGAGCTTTCAACCATTAGAGCCATCTGGGTCTGTTAGAAAGATGTGCTACATCTCATTCAGAAGCTACAGAGGCTGACAGATAACATTTTGGGACCACACAGGATGTTGGACTAGACAATAATGCATAATTTCTTCTGCCCTTAATATCTATTTCTGAATCTAAATGAAAATGAGTAAGGTTAACAGAATCTGGCCCTCAGTCATATATATTTTATCATTTAATTACAGTTCCATTTGAGGATTATAATTCAGTTCTCTTATGACTTCATCTCTGAAACTTTTCTACAGGATACCAGAAATAGTCATTCTTATAATTAAACTTTGAACCAAATAAAAACTCTTCAGCTTGCAAGTCTAAATTAGCATGTGAAAAAATTTAAACAAACATCATTTTAGTGTCTTTTTTTACTAATGAACCCAGCAATCATATAGCACAACAAAGTGTTAATATCTGTTGTAGCCCTTGAGCTATACAAATGTGTGGCTATGCTTTGATCATGCTTGATATGCTATGTCTTGACTACATCTTATTTCATTCTGTTTCTGCAGGTTAGTGAGACTTTAATCAAGAAAAAAACCTAATGAACAGTAATTTGAAACACAGCATTTGGAAAGGTCAGAATGGTACATTACATCCTTATTATCCAAAAGAACAGATGAGTTTAATATCGTGGCAGCATTTTCCTGTGAAGAAGATATTAAACAAGAACTGAAAATGGCACAAGGTTCTCGCTTCCTTTTCTTTGACAAAGATTGTAACAAGATGATGGAACTACACAGAATAAATCCCTTTCTGCTTTAATGGTCCAGCTGGATTCTGTCTTGATTTCAAAAACCTATGCCAAGCAGAGAGCCAGCATGCATGCTATTTGTTTCAATTCCTTTACAACACACTTTCTTGCTTATATGACCCATTTTCCATTAATATTTTCTAGTCCTAAACATGGGAAGATATGTTAACAGAAGGTTACAGTACACCAAGTTTTGCTGCATAATATAGTGAACTGCAACAAATAATGCACTGCATCAGCACTGCTGAAAATACAGATTTTCCAGCTTCTCTTTGAATAACATAAGAACAGAGATAATCTATTCCAACACACAACACATTTGGAGAGTCTCTAAGGTATGGAACTCTTTTGAAGGCAAAGGAATTTGCAGTATATCCAACAGGCTGTTTTAATATAAGAACTGTCAGAATTTCCTACCTTAAATCATTATCTGCATGAAGACTCTTCCTTGTGCTTTATAGGTCTAAAGGGAGAAAAAGTCTTCTGGAACTGGATGTTGTATTTTAACACTAAAATACACCATCAGGGTCCATGTAAAATGTTATTATGGCACCTGAGCGAGTGCTGTGCTTAAAAATGAAAAAATTAGGTATATAGCATGCCCCTGTATTAGTTACTTATATGCAGTCCTCATGAGATATGATAAATCTGGTATTACCTAAGAATACAACAAGTTAGATTTTAAAGATATTAATAATTATTAAAGAAAACATTTTATATTACTTGAAAGATAAAAGTCTTGAAGTATTGCTCACTGAAGTAGACCTACATGGGTTTGCACAAGCTCACAATTAGTAATCACATTGAACCTCTTTTTCTTATACCATCTGGAGAAAACATTTGAAAAGAAACTTGTCTGTGGTACATTACATGCATCATCTTGCTGAGAAAAGCCATTCTGCTTTGGACATGAGAGACAAAATGACCATATCCAAAACACATTTTCAGTATCTCAAGTGAATGTATAAGTATGTATATTTATACTTGTTGGAGGTTTTTTTCTATTTTTTTTTTAGGTGATTTTATTTTCCACTGGAGAATGTAAATGTATTTGTCATCCTTTGTTTTGCAACTATAAAGTAGGATAGTTTTCAATGCATTAGCAATGTGCAATCTGTTTAGAAACTTCAAAGGATTTGCAATACTACAGAAAAAATCCCTAATGGGTGTTCATTTCATAAGTGCCTATGGAAATTAATGTTTTCAGTGTGCCAAGAAAAAATCCACTAGATACAAGTTTTTATCAAGTTCCTTGTTATTAAGGTAATAGTCCTTGAAACTGAAATGGCTACAAATAGCTCTTTTCTGCTTCCTAACCAAACATATCAGCCTTCCAATATGCAGCATACAGAAAATAATAATTAAAACTATTTTTTCAGATCCTAATTATTATTCACATTATAAATCTGTGAATTTTTATAATTTGAATTGCTAGGAATTATGACCATATATACTTTTGCTATGAAAAAAATGAAATATATGTTGCTCTATCCATTTTTTAATGATCATGTTTAGGGCATGACTGAATAGAGAATCCAGGGTTTTGAGGAGATACTCAATGTGCAGTTGCACAAATATCCTCAGGATTTCTCAGAGATTCTGTCCAATATATCAGATGAAGGAACATGTTTTTATTTCTTATGATTGTGCAAAATGTTGTTGCTGTGTCACACAGTATTTAACACGGGGAACACCTTGAATACATTGTGCAGCCTTGTTTGGTTATTCTATAAAACAGATTTTTTTCACTACATGATCACCATCATTCTTTTTATGAAAAATTACCAAAATAATCAAGTGCATCTTGTGAACAGATACAAAAGCCTGAAGTTGAACTTTAAGAGACACCTCCTTTTATGAGTTATCTCCAATAAATAATGTGGGTTCTGGGAATTTCCATGAATCCTTTCTTCAGTGAGGATGGTGAATATGAGTTTCACGTAAAATGTTGTGGCTGTGAACCCATGAGAACATCTTGAAGTAAAAGGATCATATAATCCTCTGTGAAGTATATTCAGTAAACTAACAGCAGAACAAAATTAACAAACAAAAAAAGGTGAGGCTGGTGGAAAGGTGTCATATTTAAACAAGATCACAAAAGAGACACATCAAAGCACAACAGACCATGTGCAGCACACACATTCCTACAAATAGGATTTTGTGCCAGGAGTTGCTGGTTCATTGTAATCCCAATAACAAGGACACTCAGACTCTGTGAAATATGGTTTAAAATACCATTTATTGCAGCTAACACTTTAAAGAAAAAAGGTTAGCATCTTACACCCCTTCAGATGCTGGGAAGCCCAAGATGTGCACCACTGAATGCGGCTCCATGGAGACTCAGTGTCCTGTGCAGATCCATGGAAAGGTTACCCAATATTTCAGCCTTTTGAGTTTCTGTAAGGTTTTCCTAAAACAAAATAACTCCATCATTTTCACTGTCAAAAAAAAAAAATAAAAAAAAAAAAGCACGTGGGAATTTGTTGCTGCTGCTTCAGATAAAGGGAAGAAGTTGGTTTGACCCAGTGGCAGCTGCCCACAGGCTACTTCATTACAGTCAGCCAGCCAAGCTTGTCCTGCAGGCAGAGGATGTGCAGAGCACAGCACAGACCTGAGGTCATGCTGTGTGCACAGCACATTTTGTGTGCACAGCACAGTGCAGGGCTGGGTCTGTTTGGGACAATGGCTGTGTGAGACACTAACTCCCCTAGGAGCAGTGGTTTCCTGGTCAGGATCTCAGCACATGTGCATGCATACCTGGTTTGCATCTGCATATAAAAAGCTGCTTTTGTTCTCTAAATTGAACTGGTGAACAGTATACATTAAAAACTACATGTCCACTGCAAACACTCCTCTGTACAGGTCTCTGTTTATCAAACTGACATTGTGCTGCAAGTCAGATAGGTTTGTAATTACAGAATTTATTGCCACTATAAGGCTGTGTAAGTACATTTTTGCAAGTGTGATTTTAGTGCCTGCAGCTCAAATTCTTGTTATACTTGCATTTGAATTTGTTTTGTTTTGTCACACAATGTTACTTGGTATTATATGAGTAATAATCCATGAGCTAGAAAACAGACTAAAATAAAGGAACAAAGTCAGCTGCATTATTGAATATTAAAATAATTTGACATGAAGGGCATTTAGAGACAATACAGCCTGTCTGACTTACTGATGTGCACAGAAGCTAATACATCATTCAGCTCTGCAACCACCTGACAGCTGCTCAGCATCTGATGGGAAATGTGGGGATGGTCACAGTCCAGTTCATGGTGGACAGGTGCTGGCATCACAAAAATCATCATCACAACTGGCACTAATTGGCACCTTTGTTGACAGTCTTGGCAGAGAGGCCAGTGATTGAATCTGCACAGAGACTTCCTTGCAAACTCTGCTGGCTTGGGATGCTGAGCTCAGCTCATCCTTCACTTAAACCATCCTTAGTTTTGCACATATTTCCCTGGAACACAGTCAGGTCCTGACACTCCATTTGCCAGAAACGTCTGTGAGCATGCACATCACCATGGCACCTCCCTGGAAGTGGTACCTCTGCACAGGTATCCTCAGGGACACCAAAGCCTGCCAGCCAGTGCTGGCCAGCAGAAAAGCCTGTGAGCTTGGCTTGGGGTGGAAGAAGACTAAAGGAGATCAGACCAAATGCGGTTCTAAAGGAGAAGCTACACATGACCCACATAGAACTCCAGTTTCACCCAAGATTTTCTCAGTTTATTTTAGATACAACTGTGATTCTGTGAAGTTCTAATAGCCACTTTTACTCTGTGCTTCAGTTTTGTATGGAGATCCTATTATTTGTCTCAATCTCAGACATAATAAGAAGCTTTACTAACTAATCAGTGTCCTAAAGTATTTAAACGTTTCTGATGGAAGCCAATGGACACACTAAATATCAGGATTGAAATTTATAGGAGCTTTTGTTTCTTAATAATTCCATTAAATGAGTTGCAGGCAGTGACTATTGCATATATCCATTTTGAATTTATATATAATTCATTCTGATGTAAATACAGTTGAATTAAATGCAGTTTCTTCTGTCACCTCAGTCTATCTTGTCCAAATCTGCAATTAAAAATAATTTTCCTTTGGTGTATAGAAACCTGTACTGTTTGTAGGTTAATTAACAGTTTATCATTTTTAGCTCTATAGACAAATAGGTCAGTAATGTGATTAGGATTTGAGAATGTTTAAATGGTAATAAAAAGAATTTTTTAAGGGTGATAAGTTTGATTGCAATTAGCAGCAGTAACTGAAGTATAGAGATGTTATTAGAGCTCATTACTACCTTTTTCCAAAGTGAAGAAAGAAAGGCAGGCAGAAGGGAAGGAAGGACAATAAACGAAGTAAATAAAAAGTAGGAAGGCTGTATAAAATGAAAGAGAACATTTCTAATTTCGTGTGTATAGAAAAAAATGCTCAATTTATTGCACATGGGTTTGTTAGACAAACCCATAATAGATAAAAATGAGGGGAAAAAAACTAGAAAAGTGATAGATTAAATCAGGCAAAATAAATCTTAAAGCACTGAAAAAATTATGTAAAAAGCCCAAGGTTTGTCTGTATCAAGGTACCAGAGGAAAAATGTACTTTCATTTGGAACAATAAGGTTATAAGATAATATCAGCATTCAAAACACCGAAGTTATAAGATAATAGGAAGCTCAAAACACTACCAAGCAAAATTCTGAAATTCTCCCCATTGATTTTTCACTTCTGTATTACATCTGGTCCTAGGGAAATATCTTCTCATTTACATGCATCTGCATAAATTCTGGATCACGCCACCAGCTTTTTCTTCCTCCAGTGTTAACAATGAGCAGTGGCTGTTACACTGTGCTCCTACAGACACTCTGGAACAGAATGTGTCATCATTAGCCTAATGAGGGGAAAGAGGGAGAGAAATTGCTAAATGTTTTCTCTCTAGCCCAATTAAAGGAGAGAGAGCAAGATGAAGAGAGGGGGAAGGCATGCTGGAGGGAGAGCTGTGTACGTGACAGATTTCTTCCTGCCTTTAGCTACAAGAGCATTCTCGTTAGGTGGAATTGAAAAAGACAAGAGGATGTGGGAATACAAAGGATAAATCCTTTGACTGAAGTCAGACTGTGGCAGCATGGTCCATCAGTCTGAGCTGCACATTACCTTCCAAAAATAGCTTGCTTGGGAAAGAAAGAATATGATAACAAGTACACTATTGTCATTACTGGTGTTAAGACAAATTATCCATACAAATAGGAAGGAACACAATTTGTCTGCCTGCTGAAAGCCTCCTTGGCCCTCCATGGCCCCCTTTCAGGACTGCTGTAGAGGGAGGGAACTACTTGTGTATGAAGGACGTCTCCAGTTTAGAGGTTGCTGAGCTCACTGACAAGTGCCAACTCACACTTTAAAAAGCAAACCGAATTGATCCCATGGTGTTTTGTGCCAGAAACATCAGGCTTGGTAGAAAGGGTTTCTACATTCCTGAGAATATGCTAGGTCCCAAACTTGTCCTGTCCCATGGGCTGGGCTTTGTCAATGCCAGGTGGTAGCTCACTTGGCCAGACTTTTGCCAGGTACTACAACAAAAATTTCCATTACAAGTAATTGCAAGCCAGTGCTCCAGGCCTCATGTCTGCCCAGTACAGGTTTTTTCCATTATTCAGAAGTCTTTGGGGGTGAGTGTGTGGTTCAGGAATCTAGGTGAGCTGGGAGCTGAGGCTCCTAGCTAAAAACCATGGTGTGAAGATGTGCATAGGTATCACTGAAGCTGAGAAAAATGTTCTTTTATAAACACATAAAAGAATGTTGCATCCAGTCCTATGGCATGACACTCTACATACATTCTCATAGGATGGAAGATTACCTGCTGCTTTAAACTGCAGCAGAGATATAAATGCAACTTGCTAGAAACATTTCTTTGCACCCACAGCTCTGCTGTTGACTCCACATGCAGCTAATGGCACCTTTCTGCCATGCTGTGACCACATATTAAAAATATACCCAGCCCATGGGTCCCAAACACTGGTGACTGACTGCTTGTGACCCAGGGTCCATAGGCAGGTCCACAATGTCTGCAACAGGACAAACACATGAGGAGGCAGGTGAGGGGTGGGAGTCAGTGGAATATTCTTTGTGCCCAGACTCTGAAATTTTACAGGGCTGCATGACTACATTGATATGCAAAGTTTTTCCATGGGTTAAAGAGACCTATGACCAAAGGTAACCAGGAAGATGGGAGTTTCTTTGTTATCACACCAGCCACCAGTCTCTGATGCAATTCCAGAATTTTATCCCATACTGTTCTCATCACCTGCACAATGGCCTGAGCCATTCAGTGGACAGACCTTGCATCCTTATTTATATTTAGTGCTCAGACATGAGCTGAACAATAAAAACTAGGATTTATGTGCCTAGTATAATCCAATCCCCAAATGCTGAATTCCCGTTACTTATTTTAAATCTCTCCACATTTTCTTGCATTCTGAATAAAATGTAGCAGCTTTGTGAGCTAAACTATAGTTGCCCTCTTACCATTTCAAGTGCCAGAAGCTTTAGCTAAGGAAAATGGTTTTGTCAAGACTTACTATGCTCTGCTAGTCTTACAGAGTGCAGTTCCTGCCAATACCTAAAAGGAAGCTGAGAAAGTTCCTGAGAACATCTTGCATCATGAGTCACTTGCTGTAATTATTTTTTAATCCTTGGCTCCTGACTCTCCATCCTGGGAGACCTTCTGGCTTGTTCCATCATCCAGGCATGACTGGATGATGCATGGATTAAATTTGTTTATTTCCTTGCAATGAGACCTGGTTTCTTTATTCACCACTCATCTGAGCACAGAAAATAGAAGGGAAATATTGGTTCTGGTTTCTGGTTGTCCAAAAGGAGTCACAGGAATGATTTCCCAAGCCCTCCAGTTAGGAACACAAGAAAGGAATGGAACTCTCCTGTCAGCCAAGCAGATGTTGGGAAAAGTAGCCTGTGCTGCTCTATCAAGAGTAGCCCAGTGTAATGGTTTTGAAATCAAAACCAGTGAGAGGCTTCAAGTCAGAAGTACAATTTAATAAGAAAAAAAAGAGAAAAAAAAAATACACAAAATAGTACAAAAGAAAATAATAGCACAGACAGAGTCAGAGTACAACCTGACACCCTGCTAATTAGTGTGATGACAGCAGTCCAGATGAAGTGGTCTTCTCAAAGCAGGGATCCCGTAGAAATCCTGACAGCAATCCTGGTAGCTCTTGTCCTCTGGAAACCAGTGGGTAAGCGCAGCTTTGGTGTTCCAAATCTCAGTTTTTATCTAGGTAGGAAAGGCTTAGCTCCTCCCCCTGGGTGGAGCATCTCACAATGGGATGATGTGATTTTATCAGTCATGCAGTGGCACTCAATGGCCCATTAACAGGAGATATCTTCCTGGAGGAAGGGTGGGTCATGGGAAAGATAAAGAACACTGCCCCACCTGATTTAACAGATGGCCCATTAGCAGAGGATATCTCCCACAGAGATAAGAATCACTGCCCCACCTGGTTGCAGCAGATGGTGATAGAATACAGACTTTTGGGTACATCTTTATATTGTAACCTAGGAATCCAGACCCATAGAAGTGAGCCCAACACAGCCATGTGTGTAAATGGCAAACAAACAGGAGATAAGGGAAGACTGCAATTAGAGTTCAGTCTCCTTACAGTATTTTTATATTATTTCATATTTCTTACTGAGTATTTATATATTATAAATATTCTAGTCAACATTAACAATGCCATAAGATTTCCTTTCAAAATTGGAAGGTTCAGGTCTTTAAGAAGCTTTTTCACATTAGATTTTTATGCTCTTTTATTCTTTGTGTCTTAAGAAGTACTAAGCTGCCCAGTAAAAATCCACTCACATTTTTAATACTCAATTACTCTCTATTTTTTAATTAAAAATTTGGACTCACTAAATTCTGAAATTCCAACTCTGCAATCTGTACAGGGTGTGAGCAAATTAGTATACACATGACTTAGTATTTCCAGTTCGTCTTTCCTGAACTCCAAATACCACAAGATCTGAAATAAGGGCATTGCTCCTGATGCTTGAGCACAAGATACTAAATTCAGTCAGATTTAGCTGCAAAGCCTGCCATTTTAGGAGGTGTTATGGCTGTATAATTAAGTGATATCACATTTGTTTACAATTGCCATCTTTTAAAATATGATACTTGAAAACAAATTAACCACTTACTGTTTCTCTTGGGAGTTTAGCACAATGGTATAATTTAATGGACTAATGTCAGTTCAGTTAACTCCAGCTCTTGAAAACCCATCACATAAGTGGATCCCTCTAATGTTTATCAATGGCAGATCTTTGTGCCCCAGCCTGGAAATAACAGCCTTAGGTTACCCAGGAATGGTCTGTGGTGCTGTGAGGAGGAAGGAGACGAGTACTGTCAGCATCAGTATGATGCAGATACTACTCAGATACTTTCTGGTTACTTTCCCCTTGCCTTCGTGCCTCAACTGCATTAAGGAGACTGAAGTTATTAGCTTCAACACACATTTTATTTTTATATAAAAATACTGTATTAAATAGGAGAGTTTTCCTGACAGCTACCAGTAAAAATTCTACCCTGATCAGTGATACCAACACAAAAGGCTAACCTAGTCTGAATTATCAGTCAGCACTTCAACAACATTCCAATTATTTTCATCATTTAGAATGACTAAAGCAGTATTTTGGAATTACATCTGAAACTGTAGTAGCTATTAATCAAGGAGCTCTAGCAAGCCATATTCATGATCAGCAGATACTATATCATTTTGATCTTAAGGAATAATTTGCTTTTAAGCACAAAACTTCTTGCAACTGAATCTCTTCATCATTTGAATGTCCAGAATACCAAGCAGACAATCTTATGGTGGTTTAGATGGCTTTTTAATACATCACAAGAAGAAAAATTGAATTAAATTGCATCTACCTCTCCCAAAACTGCCTGAATTTTTTTATTCATATACACCAATATTTCATTAAATCTCAATTTCTCAGCCATTAGGATGCACAACAGGACCTGCAGAAGCTTTAACTGTAGCAGACCAGAGCTGAAATGAGTTGTCAACAGCACATGTTTGGGGCTGATGTTTTCTCACAGGAAATAAAAATAATTAAGTTTTTTTCTTTAATTTATGAAACACCATGGCTACAATTTGTGTTTGTAACATTCTTTCACATTTTCACTATGTAAAAAGCAATAATATTCAAATTTTCTTGATAATATTGCATAAATACTTTTGCCTTTAATAGTAAAAACATTTTTTTTTCTTTTGAGGAATTTTTGGACTCTTGTATTCATGTGCTCCAGCAGGCATGCTCTTTTCTAGTGTAGCTTAGTTATGTCCTGAGCATTGTCACTTGGGTATTATTAAAAGAAAGACCTAATTTTGCTTCATCTCTTTTCTTATCCCAAGTCAAATAAATGTCTAATGATGTTATCAGTGGTTTCAGTTGTTTCTCTGCTCCTTTAAAGTTCCATGGATCATCAAAACTTTGTAACAATACTCAGTAAAATCTGTCCAAATTTACTTTTATTATCTTAAGAAAAGGAAGATTTGTAAGACTACTTTTCTTAGTAATGCTCATATTTTTTGGTGGTCTTAAACATTAAACAGAATAATTTCTTTCTATGCATTAAAAATGGGATCTCTCAAGCACTGGGTTTACATAATCCTATTTCTGATTAAAGCAGCTCACTCAGAGAAGCTAAAAGTTCTAAAAACTGCAGACCATAAAGTGTTAGCTGGGGAGTATTTTCTCTCTCTGAAACACACTTCAGACAAACCCTTTCCATGTAATTATCCTCACAAAGAGCTGCTGGATTCTGTTTTACTTAAAAAATCAGAAAAATCTTTAAAGCTTTTCTCCGCATTAAAGCCACTTCAATGCCAACAGCACACACTGTACAAAACCCTTAAAATATCTCCTCAAAGATCTCTAATTCAGTTCAGTTCTGAAGAACGAGGAAGAGAGTTGCACATAGAATTTCTTTGGCTATTACAGTACTAGCCTAAAAAGCCTGTCTCATCTTTGGTATCAGTCAAATAAATCTATTTGATTCTGGCCACTACTCACAGATAGAAATAGGAATGAAGGCTGCAGGTCTGGGTAAATGTTGAACTCGCTGTGATGCTGGAGCATCACCCACAGCTCTGGTGCTGAGAGGGAATTGAGCAGAATTTCCTGTGACCATCACAAAACCACTTTACCCAACAACCATAAGGCATTCCTTTAGTGAGATAGGGACACTTGGTTTTGCCAGAAGCAAGTGGACTAAGGGAAAGATCCTTTTCTCTCTGCCATCATTCAGATATTGTCCTTGTGCTTCTGCTACCAGCCACTAACAGAGCTTCACCTTTGGACTGAATTCATTGAGGTCTGTCTTATGGCTCACTCACACCCTCTACTCAGCTAATTTGAGCCAGTGAATCTTCTGCTCTTCTTCCTTCCACACTGGTTTTTGAAGATACTCTTGATCTATTGTATATAGACACAAAACCTAGAAATATTGCCAGATGGTTACCTAACATTCTCATTAATTAATAGTTGAGTGTACTTCAGTTATCAAGACAGGAGGTGTACAGGTGTCAGAGACCATAAAAAAATCTTTAAAATATTTCTGACAGAAAAATCACACTTCTGCCAAAGCATAGATTTTGAGAAAATCTATATTGTTTCTTTCCTAGCTATAATACAGGTACCTTGATAATGCACTGCTTTATTGTAATCTACTAGTAGTTCTTGTGTTTTATACTGTAGAGTAAGTAACAGTAGAGTAAGTAACTGTAGAGTAAGTAACTGTGTTTAAAGCCTTTTCTCTGATATCTCCTGTCCATTCAATAAATGACTAATTTTATACTAGACCTGATCTGCCATGCTTAGAGCTTGTGAGCTGGAATGATTTTAGGTGTGGGCCACCTAGATTTAAGCTGCTGCCAAAAATCATAGCTTTAGTCATGGCTTGTCTGAAGCTCCAGCTTGATCCATAACAATATAGAGAAGAAATTCTGTATTGTGAGTGTGGTAAGACACTGGAACAGGTTGTTCAGAGATGTGGATGCCCCATCCCTGGCAGGTCCAAGGCCAGGTTGGATGGCACTCTGAGCAATCTGGTCTAGAGGAAGGTGTCCCTGCCCATGGCATGGAGTTGGAATTCGATTATTTTTAAGGTGTCTTCCAACACAAACCATTCTGTGTTCTATGATTTGATAAGTGTACAGCTATGCCATAGCAGGGAAAGGGCACCATCTTCCTATAACTTTCCTCATAATTCTCAAACTCAATTTTCTTGAGTATTCATGAGCTGTTCGACACTATAAACACAGACTGAGGAAAATAGGCAAAGTGGAAGTGCAACTTTTAAGAGGTATTATAGATTTACAAAATACAACACGCTTGACTTTGAAATATTGCCAGTTTCTTACAGTCATTACACAATTGATTTTGCCCTTTTATATGTACTTAGGGGATTTCCTAGATATTTTGTGTCTAAATGTAAGAATGCCCTTTAAAAATTTTACATGAAGTTTTACATTTTAGAAGTGTCTAGTATTGCTCTGCTTATACTTTTTCTCCATATGAAAACACTGAAATTGATTTTAAAATATATTGCATTTAGAATGAGAATTAACTTCACTGTGTCTTGTCTCAGTAGGTTGTCTAATACCTCGTAGAAAATAAACTGGAAATTACTGCTGACACATCTGAAGAAGATGAAAGAAAAAAAACATTTAAAGCATTCACCCATAATAAGATTCAGGAACTAATGTAATAGAGTAGTCACAACCATAACATATTCCTATGCTATACTGAGGATTCTGAAAAGCAGTCTTAAATAAGCAGTTATAGACACTTAGTTCAGGGAATTCTAAGAATGGGATACTGCATGAAAGAAAAACAGCCAAGCTGAAAGTGTATGATTTACTTTATCCCCAAAGCCAAGATAGAGTCTTTCAGCATCAGAAACTCTACAATTGGAATGTATGGGTACACACTTTTGAAATGCCATCCTTTCATCTGGTCAAAGTAAACAAACATCTAGCACACTTCAGCAATGAATCGAAGAGTTTCCTTTTGCTCCTGGGATGCAAAATGAGAGTGAAAATAAGCACTGCATTCATACTTTGTAGTTCAGAAGCAAGCAATTGTCTGCTTTATTTTCTCTGAAAAGCATACTAGAGCTTGCCTGTGTAGTGTGGGGAATGAAATGCAGAATGCAGCTATGGGTAACATATTTCAGAAAGCATAACAATTCCACATGCTCTGCCTGATGATTTCTGCTGGAGTAGCCAGTGAAATATAATATCACTGTTCTTTTGGTCTTGTTCTTGAGTAGAATAACAGATTTATTATTATAAAACCAGTGTACAAAATGTGGCAGTATTTGAAATTAATCGAGTGAGTAAAGAAATAATTTTGTGATTTTTATGCACTGGTGGCAGAGCGAACATTTTGGAGACCAAGGCTAACAAACCAACCGGTATAAACAAACAATAAAAGCTTTCCCTTCTAAAAAATGGAAATGTCCAACACTTCTTGAGTGAAACCATGGACTATATCCCATTTCCATAAAATAATTGGGCTTTCTGCTAATGCTGCAAGTCAGTGTGCTGCCTCTCTACTACCAACCATCAGCCAGAACTGGGGCTTCAGGAGGTAACAGTCCTGCCCACACAGGTGTCTGAATTGGAACCCACAGGATGGTCACCACCTACAATGTCTTATACCTGAACTGGATTACAGCACACTGTTCTCTATGTAGGAAATTATCCACGTATTTCTATGTAGAAAAATATAATTTGGGGAGAAAAAACTGGTGCTGGATGGCTAGGGGATTCCATGCCCCCTCACAAGAAGTGCTAACCTCCTTCCACTTCCAGTGAAATGCAGAAGGGTTTCTCTGTTGGTACATTGTACATCAGTAAATAGCATGTCTTTGATACTTCTGCTTCTGACATTAGGAAGACATGCATTTTCTCTTTACTGCTGTCAAGATATATACAATAAGCAAGGATTATGATTCTGTTTTTCATTGCTTTACATTTTTTCTCTCTCCTTTGAATGTATGTTCTTAAAAAAAAATCAAAAGAGCAAGATTTTAATTTTCTTTTTTAAAGTGGAAATTACTATCTACATTCTTTTTTCTGCAAAGAGTTAGATTTTATGACCATTTGAGATACATCTTCAGCAACAGGTCAGTGCTGTCACTGAAATGTCAGGATGATCTGAGAAGCATGCTACACTCCACACAGCTAACACAGAGACACCCAGTGCCATTTCCTCATCCAGCATGCTTCTCTATCTGTTGGTCTGATTTTATATTGGATGTAAACTATTTCATATTTTATGCTTGGCAGATTTTAAATGTGATATATGACATTAATAAAGCATAAGGGAAATATACAACACCAAAATTTTGCACAACATACCTGTGCTGGGCAGCCACTCTTCTCTCTTGAGGACTAATTTTAGCAAGGTCCATCATCTTTTCTTGACTCGTTTTTCCCCCCATCATTAATAGGAGATTTTAATGTGCTAGTGGACCTGAGCCTTAGGCTATCAGGTAGTCCAGTTCATTGATGAATCAGGAAGGAATGGGCAGAATTTTTAGCAGAGTGAGGTGGTAAAATATTTCCTGCTTTGTGAATAAAGTTCACAAACTTTCTTCCAAGAATAGGAACTTGCAGACTACTTTTACAATGCTGGAAGCATAAGCCCGATTTTTTGTCAGATTTTACAGCTTTGTCCTTATTAAAATAAAGTCAGTTTAAAATCTCATGAGTTCACCCCCATTTAAACCCACGAAACACAGGGTGTTGTTTGTTTCAGTTGAAGGGCTTTTGGTAATTGCCAGAAAAATAAAAAATCTCTAATGAAAGAACACTCTTTCTGAAGGCTGTTTGGAAAAAAAATCACATTTCCAAGGGCATATGTACAGATACAGTACAGTATCATTTGAGTAAGGTTGTTAAACTGCAGTAAAAACTGTGTTGTGTGCAGTCTGTCCCTGGTTCTGTTGCATGCACAGCTGTGGTGCTGCAGCATCTGGCCAGCAGTGACACATGCTGTGCCACCCCAAAGCCCACCAGCCAGCTGATTACTCCCCAGAGCCCCTCTCCACTCTTGCTCTGCCCTCAGAGATGCTGTTTGCCACCTCTGATACCTGCTAGCAGTTGCTGTATCTGCCCATCACAAGCTCACTCTGCAGACCTAGAGCAGATCATTCACCTTTGCAAGGACCTCGACTCATCCACTGGGCCAGATTGAGGAGGAGAGGAAAGAGAAGAAAGAGGAAACTCATCTTCCTTTCTCTCATGTGCAGTGTGGGCTGCATGCACCTCCTCACAGCTGTCAATCAAATGGTTTGCAATTTGGACATCCTCATGAGGCACCATGAAGATGAGGCATGGGATATGTGATGAGCCAAAACCTCCACAATACAAACCTCACCCCAGAGCTTTGGATCAGCACTGGTTGTCCATTAATTTTTTAACAAATTATTCTGCTCCCATTTCAGATGTCTATGACTTCCACTTGTCTCAGTGTCCAGCTGTATTTGAAGAAGCTCTGGGTGAAAAAGCTTTTTGACAGCACAATCTCATATCAATTGAATCAGTTGTGCAACTACATTTTTCAAAGGTATTCTTTCTCAAAAGTTATTTTTAAGCAGTTTTTTTCCATGCTTGGTCTTCCCTATTTTAAAAGGCCACACGGGAAGATTTGTCAATTTACTCTATAGTAAAAATTAGGCAATTTACTGTATAGATGGTAGGGAGTGGGAAAAACAGATTTCACTTGCCACCTGGATGGGCAAGCATTCATAAATCCTGTTTGAAGGTGTGTGATGCTTGATCCCACACCAAGGCAGAGTCTCATTTCAGTCTGTTTCTGCCATCAATTCTGCCATTGATGCAAGCCCTGCTTTTGTACTGGCCCTCAGAGACAAAATGTTACTTTCTGCATCAGGTTCCAGCAATGAGGAAAAGTGGCAGAAATGTTATGTGGGGTTTGACAGGCTGTTGGGATTAGTGCCTTGCTTAGTGAAATGGAATTGAGGCAAAAACCTTGCATAATCAGAGGAGCAAAGGTCAACCTTTCTGTCAAAATATCAGTCCCATTTTTCAGCTTCCTACATTTTCCTTTTTAGATATCCATTATAAACAATTTCAGCACTAAAGGTACTCCAAATTTGTATTTTTTAAGAAAGACACAGCCTTAGTGACTGAAGCCTTACAGCCTGTAAGTATTCCAGCCATATCTGATGTTATGCACATAGCTCTTTTCAGAACTATGTGTCCTGTCAGGGCATATAAATTCAACAGACTTGGTAAACAAGGGGCCCAAAGGGAGCTGCTACTGGCTGCATTATAAATATTCAAGATCCAGTCAGCCATAATTAGTTTATTCCCTTACGTTGACTTATGTCCCCCTCCTTTCAGTCTGTATGTGTAAAAGTTCCACCTTTAGAACAAAAGCTTGCTTGGGCAATTTTATTCTCCAAGCATAAAGAAAATCTTCTGCCCATGTGATATCATAGTGCAGTATACTCCCATACATATATGAGGGGATAAAATATCTGTCCTCCTTTTTGATAGGAGCATGGAAATTTTATTATTCTCCAAGTTTCTTCCAAAAGGAAGCATCAAAATTTATATGCTTTGTTCCTCCAAACCTTGTCTCCTTCTGCATTTTGCTTGGTTGTTAAATTTTTAAATATGAAAGTGTAACTTACGATCTCATCCCTATTAATGGTAAAAATGGTTTTGCTTCTGCACAACACAGAAATCTGTGAAGTGCCTCTGTTACAATCAGAAGCATTGAACAAATTGGAAAATATGAAGTGTTGTGGTTTGTCTATCACACAAACTATTTTATTTTATATTTGCAAAGTGAAGCATAAACACATTAAAATTAATCTGTTGTACAAAGCCAGAACAATCCACAGAAAATCTACTTCATTGAAGGGACAGGAGATAAATTAATAAAACAAGAAATTACCTCTTCAAATAGTTAATTCTAGCATTTAGCATTTGAAGAAAAGGAACTTGGACTGTTTGTGGGCTTAAAAAGATTAAGTTCAGATAAAGCATTCCCTGCCCCTTTCTAAATACTGGCACTGCATCTCAGCAAGCTCATGCACAGTCCCTCCTCTTCCTTGTCAGAATGCTAGCTCAGAAGCTGGAAAGTGGGGACATGGCAAGCTAAGTGGAGGGTGATGAACCTATCTGGTTATATTAGATATCCACTGCTATCTATGTTGTTTTCCTGTTTTAGAGCCTTTTCTAATGTACAATTAAGGTTTTCAAAATCACACACTGAAATTATCATGACATAGGGCCTGCCCCCTGGAAAGGAATACAGGCTAAACTCCTTTTTTGATGGACAAAGTATTACAACAATTCATTAGCAGGAATAGCTGGATCTTATAGTGATTATTCCACTTTTAAACCTCATTTCAAAATGAAGTTATGTTACTAACCATACAGCTCTCATACTGCTGCCATATCAGGACTGTCACCATGTAGATGTATTTAGTTCAACATCTCTCATTTCTGCTGTTAGTGGAAAGTGCTGTGTTGTCTGTCCTCTTTGAACTTCACAGTACTTTATCAGGACAGAATTTGGCTTCTTATTGTTGCTGTTAAAATTGCCATCTCACCTTTCATACTATAGCTGCATCTGGTATTTTTGCTGCCTAAATCTTTACAGTCTCAGATTAATTTATTTATGAGTAATTGGCACTTGAGACAAATAACTGGTGCAGAGTGCTGACCATAGATTTGGTCTATACACTTTCCATTTAATTTTGATCTAACTGAGAACATATGTCAGAGGCTGCATTTCTCTAATGAACTATGGAATTAAGCAAATGATAAATACTGAAGGCAATGATGATTCAAGTTGTCAGAGAATGAAGGAATTATCTGATGCATTCTGGATTATCTGATCCATTAATGATGGAACTTGATTATTGCAATGGAAGACTTCAGCCTCAGATATTAGGAGTCTGGTGAAATTCCACTTATTTCTAGATGCAATCCTCCACACCATACCCAGAGAATTAGACATGAAAAAATTGGAACTCCAAAAATCATGAAACTATCTTCATCAAAAGTAGGAATGCTAAGGAGCTGTGCTTCTTGCCTTTCATTCCTCACTGGAGATTTCATGTAAGCTGCACTACAAGTGGAGGACTCAGTTCCTTCACTTCAGGATGAATTCTTAGTCAATTCCTTAAATTCTTATATCTTCATATTCTAGAAGAAAATACTTAAATAATTTGTTTAAAAAGAAAAAAAAAAACAAGCAAACAACAACACAAAAAAAAAAACCAAAAAAAAAAAAACCAAAAAAAAAAAAACAAAAAAAAAACAAATAGCCAACCAAACAAAAAACCAAAACCCAACAAAACTGACACAAAACCCATAAGTACAATTATTTTTTCTTTGAAACTGCAAGGAGTTTCAGGACATCTAAGGAGGCAGATGCTTGGACACAATGATCTTAAAGGTCTTTTACAGTCTAAATTATTCCAAATATAATGACACAAATATTATCACTCCCAGCTTTTCTTTCAGAGGATCACAGCACTATGTCAGAAGGTAAAAAGGATGTAAGCTTAACTTCACCTAAACTATCAGGACAATTTCCATAAAAAAACTAGTTTTATTTGATTTTATAGGTCCCACAACACATTACCTGCTCTTATATTACCTACAACGTAGTTTCCATACTGAAATAAAGCCAATTTTTTGCCTTTTCTTTTATATACCTTTTATACAATTTTTATATACCTTTTATGCAACCTCAGCACTCTTAGCATGTATACTTGTAATTCCTTAAGATTGATAATTTGCATAGTATGTTGTCAGGCCAGGAGAGCAAGCATCCTAAAGGCCTCGCAGCTGGAGGCTGGAGAGCCCTACACTATCTTGGGAGACCAAGGTCCTCTCTCGAGTACATCCTGTGAACTAAAGATTTGGCACATCCAGGGTGGAATTCCTGGGAGTTGGGAGGATATCACACTATTCATTTGAGCATCTTTGCTAGATATGCTAATTTATAAAGTCTATAAATTGTTTACTCGATCTATCACGTGTATGCACTGCAGCACATCCCACCTTGGCAAAGTGGTGCACCAATAAGGATCCTCATGAAAACACCAAGGTAAAAACCCTTTAACCCTTAACTGTGTCTGGCTCTTAATTTTTAAGACCAAGGGAAAGGCTGTTGATAGCTACAGACTGTTCAGAAGACACAGGTGAGGAAAGAAGGGTGGAGAGGTTTCCCTCTGCATCAAGGAATAGATACGCTGTGAAGAGCTGTCCCTGAGGAACAGCTCTGAGCAGGCTGAAAGCTTGTAGGTAAGAATTTGAGACAGGAGTAATAAAGGGAACCTTGTGGTTGATCTCTGCCAAGGGACCCTACTGACAAAGCCTTCTTGCTGCAGCTGTAGGAGACATCATGCTCACAGGCTCTTGTCCTCCTGGGAGGCTTTAACCATCCTGACATCTGCTGGGAAAGTTGCACAATGAGCTGTAGGCAATCCAGGAGACCCCTGGAAAGCATGGAGGATAACTTCTTAAATCAGGTAATAGACAGCCTTGCCAGAGGGAATGCAATACAGGACTGATGGTCACAAATGAAAGTGAGCTAACTGGGGCTCACTCACAAGACTGGAGGCAGCCTGGGCCACAGTGATCATGCAGTGGTGAGGTTCACAATCCTGAGGGATAGGGGCCATGTGAAGAGCAGTGTCATGACCCTGAATTTCAGGGAAGCAAACTTCCAGATGTTCAAGGAGCTAGGGAACAGGCACTGATAAGAAACTATCATCAGGATAAGGGTGCAGAGCAGAGCTGGCAGATCTTCAATGATACTTTACATATAGTGCAAAAGCTGGATTCTCAGCTATAATAAATCAGACAAGAAAGGCAAGAGACTGATGTGCTAATTTGAGACTTGCTGGTCAAATCAAAGGGCAAGAAGGAAATACACAGACAGTAAAACAAGGATAATTATTCTGGCAATAGTGTAGGAATGCTGCCTGATTATGTAGGGATGAGGTCAGGAAGGCCAAGATGTGGACAGAGGTGAACTTGGCAAGGGATGCAAAGAGTAACAAGAAGGGCTTCTATAGGTATGGTGTAAGTATATAGAGTGAAAATGAAGGTCAGAGTAAGTATAGCCCATCAGAGATCAGCAAGACTGACAAACTGCAAACAAGAAGGCTGAGGTAAGCTTTTTTGCCTCAATCTTCAATAGCAACCTCTTATCACACCTCTCAAGAAAATGGACTGCAGGATGGGCACTGAGGGAGTGGAGTACTTCCCACTGTAAGACTAGATCAGGTTCATGACTAGCTGAAGAACCTGAATGTACATAAAAGTAGGACTAGATGACCTCTAAAGGTCCCTTCCAACCCAAATTATTCTACGATTCTATGATTATACTTTCTTTTTCTTTGGGTACTGCTTATTAATCCCAGCCAGCACTTTGCATGGCAATAGAGTGAATTGAGTTAAACAGAAGATTTCTGTGCCTGAGCATGAACGAAGCAGTTCTGAATGCTGTCTGCCTCTGCCTGTGATGGAAATGCAGAAACAGGGGAAAGCATTCAGTCCATACAATCAGAATAAAGCTTGTCAAAAGTAAAAAGCCACAAAATACCAGTGGAGCATCAGGTCTTCAATCAGGTGTCCCTCTTCAAATATGCTTCACTGCACACTAATGTAGCCATAAGCCTCTTTACCAGAATTGTCCTTCAAAACAATTTTTTCTGACAATAGCAGAACAAAAGCACACAGCAAACTAAATATAAAAGTTCAGCTAATATAAATCCAAAAACACCACTTCATTTTCATCCCTTACACCTACCTATTATACATTAGAAATCTGGCAGAGAGCTCTGTCAAACTGAACTATTGAACTCAAAGTGGCAAAAGGCCCTCCCCAGGCAAGACATTTAAATCATTTTCAAAGTTAATTTCCTGCTCCCAGACTGAGAACAAATCTAATCGGGTTCGCTTCATTCTTCTGAAGAACAGGAAAATGTTGCCTGCATACTCAACAAGGGAAAGTGTCCTAGAAGGCAGCCAGAGAACTTGCTTTTCAGCACCAGAGAAACCTCCTCTGCAAAGCAATGCATGTGCATCAGCATGTGAATGGGAATTCTGAGTTAACTGTCAGATCTTCCTGATCTCTTGCTAGCCCTGTTTTATAATGAGATTATGAACTGTTTACAAGCTAGTGGTGCCCACAAGAGACTGAAAAGAATCAGAAATCTATAGTATAGTTACAGGATTATGTTTCAGATGGCTGGCTATGCTTTTAAAGACCCACCTCTAGTCCCTCTGGATTCCTGATGAACAATAATTTTTCCAGGTGCTAAGGATATTTCCATTAAAACTTCTAAAACCAAGTAACAAAACTTCAATAAGAATTGAAAAAACTGAATGAGATTATTAGATGACTAAAGAGAGTTTGTAGAAGAGCAAATACAAGTGTATATGCACATGGAAACAAGAGTATATAATTTTGGCACAGCAAGATAAAACAAGGTTAATTCACATCTAGAGCATTATATTATCAAAGGTAGAAGACAGGCTAACTTTCCAAACAAAAGAATTGTTGGATTCTATTCTATTCTATTCTATTCTATTCTATTCTATTCTATTCTATTCTATTCTATTCTATTCTATTCTATTCTATTCTATTTCTATTTCTATTTCTATTTCTATTTCTATTTCTATTCTATTCTATTCAGAAATTATTTTTTCAACTCCATAGGAAAAGAAAGTACAGAAGAGCACCTGAGTTCATAAGAATTTCTCATTTATTTTGAATTAAATAATTCTGTGGACTTGGGGTTTTTTTTGTTTTTGCTTGAAATTTTTTGTTAGTTTGGAGTTTTTTGTTTGTATGTTTTTTGGGTTTGGGTTTGTGTTTTTTTTTTTTTTTTTTTGTGAAAGAGCTGATAAATATTTAAGCATTTTTTAAGTGATTTAATTTTTTCCCAATTTCAGCATGTGATATATGACTTTCTATTGCTCTACAAAGCCAAATTCTATATGTAGAAAAAAAAATACTGGTGTTATTAATTTAAGTTTGAGTAGTCATAAGTTTTCAGCCCATGCAAAGAGATTCTATTTTCATTGCTAAATTCATAAATACTCATTAATATAAATACTAGTGGTTGTGCTTTTATTTGTACAGCAGATGTAAGTACAAGGATGAGTTACTTCAATGGATATAGAGTTCAGTATTTCATTTAAGTATTTCATTTTCTATGAAATAAGAAATATAAAAAGTAAATTTCATTAAGCTAATGGCATAGGGTTGAACAGTCATAGCAATAACAATCTCACCATTAAAAAATAATTAGTTCAAGTCACTGAAAACCTATTTTTTCAAGTTGTTGGAAACTAACACTAAAAACTATGTGTCATGGTTTGACACTGTCCCAGTGCCAAGCACCCACAAGGGTCACTCACTCACCCTCCCCTGCCTCAGCTGGGCAAAGGAGGGAAAAGGAAAAAAGTTAATGAAGGCTTCATGAGTGAGATAAGGACCAGGAGTAATATTTCAAGGGCAAAACAGTCTCAACTTTAGTTACAAAGAGAAATTTATTATGAACAGAATCAGAGGAGGATAATGAGAAGTAAGAAAAGCCCATGAAACACTTCCCCCCCTTCCCTCCTTCCCATCGACAGTGCAGGAAGACAGGGTACAGGTTTTTGGTGAGTTCATCACTGAGATTTTCTTCCACTGTTACCAGAAACCAGGCCATGCCACACCAATACTTTAGGACAGCTCCAAATCGCCCAGTCATATTAGTTGATTTACTCAGAATATATCTCTATCTCTTTACTCGTCATTTCCCTCTATCCAGAAATTCTTCCTTCAGCATCCAGCTTTAACCCTAGTGATTGACAGATATTTTTCTTTCTGTTGGGCAGTAATATAACTTAACATACAGAATTAGTCCTGCCACAAGAACTGAGACATTTAGTTACATTTCTAACTTCCCTGATTTTATTTTGTCCAACAAGTGCACATAAACTCCTGCATAACCAAAAGATGCATATCTTCAAACTGCTCCCCAGTGAGCCTTAAATTATCTACTGAACTAAAATTCACCCTTCCTGGCACTTAACACGATGGAATATTTTTTTTAATAATGCTGAAACAAGCTCAGTATAGCAAACTAGCCTGCTACATTTTTAAGGATCACTTCTAGAGCCCTGCTATGACAAATTAAATTGCCTAGCTTTTATGGATGGGAGAGGGAAAACAGGCACTTAACTGAAAAGTGTAGGATACTTTTCTCCCATACTGACCTTCAGGAGTGTATAATAGAAGAAGAAGCATCCCAGTTTCATTCCTGTATCTTCAAACTTTCTCTGTTCCCTTCTTTTTGTATGTACTACTAAGTTTATCTTCCTACAAGTCATAGACTATGCTCTAGGCTTATGTATAATCAGCAATAAAATAAGAAGAATCTGTTTAGTTTGTAAAAACTTTGTTATTAGCATTTCCCTGCCCAGCAGTAAAAAAATATCTCATTTAAGTTTTGGATTTTGGGGGTTTTTTTTGTATCTGCGAACTTTCTCTGTATTGCAAATATTTCACTAGTTCAGACTGCATTTTGCTAAGAACTGTTATTTGAGCAACATGAAAAGATTCCATTTGTCTATCTGCTCTTAATGGAATATTATATTGCCACAAAAGAAGCACTCTAAGTTCAAAAGCCAGGACAGAATTATTTTTTAGTATTTTATACTGTCCAGCAAAAGGTTTCAGGCTCCTTCTCATTCTTTTACTTAACATTTCGTGTGGTCAGCAAAGTCATCTTTAGATCAAGTTACAGAATACTGCAGTGTAATCAGTTGGTTTTATTTTTCCAGAAACTTTGAAGGTTCTGATTTAAACAGTATATTTATGTAATAGTGTTAATAAAACAGGTGAAGGCAAATCCCATAATGTCACCATTATTGTGCATCATCAGCTGGGTGATTGTACTACTGGATATTTTCATCCTCTGAAACACAGATAGTTAAAAAACCAGATAATTAAAAATTAAAATCAAGATGTAAAAGGAGGAGGTAATTGACTGTTTGAGGTAATTAAGGGAGAGACAACAGTGTTTATTTTTTAAAAAATTGAACCCTGTTAACTATTTAAATAACTTTATGAGAGTGAATGTTTGACAACTTTTAGCAAATTTCCAGACACTGAACTTTATTATTTCTTATGCTTCATCACAGTACATTTCTTGGCAAAATTTTTACTGTAAGTGTTTAATTGTCTTGCTTTTGGAAGCTTCAGTTTCATTCAATTATTTCATAGGATGCATTAGGGAAAAAAAAAAGAAACCTCATTGTTTTGTAATTCTTCCTGACAGATGGTACCCACAAAATACCCAGTAGCGTCACTGAGATGACTATATTACAAAAATTCAGGGAAGATTAATATCTAATGCTCACCCAATGATCCACAGCTAGATCATCATTCAAGAACCAGGCTTTAAAATAAGAATAAAATGATAATACATCTGACAAATCATTTAGGTAGCAGGTCTGAAGAGAGATAAGGAAAACAATTCCAAATATTCGTTAGTTAACAGGAGAGAGGTACAAGTAATCTTCTCGTAGAAAACAATGCTTTCTTCTTGAAAATCACTAGCTGTCTTGGGCGGGGTTGCTATTCTCTGATTGTCTGCCTTATGCCCAGAAATATTTGCTGTAGCTCTTGGTGGGTCTGGGGAGGGGGGAGCCTTGGTGCTGTTGCTCTGGCTTTTTCAAATCCTCCCTTTCAGACATCAGTGGTGCCCTGTGACAGTGTTACCTGCTGCTTAGCTAGCTTGGGATTGTTGTTAGTTTAGGCAAGAAGTTGTTTTTTCCCTTTCTGTGGGCTTGGAGACTGCAGCATCAATCCTTCAGCAGCTTTTGCTTTTTCCTGAACTGCTCAGTTTGGTTTGGTCTGTGGCATGAGAGAACTATGGAGAAGTGGGGGACCAGCAGGAAGCCAAGGACTTGCTCCCTATCCAGGCTCCAGACCTCAGAAAAGCTGATTCAGCAAAAGAAAGGACACTAAATTTGCCAGCTTCATCTGCTGCGAAGGGGAGACAAACCTCAGAGATTCACCAGATTCCCACTGGTTTTGCCTGAGCTGCTGCAAGAACCCTTTGGTTTTTTCCTCCCTTAAGACAAAAGCCAGAACCCTTTCTTTTCTCCTCCACACCATATTGCAGCCCATGTGATTTCATTTTCTCTTTCCCTGGCATTTAGGGGCTTTTTATTCTGGTGTGGTTGTGTGTAAGCAGGTTTGACAGTGCAATATCTAGCATCTTTTCACCATTTTTTCCCATGCAGTGTTGGCACTCTTGTCAATTAATGGCTGGGTTTTTTTCACTTTCATCCACTGGTTTTAATGTCTCATTGTACAAAAGGATTGTTGAAAGTGCTTTTTGTTAAAGGAAACACTCATTCCATGCCTAAATTTGTTTATAAACCATGAAAAATGGCCTCCTCAGCTTCAGCAAAAGGCTGGTTTTACCACTTATCTTAAGGTTAGACTTTGAAAAAGCACAAAGCCAACGGCTCTAAGGACACTGAAATTATGAAAAAAATTTACCCTCTGCACCATTTTTACCCCTTCTCATTTAAGACTGATATTATGATTTTTCTATTTCTCCTGAACCCCAAGAACAGACATTCATTCACATGTGCTTGCATGTGCTTTATCAGTTAAGGAAGAATAATTATGAGTGTAAATAAAGCAAATCAGTTTGAAACAGGTACAAGGGCAAGTGCACAAGCAAAATCACTGCAGAGACCACTGGTCTTTTGGACACAGATTTGTATCTTACAAATCCAACTATAAAATGCTGCACAAAAGCTCATTCCTCTTTCAGATATTCCATACATTCCCATGACACTCAGAGAATGAATTTAGGTATGGAAATAATTTTCTTCTACCTAACTGGATTCTAAAATAGCCATTTTGTAAATGAAAATCTAGGACTATTTCAGACCAGTGTTTCTGAAAGAAAGGGCTATTTCTAAACATAAATCCTGCAAGGAATATTCTGTTGACAGTGGTTATTTTACCCCTCAATTCTAAAATTGTTAAGTTCAAAGTAGTTCTATGTAATAACTTCAGAAAACCTGAAATAAAGAAACAAACAAGGTTAAAGGGCTTATTGATATAAGATGGCAGTATTTCATGGTATTCCTTTAGTAAAGTCACTTCATATATTTGTTTTTCTTTAAGCTGTGGCAGAGCATTCAAGCCATTCTCTGCCATAAGCAGCCATCTGTCACATCACTGTCTTTCATATTTTCTTTCATTTCTGTGTAATAGCATGCATTGACTGAACACATGGCCTAGAAGGTGGACAAATGTCTCCCCTGGCTAATATGAATTATTAAGAGGTGTTTGCTGGTGTAAATCATTACACCTCTCAACCTTCCTTCAAGCAATCAGCTGTTAGCTCAGGAAACCATCACAGGAGGCTCCAATTCTGTGGTATCTCCCTCTTTACTCTCTATAAGCCAGACTGGCCAAGGCAATAGTCAATCTGACCTGCCTTAATCTTCTCACAGAGAAGGACAAAGGTCATTCTGCTTTTCATCTAAATACAACTAATTAAAAATTACAGCCCTACTGAACTGGATGAATCCAGAAGGGAGGTGTGGAAAAAGAAAAAGTAATTAAAGGTTTTCAGTATTTTGCCATGTGCCCTAAGTGTTCTGCAACAGTCTTAGTTAAGAACAGTCTTAGTTAAGGAGACTATTGAGGAGATATGACCAACTAGCAGTGGAATAACTGGACACTCTAAACTTCAATATCAAAGAGAAGCAGCTGCTGCCATATTTTTATTTAACACAGATGATGCTGGGTTAGATGAAAGAATAGGATTTTAGCAGATGAGATGGTAACCTTGAGAAGCTGAAAAAGGAATAGTAGGGAAGAAAGAAAAACATTCCTTACAGAGAGGGGGGAATTCCATCTTTCACTACAAATGTTTTCTTAGAAGAGTGTGTCCTTTCCTGGCCTGTGCTGTTGCAGAGTAGTGCAGACCACTGCTAGTGAAAAAAGTATTTGTTCAGCTTTTCTTGTCCAAAATAACTACATTCTTTTTGATTCTTTCATATCAGATTCTGATTGTCTTTTGTGTATTTATAAGAATCCAGCACATGCAAAAAGTGACACAACAAGGAAGCAGAAAGTACTGTGCTTGAAAGAAGCCATCCTTATTGGTTTGTTTCCAGGATTCCTCCAACTGCATCACTTTCTACCAGCATTATCATGGAGATTCATATTAGCAGAAAACAGGCTTAGGGATCAAGTCTTGGAGGGGAGGATTGCAGTTCTGTTATGTTGGGCTTTGGTCACAAGCATAAATATGTCACTGCATACTCCTGATAAGCCTATATGAGAACAACATAATTAAATTAACTTGGTAGGATCACAAGGAACATGAGTAGCTTATTTTTACACTTTAGGAGTAGATTTATATGTACATCAATAGAAGAAACAATCACTTCCTTCAGGATTTTATATTACTACACTATATCTGGTGCTGGTCACTTTCCTTGTCAGCTGTTATTACAGCTTGTTACATCACTTGTCCAAGCATTTTAAATTGCAGGTAACAAAATTTTTATATATTCAATATATATTAATTCAATAATTATCTAATCAAAGACAATTTGGTAACTACAGTCGTAGTCCCTATCAGCTATAGGTGGTAATTTTCTTCACATAAAATATGCAGAACCAGACTTGTCTATTAATACTAGAGTCTTCAGCATGCTTATGTGATTTCAGTAGGGCTCACTTTTACTGAGTGTTTTGAGAACACTTTTACTAAGTTTACAAAGAAATGACTGAGAGTCTTGATTCATCTCAGACAAACTAGTAGTGCAGCCCCAAAATATGACTGCAAACTTTGAAGGTCTACAGATGGTTGCAGATGCAGATGTTTATTGTCTAAGTGACTGCTCCAGATGCTTCCCTGTGTTCCAGTTTGGTAGGTTGCTAAGAGTCTCTCAAGGCACTAATGTTTTTTGCCTTAATGCTTTAAACTTCAAGACAGTTGTAAAAACTCAGAATTTTGTTCTCAGGTGTGTCAGGAGCAAATTCATTTACTGATTGGATAGAGTTTAACTGTCCCTGCCCACACCTGAATACAGGGAACATTGACTTCCCACCTCTAAATCATTTTACCAAAACCATGGGCCAGTTTATAATGTTAATTAACCTTTTGACCAGCTTGCTCACAGCAAGGCAATTAGAAATATAAGTTAGTGGTTGATTTATTTTGATTTGTTTAATATGTCCTGCTGCTTTTACAGAGAATTTGCAAAGTCCCTAGATACAGAACTCAGCTTCCAGAGAAAAATAAACCTGACACTCCAAGATTTTCACTCAGTGCAGTCAAATTTCTTTTCATGCTTTTTTTGGGGGCCATGTCATAGTCTTAAAACAGGACATGTCCTTCAACCTTTCTCTTAAGGATTTTTTAAATCTTTTGGTGGAGGTAGGGGTTGAACTACTCCAATTTTGCCTACCCAAAGCAAAAAAAAAGCAGAATTTCCCTCCACAACTGCCTTTATTCACCTCTGTGTTCAGCCATGACATTTACCTACCTACATTTTGACATGGAACCTTACACTGTCTTCTAGAAAATCAGACTTCTACGGCTTTGACATGCTTAAGCCCATATATACACCCATCCTCATGCCATGTCCCCGCTTTTATGCATTATGTATCATGTATTTAAGCCATGGATAGTAAAAAGAAACAGAAAAATGTAGGCAAAATGGCAATATTTTTTAAAGTGTCAGTTTCCTGTTTGCTAAGAGATCAAAAAATATTCCTTAGACCTTACACCTACCATGTATTCCTTACACCTATGATGACCTCTGAGCCTAAGAGAGTTACCTCCTAGACTGAATAAAATATATCTAAGGTAATTGCATGGCAGTAATAAGAAAACAAATTCTGCTTTCCTACTGCTATCTTCCTATTTTCCTGCTGGGCTTACTTTCCTTACATTGACCTCCCACAAAGTGGCAGATCTAGTTTAAAGTGTTCCTGCTAATATTGATGACAAACAGAAAACTCCAGGCTGAACAGTCCAAGTGACCTCAGCTGCTCCTCAGATGGCTTCACCTCCAGACCCTTCATCATCCTCATGACCTCCTTTGGACACTGTCCTACAGCTTAATGTCTTTCTTATATTGTGGTGACCAAAATTGCACACAGTATTCAAGGTGTAGCCACACCAGTGCAGAGGAGAACAAGGTATGTTCAAGAAAAAAGTTTAACAAGAGGAAAGGATAGTCTCTTCCCTCTGTCTACTTGCCATGATTCACTCAATGTATGCTGTGACACTGTTGGCCATTTTTGCTGCCAGGGCACACTGCTGGCTCGTGTGTCACCATCCATGAGCTCCCCAGGCAGAGCCAGCCTGTACCATTGCAGAAGGTTCTTCCTTCGCAGGTGGGTGCTTTCCATCTTTCCTTTAATTGCATGAGGTTCTTGTGGCCCACTCCTCCACCCTGTCTGGTACCCACTGAATGAATGACAGCTCTGTCATTGATGGCATTCCAGAAACTTACCTGAGTTATTTAAAGAAGGATTTGTCTGCTGACCACTCAGAATATTGGGTTTCTGACCACAATGCAACCATCCCTTCCCTCTCCTCTGCTCTTTACCCATGAGCTCTCCCTCAGCCTGTTGTCTGCCCTATACAAGAGCTCCCCATGAGTGAGCTGCTGTTTCAAGCAGAGAGCACTTCCTCCACCCCATGTGGCAATATTCCCTGGCAATATTCCCTGAAGAGCTTGTACCTGTTCATTGCAGGTACCCAGCTGCAAGCTGTCCCAGCACGTCTCAGTCCTCCTTTGCATTTCTGTCAACAAACAAGCACCACATTTTGTCAGGTGGATCCCACTGCTCTCATTCTCAGGCTTTAGTACTCTTTGTGTTTGTAAAAACCAATACCCCATGTAAGGCACAACTTTTGCACATTTTGCTGACTTATGGGATTGATGCAACCCCCCCACCATGCTCCAAACCCTTCCCTTAGATCAAGGAAGGGCTCCAGGGCTCCCTGCAGCCCCTCCCAGCACCCTCAGGATCTCCTGTGGCCAGATTGCTGGTGACCACATGGATGAGCAGCAGAAAAGTCAGTTAGCAACAATGTGGAAAATGGGAAATTTAGCAATGTGAATGTGTTTTTACAGGAATTTCTTAAAATGCTTTGTTTGAAGATTCATTAAGTGGCTAGGTTTCACTTTCAGAAAAACATCATCTGTTTGAAAAAAAGCAGCTGTGGCTTTTCCATCTTAATGATCTCTAATATAACAATTGATAAGACAACAGGAAAAGGCCTCATGTGCTAAAGGAGGTTTAGTTTTGGTATTTGGAAATATTTCTTCTCTGGAAGGTTGTCAAGCATTGGAAAAGGTCATTTGAGGAAGTGGTTTAAATACCCTGGAGGTATTTAAAATTCAATTAGGAGCATGTTTTAGTGGCAGACTTGGCAATGCTAAGTTTCCATTGGACCCAATGATTTTAAAAGGTCATTTCCAACTTAAGCAGTTGTATGATCCTGTGATACCTAAGAAAAAAAAATTAGAGCATTTAAGAGATTTCAAATCTGGAGGCCTGGTTCTGCAATCCCTAGCTCTGTTTTCAAGTTCATGAGATGTAAACCCAAAGACATTTCATCTAGGAAATGCATTTTTAATCAAGGTGAAGGTTCTCCTCAGTGAATCTTTTTTATTTAATATGTAGCTCTTCTGGCTTTAGATGAGCATTACTGAAAGCAAAATGTGATTCATTACAGCCATCCCCACATTTTTTTTGGTGCTTTCTTTTTAATCCTCAGCTTTATCAAGGCCTTTCACATGTCATGCTGATGTTTACAGAATAGCCAAGGAGCATCTTTATTTTTAGTCAAGGTTCTCCTTTAAAACACCTTGCTGGTATAATGTGTCTGTGTTTGATTATCTAATCTATGAGCAGATCAGTCCTTTCAGGAAAAAAAGTTACTTCCTCCCAGGAGGCCAGAATAGCTGTTATACAGACATTTATCTGCAGTCATCTCTCTTTTTGCATTTTTGTCATTCTGGTAAAATAGATTTCTTAGCAGCAGAAAATACTTTATATATATATGTATTTTCCATCCATGGATCTCAAAGCACTTTTCCAATATTAACAAAGATAATTGTTAATTTTAACAAGTTAATCATCCAGACAAATATGACTATCAATATTTTTTGCTTAAGAAAGTCAAAGTACAGGAAGCTTAGATGACTTGCTCAAGGTCATATTGGAGACAAACAAGAAGATTAAGGTGTAAAAAAATTTAGGCTGTTAAAACTGTTAGATCATTTTCAATTCCAAGCTATTAGATAGGCTAGAAAAATTATTTGTATTGTCACAAGTATTTTAACATTTTAATTAAAATAAGCAAACCACTAATCAATTTATATCTAACCCATTAAATCTTTTTGGGGAAAAAATGGAAGTATATCAAGGTATGAAATTACCTTTTTAAAAGCATTATTCAAGCATGTGTCCTTAGGACACATCCTACAAGGAAACTAAGAAGCTAACACCAAGATTTATGTCCCAGCATCATCATCACTAGTGTATGCAATCTGTGTGCTACAAATATTTATGTACCTACTGGTAGGCAGAGATGAAGCAACTCTAACATCAATATTAGTACACAAAACTGGGAGCTATACTTCAAAGAGGAGTGGGAGGTTTTTAAAATAGATATTTGGTGTTTGCTACATGGCAAGGCCTGAGGTCTCAAGGGGAACTCACAGAACACTCATAGAAGAAACAGAAAAAAAATTGTGGGTGGGAAGAAAGAGAGAGGGAGAGTGAGGGAGAGGGAGAATGCTTGGCCTGCAGCTACAACTCCAGCAGAGAGGAATTGTCCCTTTGGTCCACTGCCATGTATGGCAGCCTTGTGTAATTATTCTAGACAGTCTTAAATAAGACTACATACTTGCATTTAAGCAATACCAACCCCCACACCCCTGTTTATCCTTCTCACATAACTCAACAGTGACATGTAGGTGCCTTTAACAATACAGACAATAATGTAAACAGCTGTTAAACCTGATGCTTCCCATTTAGCAAGAATACTTTATCAAGTACATGGAAAAAAAAATGAAATCCACTGCTAGAAGTCTCTGCAAAATCCTAATATCTAAACTGTATTTTGTGATGGTTGTAAAACACTTTTGTGATGTTCTTCTAAATCTCTGTCAATCACATCACTACCCTTTAATTCAGCTAGCAAAAATGAAATTATTTTTGTGAGCCTTGTATCTGATAAACAGAAAAATACCAAACTTGAATCAATATGCTCTCTGTTACTATAACCACCATACTGGAGTTATAGAGGAAGAAAGCCTCCTGTTTTTCACTGTCCTTGTTCATGCAGTAGCCAGTTTGCTGATTAGAAAGCAGATCATGCTTTCCTTGGCATTTACCCAGTTGCTGTCTGGACTGAAAGGTTATAGAAGCACACATAGCATGGCTCTGCAAAAATTAGAAAGGCCAGCAAGTCACATATCCTCAGTGCCTGAGGCAGAGAAAATCCTGCTCCCTTCTCAGAGCTTCTTTCCTCCTTCAGTCTTCTGAGAGAGCGTCAGACATAAGGTATCAACCTGCATTAGCAACTTTGGAGACTGACAGTTTTATTCATTTTCTTTGTCAGACTCTCAAGTGCAATGTAGCAGACAGCATGTGAGATTATTTCTCACCTAGTATGCACACCAGAATTTCCACCTGGAAAGCTAGCCCCACCTTTCTATTTGATTTCATAAAATGCAAAAAAATGTTAAACCTTGAGACAAAAGCTAAAATTCAATTCAAACTGATAAAGTTGATTTTTTGGATTAATGTTTTTTCAATGAGACCATATTCTCTAGTCTTATGTCAATCAGAAATGCTCTGATTTACAGGAACCTCCCTGATTAAATAACACAACAAACAATCAGAAAACAAATGTGCTGAAAGTGTTATTGCTCAGTTTGCAAGAGGACTCTCCTACACTGTCCTTGGGGGAAAAAAATAGATCACAGTCCCAGCCTCTTTTATTTTAGTGACACTCAAAATTCCATAAATCTCAATGGTCAAACTAGTTCTTTGGCTTGAACTACAAAAAACAATATACACTGTGTGTGTGTGCTCAAGCACAGCCTCTTGCAGTTGCACCCAGCCTATCCCAGCCAAATTAGCTCAGCTGTCACAAACTGTGAAGTCAGATCAGACCAGCAGAATCCCTACCTGTGCACACTCCACAAGAACAAGTCTGACATGACACTGAAGTTTTTCACAGGACTGAACCCAGACAAAATGGCTGTTTGGAAATAATAGAGTGGCTTAGGCTTCAGGGGTTTTATATAGCATGAGATTCA
The DNA here is from genome assembly GCF_029582105.1 of Oenanthe melanoleuca. Classification (NCBI taxonomy): domain Eukaryota; kingdom Metazoa; phylum Chordata; class Aves; order Passeriformes; family Muscicapidae; genus Oenanthe; species Oenanthe melanoleuca. The sequence goes on along the minus strand of NC_079336.1, from coordinate 24,067,128 downwards.
TTGTGAGCTGTGTCCTCACTTTGTCCAGACTACTCAGAATTCATCAGACTGGGAGACAGATCATAATTAACCAGTGGAGTTTTCAACCCTTTTTTGCTATTTCACAGCCCCCTTCTGCAAAGTCCATCACTGCCAGAATTTCTGCATGCAGTCTGTGTCTTCCCTCCTAAACTAGGTTGAGGTCTAACAGCAAGATTAGTCTTACCATCCTCAAATTTTACTCTTAAAAATCCTTCTAAATCCCCTGCATTTGTTCCAAACCACCTTGGTATTGCTATGTAGCCTCCTAATGTCTCCTCTGTCTGTGTAAGGTCTGTTGCTGATTTGATCAGTCAAGCACTTGGCTTATCTCTGGGCACTGCCAGGATTCCCAGCCTAAGGACTGTTGTGCCTGGCTTACCTGGAGGGTGCACATTCTGAAAATATCCTCTCTCATCCCAGCTTCTAAAAAAATACATGAAAAGCTTGGTACAAGTGGTCAGAAGTGCTAAGGTCTACGATCTTTGTGTTTACTGTATTAAAACCTCTGCAGAGACTGGGTACTGAACACTGATCCCAGGAATTTTGGATGCCCACCACATCAGAATGTACATCAGTAGCAGAGAGTTACTTCCCAGGAAGACATTTAGAAATGTTTGGTCACTGTACTAACACACAATCCACAACATCTTTATATTGAGAGCATGACAAATAAAATGGAATGCATTTTCTTGGATGAACTTAATATATTTTCCTCATCACTTTTAAACTCGGTTTAAAAGATGATACAGCAACTTTCAGGTAGAAAGGAAAGGCTGAAAAGCATGTAATTCAGCTCACAATGGACTTTACAGGCCTCAATGGAATTAATTACTGAGAACTTGCACATGTAGTAATTAATTTCATGCAATTCAGCACCATCTGCAGATGCATTATTTCCTTTCAAAGCTACTATAATTCGATGTAAAAGAGAAATTGTTAGGAGTTTTTAGCAGCAAAAGCTTTTGTATCTTGTTTATGCCAAAGAAATTAGATAAGGAAATTAATTATTATTTGAAAAACATAACCTTTGTCGGTAAGGGAACTGCTTGCAATTACAGATTTGGAGAAAAGAAAATTTTATTTAGGACTGGGTTTCTTGTTTAAAAAAATAATTGTGGGGTTTTTGGCACCAATCACTTATCATTTGCAGGTGAATTGTGCTATTGCATCAACCTTTGTACCAACTGCAAGCAAAACCTATTGAATATGGATCCCTCTGTTGAAGTATATTCCAAAATTACTTTATATTATTTGCTAGCAATATATACAAAAATCTTCAACTATTTTTTCATTATCTTGTATATAACTTGCTCTGGAACAGAAAACAATTGACTGCAGCAAATGACATGAACTCTTTCTCTCATATTCAAGGGTGGGGAGGGTGAACATTTTTTAACTCCTATTGAAGATTCACAGGTACTGAGAAGGAAATTTCACCAACCAAAATAAATTTAAATTAGAGAGTGTCTTGAAGCATTGAAGAGTATCCCTGAGTTGCATCTTTAAATTCTGTAGACTTTAACACCAGAAATACTGTCAAAGAGCATATTAGAACAGTGTACTGTGTGCATCAGCTGAACCATCAGTTTTGTGCTGGAAACTCTGGAAAAATCAATTTTGACTTTTTTCAGGCATTCATGTACACCTCACACAAGGGCTGATTCTGCTGTAATACTGTGACTGGGAAAGAGTATGTATTTGGGAGGGAGAGGCTATCCACACAGCAGTTTTTGTTCTGTAATGTGTCAGGCAGCATGCATTGTTCTTTGGCAATAATAATAATGAATAGGTCACAGCCTCATCAATCTGTGCCCATTTAACACAGAGCCACATTATCACAGAAAGGTTCCTGCTTTGAAAAAAATATGCAATTATTATTTGCATTTGTTAGCACTAACAATGTTCAACTTCAGCTGAGAGCTTGCTGTTTTCTGTACAAAACAAACTCTGTGGTAATAGAGAGCTGAAAGCACTGACCTTGTAATTGCCAGAAGAGGCACAAGGCCAGTCAGGTTCTGTGCATTTGCCTCCTGCTGATAGAAGCCTGGACATGGTTTCCCTTCCTGAAAAATACCCATTGATGCCTTGGGTCTAACAAGCAAACTAGATAACAGCATTAAAATTGCATTTGGAGCTAAAGGAGATGCCATCATGATAGTCACATTATGGGGATAGTTTAGGGCAATGCAGATGATTGATTTTAGAGCAATCACTTACCAAAGCAAGAAGCTGTGAACAAGCAAAAACTCCTTCCAATGCACTTTACAAAGAAAACATGAAGACTTGCAGACAACAAATCCATAGTCTTCCTACAACAACCACTTTTAAACAAGCTGGGTATCTTTTCCTAGAGAAGCAAAGATGTTGAATCATTAAGCAATTACAGTGAGGTGTTCTTATTTTTGGATCCAGCTTTTTGGATACGTACTGAAATAGAGCTTGCATTTGGATATGTAAAGTCCCCAGTTGTTAAAAAAAAAATATTAAAAGAATAAACATGAGTGTAATATTCAGGGCCCAAATAGGGCAATAAGGTTTTCTGAAAAGGTCCTTGAAATCACATTTTTAAATATGCCAGATAAATTGATTTTTTTTTAAACTCTTCTTACTGTCATTGCCTTCACTGATAAGAGAAGAGACAAATGGTTTGAGGGAGGGAAGACAAGAGAGATTCACTCACTCTGCAGCAGTAAGATTTCCTCAGGCCTGTATTGACTGTCATTTCCCGATCTTTATGTGATGTTTATCACCATAGGTTATCACCACCATTTAATGTCTTATATATTCTTAATGAATATTGTCATTCTCCTTACCATGATAAAAGGGCAGAGTCATGTAGTAAAGGCAGAAAGCATCACAGATTTAATACATTTGCATAGAAAGATCTTCATGCTATGACAGAAGAGGCTCAGAATGTATGCAGTCTGATGATTAAATTGGGAATTGCCAAAACAAGCAAACAAAAACATCTTGCAAATCATTCTTCCTCCAGACAGATTTAAGATTATGATCTCACAGTTCTTGGTGGTGCTGTACATGTACAAGCAATTCAACCTCATCAAAGTCTTGATTTAGAGGGCTTAAATTCAACTCATTGCTCACTTTTTTGACTGAAACAAAATTATTTAGACCACTGAAATGTTACCATTATTTCTGGATGACCTTAAGTAAACAACTGATGCAATAAATTCATAGTTACTTAGTAAAGCTTCCATTTTAGTTAAATAGTGTATGACTTGCTCATTTCTTTTAATACTTTTTGGGTTCATTTTCATGATGCAATGAATTACCCATTATTAATATTATTAAACTATTTCTTATGGAGCTGTGTCCTTGCAATAATTAAGGTGGCAATACACCCATAATCATAAACCCATGAGATGATGATGTGTACTGTGCTGTCATGCATGATATCAGAGCTTTTTCCACTTAGTTAAAAGCTGTCTTCTGGAGGCCCCAAACCCTAGAGCAAACATCTTGTGGGGATTACATGGCTCATCACTGTAAACGTGGACACAACAGTTAATTGTGCAGTAAATGAGGCAAACAAGTCTTTGACTGTCACATATGCTCAAAGACTGATTCTTTTGGTCTCTGGATGCTATAAATGGTTCTTTTTTTCTCAGCTTGTAGCCTTATGACAAACTAAATCTGTCTGTAATATCTACTTTTTGTAGCCAAAAAAAATACTGGTCCAGGATAGAAGTGAGAAGGCAGAAGTTTTTGCCAGTCTAATGGACATAGAAATACATAAAAGAAACAAGCACACAGGAACAAGTGTGTGAGAAGGCTAACAACAAAAAAAGGAGCTGAAATCTATTAAGAGAAATAGGTGGTATGCTTGCTCTTCTTATATGAGCCTTTGAACTGTACCCCTTTGGTAGATACCTGATTCAGACTTCTAAGTATGTGCAAGTCTCTCTAAGGCCTTCCTTTCCACTTCCCTAAAGCAAGAGACACAAGAAGATGAAATAAAGCTGGATTGAATTATTTCCTGTTTTAACTTCCTTCTTCTCGCCATTAAAAATTCTCCCGTGTCACTTTACACTGTGAACTCATGGCTTGCCACAAAGGAGGTTTCATAGTAGTTCCAGCAGAAAAAAAAGTATCTTGAATGTAAATATTTATATGTAGTAGACTCTGATATCCTCCCTGAAAATTTTTCTCAAGTTAAGTGAAATACGTTGCATTGAGTAAAATAACAGCTATTTTTAGATGTTCAGGCTTCAAAGAAGAGATAAACATTTACACAAGAGAATAGAAATATGTTTCAGAGATATTCAAATCAAAATAATTGCTATTTCATCTCATTTCTCTGTTCACTGCAATTTTATTTTCTAGATTGCAGCTGCTTAAAAAAACAAAGGCATTCAATATCAGGTACCAATATTACCAAAATTTAATTCTGCTGACAATAAGGTCATAAGACATGCTGCTCCATTGTCCTGTTTTCAGCTGGGGTACAGTTGACTTTCCTCATAGTAGCTGGCACAGTACTGTGTTTTGGATTTAGGATTTGGGAGAACAGGGGTAACAATGCATTGATGTTTTAGTGGTTGCTGAGCACAGTTTATTCTAATTCAAGAGCTTCTCAGTTTCCCATGCTGGAGCACAGGTGGGAGGGCTGATCTGGGCTGGCCAAAGGGATATTCTGTACCAGCAATGTCATGCCAGCACATAAACCAGAGGAGATGGCTGGGAGCTGCTGCTCACTGCTTGGGAACAGCATCAGTCAGTGGCAGGGGAGCAATTGTGCATTGCCTGTCTTCCTTGGGTTTTGTTCCTCTTTCTCTTTTTACTTTTGCCATTATTATTTGTTTTGTTATTATTATTAAATTATATTAATATTAAAAAATATTATATTATTATATGTTATTATTAAACTGTTTTTATCTGCCCCTGTTGGTTTTACCATTTTTCAGTTCTCCTCTCTATCCCATGGAGAGGAGGGAAGAGTGAGCAAGTGACTGTGTGATTCTTAATTGCTGGCAGGACATAAATCATAACGTCTATCTTCTAGCTTTTGTAAGTATTTCTTATATGTAGGAATAAGGGATAGAAAGGTGATAGAAATTATATGGTTACTTTTAATATATCTCCATTTTTAAACATAAAAATATTGTAATCCTAATGAGTTATGTAATGTTATAGATAGATGAATAAACAAAGAGAAGTTAATATCTCTGAAGTCTATATCCTTAAGAAAATGAGATAATACAATAGCCTCAAAATGTTTGAGATAGTGTATTTGCTTTGGGGTATGTTTCTTTTGAATTTGGTAGATTTTTACTCAAATTTACCTTGCACATGATCTTGAAATAATCTTTTAGTTGATCTTATCACACTTTATGGACACACTGCACAGCAAAAGAAGGTTTTAGGAGATGTTTAGGACTTTAGATAATGAAGTTACCCATGAGCACTTTTGAACCAGGGAATGTACTTTTATTTCTCTCATGGTTTAACTATTGCTGTGGCAATTCCTGACATCACTGTTGCATTTAAGTTAAGGGTAGTGGCAAAAGGAAATCAAGTTTTCCATGTCAAAAAAAGAAATAGCCAGTAGTTGACAATTCTCCTGGAACACAGGAGCCCTGATGTTCCCAACTTTCCCCAAAGTCTGTTTCAATCCACATCAGATCATCAGGTGAAGATTGTCAGTGCAAATAAAGCTCAGTGCTCTCTCCAACAGCACATGAGAGAAATGTAGCCAGCAAAATGTCCCCAGTAGCTGCTGACTCTTATAACCTGGAGGAATTCACAGCTAAATCCAGTGAAAAAAGTCCTCATCACACTGCTGACAAAAGAATTTAATAATGATCCTAGAACATAAAACGGAGAGTTTACAAACCACTGTGATAATTTAGATACTTCAAGTAATCCTAACTTTAAAAGACTTTGCATCCAGCCTTATTCAACAATTCCATTTGTGACCAAAAATGACAGAGTAGGCTGGGGTTTTTTAAGCCAACAGGAGGCTGGTGGGAATGTGTGTGTTTTGGTAGCTAGGGTTCATTCAAAATGGTGTTGACAGAGTAGATAAATAGCCCAGAAAATAATCTAGCATTTGAAAATGGAAATAGCTAACCACAGCCTGCTGAACAATTTATCAGTTCTTTGGAAACACTTTCTTTGCTATATCATTCCTGGTCTGTTCAGTGAGAGCTTGAGTTCAGTTTTAGGAAACAGAACAATTAGAAAAACTTCAGAGCACCAAATGCAATAAGAAGAATCTGTAAAAAAGATAATAATAAAAAGAAAAAAAAAAAAAAAAAAAAAAAAAAAAAAAAAAAACCCAAGCAAAACAAAAACCAAAATCCAAACAACAACAACAAAAAAAATCAAAATGAAATGAAACTTAAACTTTATATTATTTAGCATAAAGTAAAAATGTTTGAGAAAAGAATTCCAAGACTAGTCTCCAATTCCATAAAGGCTGCAGGAATAAGGATGAAATTAATCTCTACTCAACATGCATAGTTGAAATGAGAAGAAAATACCTGAAGTTACAAAGAACAATAGTAGAGGTTAGACATTAGTAAAACATTTTATGACCAGAAGTGAAACAGTAATAGAAGACCATGAGTCTGTGGCATCTTCATTGTTCGAGGTCTATAGCAAAAAGCTGACCTTAGAAAAACAAAAGAAGAAAAAAGGTTTCTTTAGGGTAAGGCAATTGATTAGGTGGTTTCCTAAGGTCTCCTTCCAATGAGCTTTTGAAGATATGGCAAAATTTTAAATTATGCCCTTTTGTGTGTACTAAACCCTGTGCCACTTCTATCACCTGACTCCTACGTATTTTCACCTCATATATTATCAAGGAAACTTTGGCTTTGCACCAACCAGTTTTGTCTTACACATCTTCTTCAGCAATGAAGCAGGGCAACAAAATTTTACTTTTCTTACAGCATCAGAATATAGTAGTTTTCTCTGTATTTCAAAGCCATTCAACCAAGTAGCAAGATAGCTGTCTTTATTTTTATACCAGACATTCAATGTTTGTGCCTCTCTGAGTCACTGTCATGCCTGAGAAATGCCACTCCCAGACCCCAGGGGCTTCCTCCCTGCAGAACACATCACCAGCTAAAGGCTTTGAGGGATGCTTAAGATCTTTCTAACCTGCCCTATGGAAGCAGTGGCAACTGAAGGAGGATTAGGATAGAAGAGCCTGCACTGAATATTATTTTCTGGTGCCAGCTGCAGCTTGCTAACTCATGGAGAAGAGTGATGACCCCAGTTGCACCTCCCATGTGTTGGTGCTGCTGGCTGCACTAGCCAGCACTCGTCCTGTCCAGGGAGCTCCATGATTTAGAACTCAATTGCCCCCAATTTACACACCTGCACATCTCACCTGGCTGCTGTCTGGCCCTGTGGCATTGAAAGAATGCACATGAGCAACAGAAAATTCAAATACTTCCTCTTTATGACAGAGTATAAATAAACAAGAATGAAAGATTTATAGTACATTAAACATTGGAGAATTCAACCACTATAAATATAGTGTGCTCTTGAAATTATAGTGACAATTTGGAAGTAATTGAAGGATTCTATGTGTAAATGTGTCTCTATATACAGACAGGTCTGTTCACCCCAAATTGTAGAGAATAAATAACATGAAATACATTTTATACTAAAATGACACTCTAGAGAAAATAGAGCTCAGAAGCAGGATAATATGACAGAAAAAGACAGAAAAGGACACTGTAAAAATGCTCAGGGGGGAGAAAAGGAGAAACAAGAAAAATAGCACAATGTGCTAGGGAAAAAACCTAGGCTGCAAAAAGGAGAAATAGAGGTTGGCTGATGTGGTATGCTAAAACAAAGAGATTCAATGAAGGAGATAGGTATAACACTGAGAAAAAATAGGAAGACTTATGACAAAAGAAAGTAAAGGTAACAGACTAGTATACAGAAAAAAAACCAGTTAATATGATGTAAATACAACTAAATGCTAAAAGATAGGAAGAGAGAACTGAAAGGAGAATTCAGGGTAGACTGGACATTCCTTTCTTATGCAAAGAGACTTATGTAAATATGACACATAAAAAAATCTACAAAAAATTGAAATATTTTAGGAAACAGTGGGGAAAAAAAATGAGGTGAAAAGCTTTGCACCTATGTCATAAAAGTCCAGAACTTTTGGAAATGAGAAAGTCATTGGTCAAGGAAGGTGATTCTGTCCTACTGCTTCAGAGTCATGAGACCTCACATGCAGTGCAGCATCCAGCTCTGGGGTTCCCAGCACAGGAGGAACATTGACTTTTTGGAGGCTATCCAGAGGAGGGTCACCAAGATAATAAGGTGACAAAAGGTTAAAAGAATTGGATTTGTTCAATCTGGAAAAGAGAAGGCTTAGGGGTGACTTAATTGTGGCCTGCCAGTGCCTGGAGGAGGCCTACAAGAATGAGAGAGAGGGACTTTTTAGAAGAGCATGTACTGATAGGACAAGGAAGAATGGCTTCAAACTGAATGAGAGAAAGTTTAGGTTAGACATGAGGGAGAAATTCTTTACTGTGAGGATGGTGAGACACTGAAACAGGTTGGCCAGAGAAGCTGTGGATGCCCCATCCCTGGAAGTGTTCAAGACCAGGCTGGATGGAGCTCTGAGCAACCTGGTCTAGTGGAAGTGTCCCTGCCCACTGAGGCATTGGAATTACATGGTCTATAAGGTCCCTTCCAACTCAAACCACTCTATGATGCTCTGACTCTATAATGGGGTGTGGGAAAAGGAACATGGCTCACAGCATCTACTTGTGAATATCTGAAAGAGTATAATTTGTACTGCTGAAGGACTTTTCTTTCTTTCTCCAGTCATTTTCCATGTGCCCATTCCTTACTAGTGGCTCAAGGTAATGTGTACACAGAAGATTAGGTGCAGGAGGCCATAGAGCATCCAGAACACTGACATAGGGTTGGACACATGGCGTAGGGTCTACAAGAAATCTTTTCATTTTTAAAAGCAGCACCTGGAGCACAGGCATATCCTAATCTTGTCTCATCTAAAATAGCACTAGATAGGCAGCCCATGACCTACTTTTTAAGGGGATAGAGTCTGAATTTTTTTTACAAAATTTTAGATTACATGTGCCTGAGCTGGAAGTGCAAGGACTTCTTGTTTAGAGAAATTCATCCACGCTGAAAATTACTTTAAGTAGGTTCATATCTAGATTTGGCCATGTCTTAAGTAGATAGGAAGGCAAACTGCTGGTTAAAGTAGTAGGAACCATAACACTTTGTACCAAAAAGTGAGCTGCAAAGCTGGGACTGACAACCCATGTGGGTAGTAACACTTTGGTCAGCTTTGTAGGACAAGAAAACATCTGCTTGGGAGGTGGACATGGGGACACATTCCATCCAAATTAACCAAGTCTAAAGACAGTTTGTTGTCTCTGAGCCCTAGACAGCAGGAGAATTATGTATGGCTCTTATGGTATTAGAGGTTTGAAGCAGACAAAACAAAACAAAACAAAATAATAAAACAAAGTCCTCTGCTTTACTAGCTGGTCCTGCCATATAGGTATTTTTCTGAGACCTTAGCCTGAGATGTTGTTCTGGGAAAAACTGAGAATAGTCTGGGAATCACTGAGAGCAATTTGTCATCCAGGCATGAAAGAGAAGGGAGGTAAGGCCAATGCAAGACTCTTCTTTTTTCTTCCTAGAGCTCTTAGTGTGGAGAACAAAACTATTTAAAATTTAGGGATGAGAAAAGTAATTCTTCCAGGAAAAAGAATTGTCCATAAGAAAAGTACATGGAAAATAGTAGTTTCAAGTTGTTTCACAAGTAATAACCTTCTTCAGCAAATCCAGGGCAACATCTGTGATCATCCCAATGAAAACCTGGCATTTGAGACTTGCTTCTCCTTGCTGACGTCTCTCACATAAAAATAGCAAGAGGATATAGGAGAACAGAATGTACTTCATCCTCCTCATTTGCACTTTTCAGAAGAAGAAATTGATCTCATATCATCAGTGGAGATACTGATTTTCAATATTTTTTTAAGCTTTTCTTTATTTCCTTGTAGGAATCTTTTTATCAGATTAGCATCTATTCAGTACCTTCATACCTGTTTGTTGCTTCTGTCAAAAGAAGTGAAGCAAAATCTGTGTAACAAATATCAGATACATAACACAGGAGTAGAATGTAGTGGAATGCTGTCATTAAAACCCTTAGAATGCTGTATTTGTGCCAGAAATATATACCCTACATCAGTTGGTGCATTCTTCTTTCAATTTTTAAACATCTATCTGATTTTTATTATATTCAAAAACATTTCTAACATATCCAACATGGTGAAAATCGTAGGAAAAAAACAAAAGTAAACTTGGCTTTATGGGTTGATAATCATGGGCTAAGTACTACTGAAAGAAGAGGAAAATGCCTTTATAGATTTTCAGTAGTATCATATGTCCTTTTGAATAAATTTGGCAAATAACAAAGAGTTTTTAAATACTTCAAAATTAACTGTTTCTGGTATATAGGTGTGTCAGTGATTATGATGTGCAGCTGTCATAATAAAGCAATAAACATACAAATCTTCTATCTAGTAACTAGGGGAGACTGGTAGAATATGATTCTAAATGTGGGCATTTGTCTGGCACAGTACCTTTTCCCCTATTGTATCTCACAGAAATCATGGCATATTCAAGAAGATAACTCAGTGAATAGGCTACAATTAGCACCAAGCCTGGCTAGTCTGTTATAGCATTTTAGGGCACATTTCCATTTTCCCTGTCAGTCAGCAGTTTTAAATTCAATTGCATTTCCTAATTATTCCCAAACTAATTATAAGTAAAATCTTTTTAGTCGCATGGAAAATGTATTGCTGCATTTGGAATCTCAGTGTTCAAGTGAAACACTGCATCTTTTCTTGCTTACCACAAGAGAAATTGAGGGTGTGCATAAAAAGGTGAATCATTCTATCAATACATGTCTTTCAACTGTCAGCTGAAAGATTAGGACTTTCTTTGAAAAAACTGCTTCCCTGATGATGCTCTTGTACACTGTATTGGATCAAAAACCTGCACTTCAAACTCCTTTAAAAATACATCAGACTGGAACTTGTGAACTGGTTCTATTTGTCATCTGAAGAAATAAATATGTGAGCCAAAGGCAAAGAATTTTCATTTCAATGCATGGTAAGCATGGTTCAACAAACAGCTGAGATTCATGCAATGAGACACAGGGAGTAAAAACTTGCAGCCAGTAAATGCATTCTCATGTCTGTGTGTATGGTTCTCCAGGAGTATTAGAGGCCAAAAAAGCGTGACTGGCTGTCTTGATTTCTTCTGTGAAAAGCACTAAAACAGTGACCACAGCAAAGAAAAGGTCATTATTGTGAAATTCTTTACTTCTTGTGTCTGCTTTTGATGTTTTCTCAAAATCAGGCTTAAGAAACCCTGCATAATATTTCATTTTAAATCAGTTCAATTGAAACCTGTAAATGGGTCCAGTGGAGGGCCAGAGTAATTCACCTGCTGTCCACAGGCAGTGCAATGGTTGGGGTCATATGAATCTGCCTTGGTAAGCTGAGGCTTTTTGAGTGCAATACAAATTTTGCCTGCATTTTGAAATACCATATTTATATTTAGCAATTCAAATTTTGTTTTTAAATTCCTTCTCTATTCGTATTTTCTGTCAAGGATGTTCTTAGCTATTTTTTGCCTCTAGACAGAAGATAATATGGATGAAGAAATCTTTAAAATTACTAAAATATCCAGATACTCAATCGTCACAAATGGTGACATGGATGTATAATTGAGCTGCTCTTTGAAGGAGACCTAAAGAATATGGAATCTGTCCTTGAAAAGGAGGTGGAATAAATACTGTTAAGAAAAATCCCACAAAACAAAACCAAAAATTTTTCAGTTTGTTTTTGTTTGCTTAGGGTGTTTTGGTGGTTTTTTGGGTTTTTTTTGGGGGTGTATTCATTTTTTAGTTAAAATCCAATTATTTCTTCAGTAATACTCTTATTTTAAATGCATTAAGCAATTTATCAATTTTCAGAGTAATAATACTATAGGACTTTATAGCTGAAAAATTAACAACATAATGAATGGTTGAAATCTGAAGTAACAAAATCTGAAGTAAAATGCAAAACGCAAAAAAAATGTAAAATGCAAAACAGTAATGCAGTAATCCTTATGAAACAATAATAATTACAATCACAAGAAAAATAGGAAAACCAAGAACCATAAGAGCAATCACAATAAAGATTTTGTTTATTTTGCTTTAAAAATATTGCAGATTAGAATTTACTTGTTGCTAAATAACATGCTACTGGATAAAACACCTTGATCAATATTCTCTGATATTTTCTAGGAGCTACATTGCAGTCTTTCAAGGTGAAAAATGTCTTTGAGATTTATAATGCATTTGTCATTTGGTGAAGGGAATTCTACTCTCCAGTTTATTTGCTTTTTGGCAATCAATAAAGCTATTTGTACAAAAGTCCCTTTGAATTTGTCTAGTCTGGTATTTTCATTTCTGTGAAGTAAACAAACATGGGATAAATAGAATTTTTTATTTTGGCTGTTCTATTTGTGGCTTGAGTCACCTGAGACTAATACTTTCAAAATGTAGAAAAATTTCAAAATGTATGTATGAGGTCACTTTCATTAAAAAAAAAAATATTGCACAGCAAAACCTAGTAACCTTTACTGAACAAACTATAAGGGTTTTAGTTGTAAAGAACATTAATTTAAGTACTGACATTTAAGAAAATTTAATACATTAAAACCAATTTTCATTTGGCTGTCAGCAAGTGTCTGCAGACTTTTTGCACTTCATGTTTTGTGATTAATTTTTAAGACTGGAGTAAAAACTCACTGGAGTGAGTTTGAAAAATTGGCACCTATCTCTACACCAGTACTCTTTAGCTCACAATATATCTGAGTAACACTTCTGCTGAAAAATGGATTTTCTGACTATTCAAGGATATGTTGACTTTATACATCAACATTGACACAAGCTCCACCACCATATTCCATCTTCCTGCCTCCTCTGAAGTGTTTTGTATTTCAGTGACAAAAGCCAGCATCTAAACAGCATCCATATCATAACTCCTGCCTATTCTAGTCATGACTTTCTACTCAGTTATGTCTGTCTGTCACTTATGTCTCATTTTAGGCTTTTGCTTCATGCAGAGATGCTGGAATTGTGTAAGGGCAGAGAGACTAATTGGCTTTTCACATCTCAGACTTGTAAAGAGACAATATAGTCTTCTAGGTTATGTTTGCTTCCCAGTAACCCAAAGACTTCACCACTGGTTTTTCTTTTCTTTTGAGACTTATAGAATTACATTTGTATATGAACTTGCATGTGTGAACATATGTACATGTGTGCAGATACATCTTTTGTGGGTTTCTGTGTCTGTTAGTAACGTTCAACGTGTAGCCACTTTCACATTATAAGATGACAGAGTCATAGGAATTTTAAAGTATATGAGACTCCTAAAAGTTATGAAAATTAGCAAGTGAGTGAAAACCAGGGAATGGAAAAGGCTGGAACACCTCTCTTTATCTTTCTCACCCTGAAAACTAGCCATGGCACATAAGGCTGCTTGCCTAGGCAGAAGAGGCAGGAGGGATTTGCATGTAGATGTAGGAGTTAGGAAAGAGCAGTGAAGAGGGAGAATGAGGACCTATGATATGGCAATAGCAGCCAGGGACATGAGACAAAAAACTGCTCCCAAGACCTGAGAAATGGAGCACCTTCCTATTATAACATCTTTATTTCTTTTCTGCTTGAGGAGATCACAATTAGTAGCTGACTAGGTAGCTGGATGGCAACAGGACACATAGCATGAATTTCTTCATAACCCAGATATTTTAGGTGATCTGGGATATCTTGATTCTTGAGCAATTAGGGCCCTTATTGATGATGGCTCATTGATAAGAACAGCAATAAAACAGAAGGCTGGAATGACTATAATGAATGTACACAGTTAACTAGAATAAAGCATTTTGATGGCTGGTATTTTTAAATAATTGGCTCATTAACCTTAACTATATCAACCTTTTCTCTTTACCAAGGTTAAATAATGAATGGAAGAACTTCTGGGGAAGTTGCAGTCTTACACAAAGGACAGCCACTTATTCATGTGGTAAAAACATGCTTAATGAACCTGTTTGAAAAAGGTGTTTGTAAGAGAGGAGAAATATTCACACACATACACACAAATCAATACATGCTTGCATTTTAATTGCGAGAAAACATAACAGAGAAAAAAATTGTGCAGTTCTGAACAATTTTCAAGAAGTAGACATGTATTTTATTATATATTTATATTTTCAGTGATAGAACCTATCAATTTCTGCTTTGTTGCATCAAAGCTTATTCTGCATCCAGGCATCTTCATTCCCTAGCTATGGTAAAATTGTCTCAATGACAGAAGACCTTGAAACCCCTGGTCAGCAAACAGGTCCCTGTGAAACACATCAACCACTGAAATTTTTATGGAAAACAAAAAAAATTCTTATTCCAAATGAAAGAGAACAAAAAATATGCTGTCCAGTGGTCATAATGCATGAGGGTTGTAGAAGCACGAGTTTTGTATTCTATGTATCATCTGCAAGTTGCAAAAAAAAAAAAAAAAAAAAAAAAAAAAAAATAATAATAATTTTAAAAAAAGGGTTAAAATGCACTGGTCTAGGAGCAGGGTGCAGAAACATGGTGGTGTTGCATCGACAGTGCCTGATGGTAACCACCACTCAGGGCAAAGAGCTAAGAGCTAAGAGCCATCACTGCTACCTCACTGACCTCATCAGTGGCTGAAACCAGCTCCTTCCCACTTTTGATGACATCCTCTGCTGCTGAGGGACTGCAGACCAAAACTGAGAGAGTGTTTTACAAACATCCTTGGATCCACAGCAGAAAATTGTGGTGTGAGCAGCTAGAAGAGGCTTAAAACCTGAGAAGTGACAGCAGTAGAAGAAGCAGAACTTTCAGAAGTATTCTGAATTCATCTTTTCCTTAGAACTAAAGTGGGGAAGGTTGAATTATTCATGGCACACCAGGCCCTGCAACAGTAGAATGAGAAATGATGCAGACAGGAGGCATATTACAGATGTTTTCTTGGAGTGGAGGGAATCTCCTAGGTCAGACAGTTTATTCAAATACTCACAAAGGTCTGAGATATATCTGAGAGATCAGCCCAAACAGACACCTGTGAAGTAGTTGCATGGGATAAAGATGGGAATTTAACTAAGAAGTGATACATCCATCATCTGGTGACCTTACTTGATCCTCCAATTAAAGCTATCAAATCGGAGAAGCCTCAATAAAAAACCCCAATCTTCAACTCATCTCTCTTTCCCAGAATGCTTCAAAGTTGTTCTTCCTATTTTTTAAAAAAGTTGTTTATGGCTCTCAGCATATCTAAACTGTAAAAAATAAAAAATCAACACCAGCAGTAAGATGTGGTTGATTTGGAAATCTGTGCTGTATAAATGATCAAATTAAAAGGAAAAGGTCAGAATAGTGTTTTGCTGAAATCTGGCATCTAATTGGAAAAATGTTAACTCTGGGCTCAACTGAACTCCCTGTTGTATTTCTTCAGACTCTGTCTGGTGTTTTATTTATGTGTGTAGTGTGCTGTGATTTTGTCTGCTGTGATTTGTGCTTGTTTTTCAGCCTGTTCTTGCATATTTGACATGGATTTAATCCTTTCTGCAGCTCATCCTCCCCCACTTCTAATCTATCTTGAGTTATAGCTTGATATTTGAAATATTTCCTGCAAATAATTTTATCTCGAGTGGGAGGATTATGATAATGTTCAGAACATTGATCTCAGTTAAAGTTATAGGGCAAAAAGTTGCACAGAGAATTGGGAGTTTACCCAAAGGCATAAAACATTAAATCACTCAGAAGGCTGATAAATATGTAGTGAGGGATGTACAATATTGAACTGGGTGATGCAGTTCAGTGGATAACAGGCCAGGTCCAAAGAATGGCTACACAATGCATTGCATTTCTAAGTTACTAATTATAAATATTATACTTTCAAAATGGCCTACAACTAGAAGCATTCTCTGTTTATGGATAAATAATAACTAATCTGAGTGTTCTCTATCCACCTGTCTTTGGACAGAACTCTGAATATCTCAGTCTTGAAATCCTATGGTACATTTAACTGCTTATCTGAAGAAAATTTAAAATGTCCAAAATATTTTGTTACTTCACTTATTTATTCATGACTTGAAAATACTCTAAAGAAAGGATTTTTTATAGTAGAAAGTGGTGAAGAAGCAGATACTGTCTGCAACACACAATAAACACCATACAAAGGTAATAAAACCATCCAGGAAACCTTGTGTGATTCCCTGATAAAAATGGACTGAAACTGGAACAATAAGGAAAGTGCCTTCATATTCTAGGCAATCAATATCAGTTTCTGTACAATCAGGGGAAATCTTTAATCACTATTATACTTTCCTGAGAAGAGATGGAATACAACCTTATAATTTACTCACAATTATAATTTTCTATGTAGATTTCAGCAGCAAGGACAATTACAAAGCTATCAGACATCCAGACCTTCAGCAATTCTACTCTTCAAGGACACAAGCAAAGATGCACAATAGTCACTCCAAGCTGCCACTATGGAAATTGTGCACTATAAAAGAAATGGTTACTTTCAAGTGTCTATTTTAAGTACCACTGCTTTTGTATAATATAAAATCTATACACACATTTTTCATATAAACACACACCAAAATTCTTTTAAAGGAGATTTTTCAGAAGGTGAAAGATGAGAGGAAGCAATCCATTATTTAGGTGGTTTTTAAGACAGTAGAAATTTTCTAAGATGCAGACTGTCAGTTGCAGAGTTGTATGCCTTTTGGTGTATTTATTCTGTCTGTTTAAAGGTTTCTATTCCAGGAGCCACCACAGACACTGTGACTTTCTCTTGACACCTGCAAGTCAGCACTCCATATCCAGTATGAAATCAGGTTTGCTGAATTTGGCAGCCAAAGAGGCAGAGAACACATTTTTGAGGATATGAAGACATAGAATGAGATTGCAGGGCTTCAGAAATCTCCCAACTGTGTCTATTTTGTCCTAGGCAAAAGCACTGTTGTACAAAAATTCACATTCCAGGA
This sequence comes from Oenanthe melanoleuca, assembly GCF_029582105.1. Classification (NCBI taxonomy): domain Eukaryota; kingdom Metazoa; phylum Chordata; class Aves; order Passeriformes; family Muscicapidae; genus Oenanthe; species Oenanthe melanoleuca. Next base: position 24,050,007 of record NC_079336.1, on the reverse strand, counting down.
AAGGACTGCTATAGCAGACACAAGGAAACACTCACCACCACCATAAATCCCCACAGTGCTGTTAATACAGAAAGGGTAACTTTGGAAAGCATCTGCAAAATACACATTTTCAACAAAAATGTTTCCCCAAGCACAAATGTTAAGATAAGTAGGCAGACAAGCAGTCAGACAGGTGAGCAGACTTACACTATAAGGTAGTGACCATGAAAGAGAATTCAGTGTTTCATGCTTATAAGGGTTGCTATAGAGAGAAAAATAAAAATTCATACACTTTACCCAAATCACTTACAGTAGATGCCTCCTACAAAGATTGTTGTTTTGCAAAGCAATGCTAACACTATACTTCTCTAAGACTTTGATGGATGATAGATATATCAACAGATGAATATTCTGCCTACTGTACACCTATCTGTAAACTAAAGTATGAATACATTGGTTTAAAACCAATTTCCTGCTGTCAGGTTAAAAATGTAATTGTCTAATAAAAATAAAAAATGAAATATTCACCTCAAAAATGTTCAAGATTTGTTAATCAATTTTTCTTTTTTGAAAAAGCTATGGGAAATAATTGGAAATGTTTTCTTTAAAAGGGCTTGACCAATTAAAAGTGTGTTCATCATTGTTTATTCATAATTGCTAAACAGACTTCATAAAAACATAGTCAAACTCTGAGATATAACTTTACCAGGTCCTGTTTAGCAGTTACTGCACGACAGAAAAAGACCCTGAAGATCATTGTTTCCATCAGACTTTGAGGCCATGGATTCTCTGCAGATCACAGCAGGGGACTGAGCAATCCATTCTCCAGATGAGTTTTGGGTGGGTCTCTGAAGAATAAGCACTCCTACTATAATTGACTTACTTATTAGTTTCCAAAGTGAGTAATGCATACTCAGATGCACAATCGGATATTCCCCTTAGCTCTAGTAGCTACAGATATAAACTTACTCCTTGATGTGGAGATTCCTCTCTGTTCTAGAAAAGATGCAGTGAGCAAAGACCATTGGAAGCAAATAATTCAATAGACAAAAAATAAAATGTGTTCAACAGGTGGCAATAAAAAGTTTGCAAGAGAATTTAGGCAATAACCTGGACATGGTTGTTCAAGGGCTTTGGAACTCAGTCTTCCTCCAGATAACATCACCATGTATGTAGTCTTTGGTATTCACACACTATTACACCTAAAACAATCTTAGTATGCACAAAGAGTCATGTAAGTGACCTTTGCACTTATAAAATGAGAGTGAGAGAGGAGAAGTTCTGTCTTTAGGTGATCTTTCTGAGGACCAGTACTATTTCTGAAAAGGTGTCAGAAGGGATGTTTTTATTCCATTATAAGGCTCCATATTCTAAGAACAGTTTTTCTGAGTAGTTTTTTAAAAAATTGTTGTTGCTTGTTTTGTTTCACAACTGATTTAGACCAGGCTATCAAACTTCTACATAGACACAGCAGATCTGTGTGAATTTCCTGCACAACTTGCTGTTCAAAGAATCTCTTGTTGAGCAGCCAGTGGTATCTGCTCCCATACACATTAAAAATTTCAAAAAACTAAAGCAAGCTACCATGGCTTGTGTTGCCTCCCAGTAACTGAAGGCTGAGCATGTGCACATGGAGAGTTTCTACACAGCAACTGGCACTTAGTAATGTGCTCATATTCTAAACCTTCAAAGCATGTCTGCTCTTTAAAAGCCCCATTCATATAATGCTCTCAGAGTGCTTATAATATCTGTCTCTTTTACTCTCTCATATTGCTTTAATAGCTTAATATAGACTTACCTAGCATGTGCATGAAAAGGCAGAACATGTAATAAAAGCATAGAGATAAATTCTTCATCTACTTTAGGAAATTGCACTAGTTTAATTTTGCCTTACTTATTCAAGTAGCATCACACCTGAGTTTAAACAAGGACAGCAACATTAAAATGTGCTCAGCAGCATTGGCCAAACCACCTAAACTCAGAGTTTGACTTTTTTCATCCAAGCTATACACTAAATGCTGTCATTAAGTTAACCACCTCTCATAGGAAACCTCGTTTTTCAAATGTTGTCAAGACCATTAATTGTCTATACAATATAATCCTGGAAGCTAGGATGGCTTGACCACCAAGCCACAGATCACCAAAAGGCTTCCTAATTTTTTAATGGGGGTGTGAGAGAAAATACATCAGAAAGCTAATAGCTTGCCTATTTGTTAAAAGCACCTGTTGACACCAACAAGAAGCAAATGAGAGTCTCAGAGATTTCATACCAAGCTGACATAGAAATTTCAGGCTGTGGTTACAGATACCAAGTGAACAATCACATCAGATCAATATGCATAGCCTTGAACATCATCTGAGCACAGCCCACCTTGCAGTCTGAGAGTTTTGGTAACTTGGCACCATGCCTGTGAGCCCAAAAGGAGAGTTGCAGCTGCACACAAACACACTCTGCTTTCAGACAGAGAGCTCCAGCTTGCCAAACTCTTTCAGACAGAAACACTCAGCAGTGGAGCTCTGGGAGAGACCACTGAATTCACCACTTCACTTCTGGCATAATCAACTACACCTAAAGCCTTCCTACAACTACTCTTCTATTCAGATAATTTGGTTCTTCAGAGTTCACTATGAGTTATATTATATTAAAATAGGTCAGCTGAGAGTGTCTGGAGAGAAGTTCTTTCCATGGAAAAATTGGGTACAATGGACAGGAGAGCTGTCTGAGTGTAGCATGGAGCACATGGGGATGGAAAGGCACAGCCATTAGGGAGGCTGCAGCATGAACTTGACACAGGGGGCCTCACATAATATCTGGGTAAAAAGTCCACAGGTGGGCCTTAGAAAGAGAAGAAAACAGGATACTTTCCAGGAGAGCCAGAAGGGACTACAGAAAATATGTTGCTAAGCAGGAATCTACTGAAAGTTTCTAGCCTGGGAGGAAGACCAGAGTAAAGCTTTCCCCACAGTGTGGGCAGAGGGAAATTGAGAGAAAGTTGAAAATTCTTTGCTTTCACCTAGAAGATCTAAGCATTGCTCACCTAGAGTTTCTAGTTCTATTTCATGTTTAGTAAAGAGCACCTTGGCAGGCTGTAACTCAAACAGGAATTTTTATTCACTCACTGAAGTCAAGAGTCCATCCTGATCTCTCTGCCTGGTTCAGGTTCCCACTGTGAATACTCAGAGATATACAGCTCTGTGGATTTCCCAAATTTTCTATGCATGTTTTTAAAAAGATTAGTGCTTTTTATTCAAGAAAACATTCTGATGTGAATTATCATTACTGTTAATTAAATCAAATTATTCTCGTTCCTGCACTCAGAAGATGTGGGAACAGTTTTTCATAAGAAATGTTTTACATATGATCCCATCTGTCTTCTTTTGTACAGACTGACCAAACTGAAGATTTTCCATCTTTCCTTGGTAGTTTTTTTTTTTAAATTTAGCTGTTCTCTCAACTCTTTCCACCCTGCATACATCCATCTCAAAATATCATGCATAAAATTGGCACAGAACTTTATTTGAGATTACAGTTTGATTGGCTGTCAATGTACTTGAAACAACACCAGTGATAGATTTATTTCTGAGACGATACATGAAATAGAAAGCTGTTTTACAGTGATCAGAAATTATTTACCTAGCATGTAAGGGGTCTTTCACTGCTACTGCAAAATAATTCTCTCCCTGCATATGATACTCTTATTAATAGTTTAGAATATGATCTTCCTGCTATTTGGAAAAGTACCTGCCATATTTGTTGACTGGTTTGCATCATAACACAATAGGACTGGAGCTCCTGCATAGAAAGACCTTCTCCATTTATTCAATTTCTACCTCTGTTTTTATTTTGCAGTTGGATTCCATGTTGCTGATGTCAATTCACCTCTCAAATCCAAAGGTAAAAAAAGCATTGGAAAAGGAGAAAAGGAACTTGCTTCAGGTTTCCTTTTAAATAGATGTGTGAATAGACTTATATGTAAAGTGAATGGACTTAAATGTAGTGAATACTTTTGAGATAGAGTGCAAAAGATGAAAAAAGTTACATACATTGTCATTACAGGCACTTAATAACAGAGGATGTGGAGGAACATTGGAGGAGGAAGTGGCATCATTCATACTGCCCAGCTCAGCTAACTTCTACTCATGCCTCTAAAGACATTTGTAAGGCCTTCCATGATGCTGAAATGGTTTCTCTTTATTCCAGCACTCTAAAATATTGGTGAAAATATTGACTCACTCTGAACTAAGATTAGGATTTTGTCATATTGCATGTGATAGACCTTTCCAGTTTGACAGGCAGCTATTGATAACTACTATCCTACTACAGCTTTTTAACCACCTGTGTGGCAACTTTACTGTAAGTTCATCGTGTGCAATTTCATCATATTCTCCTGAAAGTGTCCTAGGGGACACCATCAAAAGCCTTACTCAAGTCAAGAATTATATCACATCTTCTGCTTCTCCTTTTGTCCTCTAAACTGGTTATCTTGTCAAAGAAGAAAATTAGTCTGGTTGGTTGTTTGCTCTTAGCAAATCCATATTGGCTTTCTCTTACCACCTTATTGTTCTCCAGGTACCTTCAAACTGATTGCTTAATAAATTGTTCCAATAACTTTCTAACATTTAATTTAGGATCCCTGCTGTACAATTCTCTGGAATCTACTTCTCTACAGATAGGTACCACAGTATCTGCCCTTTCTGAATCTGCTGGAGTCCTTCTCTAGCTGGGAGACAAATGATGATGGTGTATTCAACTCTGATGATTTACTATTAGAAGAATCTATGCTAAAATTAATATTTTAAAGCAGAATATTCACAATGTTATCTCATTTTAGCTGCAAATTGAGACTTAGCATAAGCATCTTCTATGGAAATATCATTGTCCTCCGGAGAGGTTTCTATCTATTTCCTTAAATAGTATTACTTCACTCAAAACTAATGATCTAAATGATTATAGGTGGATTTATAGGAAAACCTGAAAAGCAGGAAAGAGAAAAGGCAGGAAGAAAGGAATGGAGGGAGATAGGGGGGGAAATATATTTCCCAAAATGTTGATAAAAGCATATGAGAAGCAGCGTCACAGGAAGGCTCTGAGAATGGTTTCTAGAAAAATCTCCATCAACACTGTACCTTAAAAAAAAATAAATTTTAAAAATTGACAATATTTTTTTAAGTAGAGCACACAAAAATAGTGAAGTTAGTCTGTCTGTCCTATGGCCTTGCATATATGTGCATCACTTTTTGGGCTGCTTCAAGAAGGCTGATTGATAAACCAAACAACAACTTCTTCCAAAATATAGCTCTCTCTACAGAGATGTTTCCTATCAGTTTCACATAAACATGTTTGAAGCTTTGTGTATGTTCCTGGAAACAGCTGTGAAAGAAATAGCTGTCCAGATTAAAAGAAAAAAAAAAAATAAATAAATAACAAAAACCAGCAGCTTAAAGCTAAGAATTGAAGCTAAAAGACTGTGGGCTGATTTTCCAGAAATCTTTGTTGTTTTTAAAAGCTATTGTTCTGTTTTTAGGTGAGAATGAGGTACTCTGCATAGAAAAGTTTCCTAATTTAAAGAACCTTGTGTACATTTTTATTTTTGAACATAATCAGTGGTGAATGTTATATACTTTGTGCATATTCCTAACTATTCTTATGCATAGTTTTATCCCCAAAAATAATATCTGCAGTTTGCTCATATTGATGATGAACATTCATGACTGCAAGGCTGTGTTGTATTATTTTCCTCCCTTGTTCTGTGAAAACTGAATTCTTCCTGAGAAATCCTTTCACTCCTGTAATATCTGACCATAGAACTTTAGAAAATACAACAGTGGTAATATTTCAGCAACACAGAAGAGTCAGTGCTGAAATTCTCTCTTGGTATTTAACTGGATATACTCAACAACACTGGTAGGTAAGTACTGACTGTACTTCAAAATGCTCTTAGGTTGGTGGAAGCAGCAGCACATAGGGAAGTGAGGATCTGTAAACAGAAGGTAAACATTAGGGTCATTTATTGAATTAAGAGGGGGGGAAAGGAAACATTGCAAACAGAGCTGGCTTTCAACATTTCCTTTTCCTTAAAACAAATTTGTCTTTTATAGATTAAAGTAAACTTTAAGGAGAGTAAGATGTCAGGGAAGTGCACGGAATCCTTTATGAAACAGGACAGGGAGACAGTGACAACTGGCAAGAAGTGAAGACAACCAAAGTGAGAAGGATATTTCTAAGAGGCATCTCTGTTTACAGCATGTCTCTTGTGGGTGTAAAGAATGGCTTGGCAGTGAGAAAGACTCTGGTTGCATGCCTGATTAAAGAAAGAAAATTCAGTTTTGGTCCCCTGTTATTCCATTTTCTGGAATATGCTCCTGTGTCTCGTTGCATGCAGCCTGCACATACAAATGCCCACAAGACCTTGTCTGTCAACCATGGCATTCTTCTCTTGCTTTATAATATTGACATGAAGCATGTAAAACCTGTCCCTCTCAGTTTTTTCTGGTGAGAAGAAACAGAAGGCTATGTTTAAGGGGTCATTTTTTGTTCCATTTACTGCTAATTATAAATATAACTTGCACAGCATTTCTTCACAAAAAAAACTTCTCACCCTGTCTCATAGTACATCACTTCCTGTTTTCTAAAAGATGCTACAGACAGAAATCATCTCTGTTTTCAAACTGCCTCCATTTTAGCTCTCTCAAGTGTCCTCCTCTCCCCTAAAAAGTGTTACTCATTGGAATTTCAATCAGATCACTCTCTTACCTATTTAGATGTTCAAGTAGCATCAAGGTGCCTTGAGATCCACATTGCTTCCAAAACCTGGAAGTCTCCTGTCTAAGTGTGAAGATGAGTGAAAATATGAACATGAGACATTATAGCTAGCCATGGGAATAGTAACTGGGAAAACCAAGGAATCATGGTCAGAGCCACAGATGTGACAGATGTGACACAGGTGTTAGATGGCACTGTCTATAGAATTGCTTAATATAGCTAAGACAGTGTGTTACATATGGAAAAATGTGAATTTAATACTAAAGTCCAACAAAAAGAAATGGATGTAACAAGTTCATTTCTTTGTGACAAGCAGTATGAGAACTGTTCCAACAGTTCCAACAGTGCTTGCAGGACCAATCTCTTTACAAGACCCTCTCTAGAGGTAAGTAGCAATATTTGAGGAAGAAACAGTCAAATAGCAAGCAGTTCTTAAAGACACAAACAGGGCAAATAATGAAAGAAGGATTTCACTGCAGGGAAAATGAGACAGCACAAAGCATGAAAGAAATCATAAAAAAAAAAATGTAAACGTTTTTTGGAAAAGAAAAGACTCCAGTAAAAATAAGGGAAAATACCCAATATAAATGACATACATAAGATTAAGCTATTTGGAAGCCTAGACAAACCAAGGGTACAATCAGTAAAAAAAAACACTGACAACAAGTGCCAAGGAAAAGCCAGCAGGATAGAAGGAACATTTTGACAAAGTGTTAATCCCTGCTGACCTTACAGATCCAAACAGCCCAGGCATGCTGGAAGGACAGGACAAGGCAGAAGGGAGGGGAGTGCTATGGTGCCAGCAGAAAAAGGAGGCAGAAGGAATGTTGATGTAGATCAGAAGAGGAGAGTTGATGGTGCAGACAGCAGAAGTGCTGAGCTGTAAATAACTAGGAGGACAAGTGTGAACAAAGCATCAGAAGTACAATCCTTCAAGCTTTTGAGCAGAGGTGATATTCAGTGACTGGCAAACTACAGTGGCTGTGTCAATCTACAAGGCTGCCTAACTAATTCAGGCAATAACAGATATGAAACTCATTGTCAGTTCCTGGAGGGAAAAAAACAAACCATGAAAAATAAGACTTTTAACAGATTCAGACAAGTTAAAAAGAGAGTTTTAGAGGAAAAGTATAGTTTCAGCTCAGGTACTGTTTGGAAGTACTCATCCTGAGCTGAACAAGGACAAAACAAGAAATAGGGGCACTTCAGCAGTATGAGAAAGAAAATAAGCATAATTTTCCCAATATTTTTAAAAATTTATTTGGAATACATTATTGAGAACCTAAAAGAAACCTATTAGATTTCTATTTGCTGAGGGTAAAGCTTCATTTCTCTAGTGTTTGATTTATGTATTTCTAAGGGTTTTAGCAGAAACAATAAATCCATTAAGAACAGCTTAAAATGCAAAAATACTGTTCCAGTTTAACGGGTTCATATAAACTAATACAAAAGCAGACAGTTCAAGGGGACCCATTTTCACTGTTTTTTCTCCTCCCACAAGTTTAATGCAGTATTAGAAAAGACAACCTCAGTTACCTCACTCAGGAGTGAATGAACTCTGAACACATTAGGCATTCATGCTTGATTTCCTTGAATCACTGATTCTAGTTGGTATTCAAGTTCTGAGGCTAAAAATATAGAAAAATTAGACTTTTGTGGCATCAATGCAGAGTGATGCATAGTGGTTTGGCTACTGGAGAGCTTAATGAACAATTAGGGCAGAGGGTAATTACTGCAGTGCCACTTGAATGTCAGTGCTGTTTCAATATTCTGTGGCATGATTGTGTTATGGTCACACTTTCTGAGGATATTAAATAAGTGTAAACCTTCATGGTTTCCCCCTTAACTTCTATCTGCCAGCATTTGAATGCAGATCAGCTGCAGAAGATTCCCTGAGTTATTGCCAGAACAACCTTGTCCCTTGTGAGCTCCCTCTGAATGTAAATGCCATCTAGATCACTAAGAAGCCAGACAGCAGCTTGGGCTGTGTCCTCTTCCACCACACACAAGAAAAGTGTCCTCTTTCACCACAGACAAGAAAACAGTGTCCTCTTTCACCACAAACAAGGATCCAAGTGCCAGAGGGTGGAGGTCAACATGAGAACCAGAGCCTGCCAACACCCTCAAAGCTTGAAGGTTTGTGTAGGACATTTCTGTGCTGTCACAACAGTCAGAACAGGGAAGATATTGCACTTCAATTTCATTGCATCTTCATGAGTTTCCATGGTGATGCAGGGAAAATAAACCTGCAGTTACTCCTCCCAGCTACCAGTATCTTGGGAGACAAGTGGAGGTTTATGGTGAGGAGCAGGAGGCTCACAGACATTTCTGTCCTCAGCAGCACTGCAAACCTGTACAGGCTGATGGGATACAACAGACACAACCACATAGGCCAGAAATGCCAGAGGAGCTGCTGCTGCCACTCACCAGTACTGGGGTTCCTCTGTATAACACTTACTTATGTGTCTACATTTATTCCAGAAATTATTTGTCTCTAAAAGGGAAATGGAAGTCCAGCTAGCAGAAGCTTCAAAAATTAAGCTAGAATATTACCATCAGTCTATTTTCATCTGTTCAGCCACCTGTCTTAGTCAACAGGGATGAGACTAGTTTTGTGAATATTCATTATTTAGAAAAGGAGCAGAGGCAGATCACACAGCAGGGTCTTACACCCTTCTATTTTCAGGTCATGATTGTGACAGAGAGAATGCCTCTGCAGGAAAATATAATGGGTTAAATAATTTTTTAAATATGGATGATATTCCCCTGTAAATCAATGAAAGACAAGGTCTGAAAAGCTACAAGACTCAGCTGAATTCTACAGGCTACACCCTTCAGGATGCTCAGCACCCCTGGGAATTTGGTTTAAGTATTTTAAGACAGTTTCAAGAGAGGTTTTTTTTAACCTAATCTGAAAGTTTAAAACCTCATGCTAAGGACTGCTTACTACTTGCCATTCTCACTAATAGCTCTTTTGTTTTGTAATTTGGTTATTAAGCAATCAAATAGATACTCTTTGAAGAAATAGTTCCTTATTACTCTGAGACAGCACTATAGATTTCATGTTATGCTGAATATAATTTGCATACTTTGGGTGCTATTTCCTACTTGTCCTTTCCTAAAAGAAAACATTAATATCACTGATTCTTTCAGCAGAGCAGAGAAAAGCTGAAGAAGCAATCAATGCTTATTTCCCAAATTAGGAGCATTTGGGTGATCCATAAAGGAAAGTTTTTAAACATGAGACTAGTGACTGACACTTCAGCTCAGTAAGATGTGTACATTAATTCTTGCACCCACTAAAAATGTAAAAATAACAAATTTGGCATTCAAGCTTATATTGTTGACAGTATAATAATGCAATCAAAACATCATTGCAAACTAACATCCACCCTTTAAGGTTGTTTATGATGGATAAACTAGTCTTAAATATGATTGGAAGGCAGCCTACAAGAATTTCCTAATGTATATACTTCATCAATGTCATCTGAATAAATTATAAAATGCAATTAAACAAAACCCTTTTTTTTTTTTTTAATTAAATACTTTGTAATATAAGCTTAACTTTTAATGGCTACTGAACTTAACTATTTCTTCAATAAATATTGGATGGAGAATGCAGAAAATTTTGTCATCATATCACAGACCAAAGAAGCAAACACTGAAATATGTAAAATATTTCTAATAAAAACAATAAAATGTTCATAGTAATATGTATAATACTTATGAAGAGAGATCACAGAATCAAACCTGCCAAACTAGAAATCAGGCCCTCAGTGACTAAATTCTATTATCACAGCTCTGTTGGGGGCCTATGCAGTGAAAATCAGAAACCTCTCTTACTAAAACCAGTGTTCTTATTTCTGAGAAAGAACACTTGTGTTGGTAAAGGTTAGGCCACTTGGATAGATGACATTCATAAGCCCAAGAAACACACAATGAGCCAGAGTAGATGGTGTTCCCTCTAAGAATGCTCCTGACCCCCTGTACCAGCACAATATGGAGCAGCCTCCAGCTGCAGAGAGGACAAAATTGTCTACTAGGCAAAAAGGTAACATTTATTTTCCTGTTTATTTTTTTTGTTTGTTTTTTGTTTGTTTGTTTGGGGGAGGTGTTTGTTTTGTTTTGGGGTTTTTTTTGCAAAAAGAGTATTTTTAACACTGATTTTGAAGCAAAACTATGAAAGCGATTTTTTAATGCTGCACATTATGCCAATTGAAATAATGCGCAAACAATGAATTTATTCTTATTTTGTTGAATATGGAATATTATATTATTCTGAAATTGAAATTTTGGTGTTTTGGTACCTGACTTTGAAAATATCTTTTTTTTATTTCAATAGATAGTCCTATGTTGCTGTGTAGGTGGAAAAAAATAATCTTAGTTTTACATGTGTACACTAGTAAAGCATCTTAACAAATTGCTGTGTGACACTGCCATTTTTGCAGACAGCAATTCAATTTGACCCTCCTCTCTTTCAGTCACTACTGCAACAGATTGTTTGGTGGTATTAGGAAACCAGCTATCAAGCAAATATGGGTTTAACCCTAAATTACCTCTGGATGACAGCATTTCTGGTGAAGCTTGGGAATGGCTGAATATCCTGGGTGCTTGGGCCTGCCTCCTCACTTCTGGAGTAGCTTTGGGTCCTACACTGACACAGGCAATAATAAGAGTTCAAGCCCTGCTTGTTTTGTAGTGCCTTGTCAGTGCCATTCCACATGCAGGCTAAACAGCTTTCCACCTGTGGGACAATAACAGAAGGTTGACAAGGAAGATGGTAAACAAATTCAAGTTGTAGCTGGGGTGTAGAAAAACACATTCATCATACTAACTGTTGTTTAGTCTTGCATATTTGACAAGTGTAACATCTGTGTTTAGATAGCATAGGCCTGTGATAGACACAGAGGTCCCTATGGAACGTGCTTGAGGTTCCTGCCTGCTGTGGGAAGGATCACAGTACACTGGTACATTACTCCTGGGTGAATCCCCAGTGTACAGGAGGAGCCAGAAGGTTGGGTGATCTCCAGCATGGACCCTGGTGCCTGCATCCCTGCTGTGTGTCTCTGTCCACATCCTGCTTCTGACATCCCACAGCTAGCAAGGGAACAAAAATGAGTTCACTCCTTGCATTTCATCTGCAGTTTTGTGGTTGTCCCAACATCCTGCCCATGCCACACATCATCCATGCTGTAATTCTTATCTGGGTCTCCTTTTAGTGGTCTAGCTGCTCCTGTGCACTGTTTCTTCATGTAAAACATCCATTTAGTACTCTTGGGATTCTGAGAGCCTGTAAATCACATACTCTTTCCCCTGCCTGTATTGCATTTCTACCCTTTCAATTTATATTCGCCTTAGAAGTGCTGCTAAAGCTACATGTGTACAGATTAAAGGCAGGATCTGCTGTGACTTAAAGACATCAAAAGCCAAGAGCAGTATGATTGGAGTAAATTACATGTTACTGGCTTTTGTTAGCTTCCAAAAGCCTCTTATTATCATTCTTGCTGTAAGTGTTTGCTGCCGCTTCTCTAGTGATTGTAGATGCCGATCAGAGGTGATAAGTACAGCCTCTCAAAAGAGCACAGGTGATTTAATTGACATGCAAAGGAGGAACTGAGGCAGGTGGGCTCAGTGACCTGTGAAAGCTGCTGTTCGTGACACATCGCATGTTACATTTCCTGGATAAATTATTGTTTGCAGAAACAATTGCTGTTTGTCTAAACCTGGGTTTCAAACAGAAAAAAAAATCTATTGCTGGTGGTTTAAATACACTGTAAAGCCATGCTCTCACCACTCTCCTCTCCACTTGATGCAGTTATACTGGTGTAAAAACACACCTTTACACCTATGCACCTCTCTCGCTCTCAAGTGGCAAGTACCCATTCCAGTGCAGGCTGCCTTCAGAGCAGCACAATGAAATGCACACTCTCACACAATTGCACCTCTTGAATGCAAGAGAATGAGCATACCATGGTTTTAAAGGCCCATCCATCCCAGTACCACATCTCTAGCACCAGCTGTCAGCAGATCTGGATGAAGTGTAAGGCTGGAACAAGAGCACACAATATTCCCCTGAGTGCTATCCCATCTCACTAATCCCTACTGAAGGGGTTCTTTAAACTTGATTTACTTTCTATATTTAGAAATTTAGGTCACAAACCATAACATAATTTTACCTAATAACTCATGAACTGAGAAGACCAAATATAAATGGCTGGGTTTGTTTTTTTTTTTAATTTCTCTGCACAATTTACTGTATTTTGCAGAAGTTGTCTACCTGCAGTTGTAATTCTAGGTTTCCCTGCTGGTATTCGAGATGGCTTATGGGTTGTTCATTCCCTTCATATCTAGCTCATCACTCTCCCAATATCTCATTCCTTTCTTTCCATTTCCCACAAATTTCAGAGGTATTGCTTTGATATTTGTTCTGCCATGGTGATCTCATTTTGCTCACTCATCCTAAATCTTCCTTCTTTTGTTCTTCAATCCATAAGTGACTTTAAATCCATAAGCATAAAACTCTTTCAATAACCTGTGTGCAAACACCAAGATTTTTTTTTCTATATGAACAAATGAAGATTAACTATTTTTGTATGCTTCTAGTGGGAGTCTATACATACAGTATTCTTGAATTTATTGTAGAAATGTCTCTTAAAGATGCTGAGTGCTGTTTTGGTTTTTTTTACAGTTCAAATAAAAATAAATATTTATAACATATTTGGATGGCTTTAGAGATAATTTTTATGAGTTTTTTTTCCTTTTACTTCTAACTGTTTAGGATAATAGTAATACAGTTATATATATTTAATTGCAAAACCTGGTTTAAATATCTTTTTCAGAGGAGATATTTAAGGTATGTGTTAGTAAAGCCTACAGATTAGCACACCCTTTTTGCAAAATTTTAGGTATGAAGAATTGAGTTACTTGTAACTAGATATTATGCTGTAGACAGAAATTTATGGCAAAATATTGAGAAAAATTAAATAATGAATTACAAGAACAAGATGTTTATAGTATGATGATTGTGACATAAAGAAATGGTCTGGAGGATGACAAGTCACACAAAAAAAGTTTGTGAAAAAGTTGAAGAAGTTTGGAGAGGGGATAATTAATTTTGTATGAGTTGTTATTTGTTCACATTAAATAATCTTTATTAATTTCTGCTGGATGCAATGACTTTACACAGATAAAGACATTTCCTTCAGTATGTTATCTGCATTTTTGACCAACTTGTACAGAATCAATCATGTACAGACAGGGTGTCAGATCCTTTTTGGAAAGACTTGTAACCAAATGTGTGTTCTAGCCACTTAAAGAAACACTGTCAAAAGTATTGGGAAAAGCAGGGATTAATAGGAATTAGAAAAAAATGTGGTTTTACAGAGTTTGATGGTAAGGTTCATGGCTGATGGTAGGGCCAAGGGATTCTACACTGCTTAGACAGTTCTGTCAGGGTTTATCAGGAGCTTCTGAGGTCAGGCCCAAGGATGGGGGAAGAAGAGCAGGGGATGCACCACCACAAGACTGACCACTTCCACACAGCCTAGTACTTGGCTTGAGTCTCTTTTCCTGAGGTAGTCATCCAAAGCTTTTAATTGTTTTCTGTGAGCATTTCAAGATGAAATAATAAGATGAAGTAATCACCTGAGATTTGCATTTCAGGGCTCTTAACCAGAGTTCTTCTAGTATTAGGCTACAAATAGAGGACCATGGAGCTTTTAGGGTCTCTGTGGGACCCTTGTGGGTCCTTGCAAACTCAGAATACTCTGATTCTATGATTCACACCAAAGGTGAGTACAGGGATGAACACAGTGTGTATGAGATGGGGATAATTAGGGGCAAAACAAGGTAGTAAATTCTTCTACAGTGTATGTATACTCAGTGAGCTCTCAAATAGATTTGGGAGTTTCCAAAGAGGGCTTTTTAATGAGAAAACTTGGTATTATGGGAATAAATTAGAAGATGCAAGTAGTGGGCAGTATACTTCGTGGCATAAATTTGAACAAGGATAAAAGGATAGTAGCAAATGTGAAGGTAGATGAAAAGAGGTTTGCATGGTCACAGTAGGAAAGAAATATAATAGGAGCATGAACTCTGAAAACATGTACAGAAACCTATGTTGATCTCTTCAAATTGAGCTTGTTTACAAGAAAAAACTAAATCAGATCTGACACTAGTGGGTTATGGGTTTGTGGGTTTATGTTACAATAGAATATATAAAAATTTATAGAGGAACCTGTGTGCACTCTGGAGTATTACCATATTATCTTACTCTACTTTTCCTGTATAGACATTTCCTGTGTACACACTTTTGTCTAGTTTCAGCACTATAGCAAAATAACAGATTTCAGAAAAAGCAAGATAGCAAATTCATCTCAAGCTGTCAGTCTAGTCAATGGCAGAAAACCCACCACTTGCCAATTCCCAAACTCCATTCTTATTTATTTTCTTTTCACTCCTCTTGTATGCATTGGAGGTTATGATAAAACTAAAAATGTAGTGGAGAAGCAAATATCTATCCAAAAAATCCAGTCTGATAAATTCCTGTGTGGAGCAATGTTGTAAATGTGAGTCAGGGGGTCTCTGAATTCTTCAGGGAGAAATTAGAGTGTAGGGATTGAATTAAAGCCCTTGGATGGATTGAAGTGTATTAAGCTTCTCACATATAAGGTAGAGGTGTAAGTTTAAGTTTTAGGATAAGTCAGTAACTTTTAATATGAGCTCTAATGCTTTTAGCAAGTGAAAGGTTTAGATACCAAAGTTGCAGTGCTAGTTCTAGTTGGAAACATAACATAGAAGGTTGCAAACATACTGATGTTTTCAGTAGAGACTCCAGGACCGTGGTTGCAGACAGTGCTTAGACATAATAGAGCTATAGTAAGAATATTGCTTACATTTTTCAGATAGAACAAGATAGATTGTATGCATAGTCTATACATAACCTGGTGTGCTAAGAAACTAGAATTCTAATAGGTTAAGGAGTGGTGATCTGAGTTTGTGTCTTAGCTTGTTGGGAAGATCCTGTATGAGAGTTTGTATTGGGGAGAGTTAGTGCTTTTCTGCTTTTCCTGCCGTTGCTTTTCTTTTTGCTTTTGCTCACAGTCATCGGCCAACACCCAAGAAGAGGATAGGAGCTGCCTCAGCAACATCAGCTTCCTGGGACCTTTGACAAGAGCAGCTTCCACTTCTGTTTGGGACTTTATACCAAAACCTAGCATGGACTTTAATGTCTGTGACTCTGCCTTTTGAGACTGACTTGCTTCTCCAATAAATAACATTTTAGCAACTATTAGCTACATTGCTCATTTGAGATAACCCGAAGAAGTTGGTGCCTCGAGCACCGGAGGTCATTAACCTCACAGAGCAAGGCACAGGAAAGAAAATTCCAAAATTGCCTGTTAAAAGAATGAAATAAAAGGCAAATAGAATTCACTCTTTCAAACAAACCAAGAACTCAAAAGCAACAACAACAACAACAAATAAAACCTCTAAAAAACAACAAAAACCCCTAAAATTGTTGGTCTCTGCTCTTTGACAAACCTTTTTTTCTATTTTTAAAGAGCTTAGACAAGCACTATTGATCATCACAGGATTTCAGAGTGGTGAATTGAGACAGAAGCACAATATTTTGTTCACTTGACAAATCAGTTTAAAAACTTCAGAAGAGCTGTTTAATGCTGTTACATTGACACTGACTGGATGCCAGGTGCCCACCAAAAGTGTTCTGCCATTCCCCTCCTCAGCTGCACAAGGGGAGAGAAAATATAACAAAATGCTTATGGGTCAAGATACGGGCAAGGTGAGATCCCTCACCAGTTATTGTCATGAACAAAACAGGTTTGATTAAGGGAAAAATTACTTTAATTTATTAATAATCAAATCAGAGTAGGGTAATGAGAAAATAAAAAAAAAACAAAAACAAACCACCAAGTCTTAAAAACACCTTTCCCCTAGTCCTCCCTTCTTCTTGGTCTGAAATTCCCTCTCAAATTCTCTGCCTTATCCAAGTGGCCCAGTGGGACAGGGCATGGACATTGCAGTCAGTTCATCACACACTGGCACTTCTTCCTTCTCAGGGGAACTCCTCACACTCTTCACTTGTTCTAGTGTGGGATCCCTCCCCTAGGAGACAGTCCTTCAGAAACTTCTCCAACACTGAATCCTTCTCACAGACTGGAGTTCTTCACAAACTGCTCCAGGGTGGTCCCTTCCATGGTGTGCATTCCTTTGGGATCAGTCTGCTCCACTGTGGTCCCCCTGGGGTCACAAGTCCTGCCAGCAAACCTGCTCCAGCAGGGCCCCTCTCTCCATGGACACACAGGTCCTTCCAGGAGCCTGCTGCCATGGGATCACAGCTTTCTTTGGGCATCCACCTGCTCTGGTGTGGGGCTCTCTAGGCTGCAGGTGAACCTCTGAATCTGTGGATGCCCATGAGCTGCGGAGGAATCTCAGCTCCAGTGCACAGAGCACATCCTTCCCATTTTCTTCACATACCTTGGTGTCTGCAGAGCTGTTCCTCTCACATGCTCTCACCCTGCTCTCCTTTGGCAGCAATCACTCCTGCACTGTAGCTTTTCCCCTCTCCTGTGTTATCCCATCAGTGCCTCTGATGGCTCAGCCTTGGCCAGCAGCAGGTCCCTCTGGGAGCTGCCTGGGATTAGCTCTGTCAGACATGGAGAAAGCTCCTGGCAGCTTCTCAGTGAAGCCACCCCTGCATCCCCCCAGTACCAAAACCAATACTAAAATAGAATATTTTACAAAAGGGTAGGATTGCAGAATATTATGTCATATCTTTCATTAGTTTTCTCCTTGCTTGATATGCCTCCATAAATGAAAGAGGTTTTAATGGGGTTGTTTGGTTTTGCTTTTAGTGTGGCTTTTTTGATAGTGGCTCCTTTTGAGTTTATGTTTTTGCTTAGTTTAATCCAAAAGCACATTTATCCAAATTTAACAAATATATTTTTGAACTTAATTCTTGTTATATGATAAAAAACAAGAGACTCAGCACAGTGAATAGCTGAATGATCACTTTGTAAGTTTATCTGTATAAACATGAACTGCAGAGTAATCGAATTGTTCTTAAGGATGTTTTGTTCTGAAAAATAAATTACTTTGAAAAATCAGATGCCTCATATTTTGAATACAACTCTATTAAGTTTAATAACAATATAAACCCAAAGTTTTCAGCTGGATTTTAACTGGGAAATGAGAAATAATGACAACTTTTTTTCTCATTGTAGCATCCTTTGGAACTGAGTCTTGGACTCAGACTGAGCTGCTTCTAATTTTGAAGGAAAGAAATCTTGAGAATGATTTCTGGAGGGACCAAGAGAAAAATACCTTTTTAACAAACATTGTCTTTATTTCTGCTAGTAGTAGCAAAACCCTGCCACCTGTCTAAAACATTTATTTTTAAAACCTTCTATTGTCTCTTCAAAAGGTATTATAATTAGCACTTATCTGTCATTTTGAAATCTAATTAGTTAGCCTTGCATTCTTATTAAATTACGAAGAGTTGAAGGTCATGTCATACATCATTTCCAAAGTAAATGTCCCCTAAGTTTTTAATACAGTCTTGAAATTTACCACTTTTACAGATATGACACTTGGCATTAAAAATTTCAACATCATTAAAATGCAGTTTTAAAAGAAAATTCCAGGTTTTATAGAGTGCATTGATTTTCTTATTTCTTAAGGGGAAATTTGATTCTCTCCTTTACAACTATTTCTTAAAATCACTGAATACCATGATTCACCATTTTCAGTTGTTTCATACTAGCTTTTCTCAATTATTTTGTTGGACTTGCTCCTGTGTGTTTTGAAATGATCAACACAGAAATAGGTCCAATTACCTATCTATGCTTTTCACATTTGCCTGGCCATATTTGATTAACAACACAATTCTTCTGCTCCCTGCCTCACCAATTACAGAAGCAGGATGCTCAAATGGAAATGGAAAGCCATGGAGAGCAATGGAAAGTGATTTTCTGTGCTGGAGGAAGGTACAGAGCTGTGAAAGTGTCCAGAGAAAAGGCAGTCTCGAAGGTAGGAAAAAAAACCAGAGGTGTGGGACTCAATTCCCAAAAAGGCAGCCCAGTGGCACCTGCTCTCTGCTGCAGACTTCTGGGTATGAACAAAACTGCACATCAGCCTGAGCACATCTGTGTTTACCAACTGCATCTCCAGTTCTGGTACAGGCTGTTAGGGAAAGACTTTACACTTGGAAGAAGCTGTACATTTGAGAAGTAGCAGCAAAGTTTCAGCAGCTTTGATGGTTTGGCTTATTCCTAGAGTTCCCATAGCTGAACTCTCAACATTTGTTTATACTGAATGCAAATATTTGTGTAATAGAATTGTTTCATTTTTTCAAAATAATTTAGAAATAAAAATCCATCTATGTTCTGGTTTGCATTTAGTTGGTGCTTTAGACATTACATTTGGGTCTCTATTGGCATAAATAAAACCAATAGATTTAACAGGTTAAGAAGAATTTGGTTGGGTTTTTTTCTGTAATTTCTTGGTTTTGCAATCCTTGGCTCTCTCCTGGGGTTTTATCTTCAAGGCTTCACTGTGTGCTTTGATGCCAAGGTAACAAAACAATTGGTGAAAACATGTTCAGTTGCACCACACCTGCCTTCATTAGTGCATGTTCAGAGAGAAGAGATGGAGATGAGAAGGAACTCAACAAATCAAGTTGGAAAGTGATAAATCCAACTGCATGTCAATGTGGGGAAATCTCAGAATCCCTTCAAAAGAAGGTTGGCATCTCTTCCCTTTCTATCTTAACAAACTGATGTCTTGATTGGCTTGAGTGGATATTTCAGTGATTATTCAAGAATTATGGTCCATTTTGGGACTCAGCCACTTCTTTGATGGCTACAGCTGAAAAATTACCATTGAAGATCATCAACTGATAAGTTGATAAGTTGATCAACTAAGTTTCAAATTTATGATGGGAAATAGGACACACATCAAGGAATATTGATATTACATTTTTCTCAATTTCTACGTGGAAAAAAGAAGTGGAAGAAAGAAAAGTTTAAAGCCAGGACACTTGGGAAGAAACATGAATTTTTTCCTAGCACAATAGAAATTATAGGCTGTTTCAGTGACATGGAAAGAAAAAAGGAGACAGCACCCCCTTCAGAACTCTACAAACCTTACATTTAGGGCCCAGAGACAGAGATATCAATCTGAAACCCAGAATCTGATAACAGAGTGCATTCATCTGCTGCAGCATCATTACTTTGTAAACACAAGCTCATCTTTTCACTAGCAGTTAAAACAAACCAACAAACCAAACAAAAAGAACCAAAAAACAAACAAAAACACAGAAGCAAAATAGACCACAACAAAACAAAAAAACCAAAAGAAACAAACAAAAACCCAAGCCAAACAAAGAAACCCAAACAAAACCATAATCTCAGATAAATCTCAGTTTAAATTAGACTCAGCAGAATTAGACTTAGGTCAACTTTAACATCTCAACTTTAGTCAAGAAAAGGAATATTAGGTAAATATATAAGGCCACAAATTTTTGCCTGTGGCTTGTGCATAAAAGTTTTATTTTATTGCCATGCCAAAGGTAATTGCAAGGTAAATGATGCAGGCCACCCTAGAAGCAGGGAAAGTCCCCATGCATCTCTTTAAAAAAGAAAACAGGCATTCTGCAAAGCCAGTTGTAGCTCTCCACCTGCTGAGATGAGAGGCTGAGGATGACATGAATGTACTGGGTCTCCTTTTTCCCTATATGTTAAATTTTAACAAAATGGTTTTTGACATTGTTTAGGACAAGTCAGAGTCAAAGTAAACCTGGTTAATGTCTTAGACCTAGACAAGCAGGGTATCCAGGGGACAGCTATTAATCAACAACAAATTGCAAAGCAATCACAATGCCAAGACAAAGGTAAAATCAATTACAGTGACAATTAAAGTGGTCAGATATCAGACCTGTAAGCTCTGCAGTTAATAACTGTTCTTATACAAGACAGTAGACTAGCCTTCCAAACTTTCAGGCAAAAGCCTAAATTGTCCCTGGAGGGAATAAAGCTATTAGTTAATAGAAATTATTTGTATAATAAGTTAAACCAAAAACAATGTATAGAAATTAAACTAATGAAGTAATCTACTTCTTTGCAAAGAATAACTGGTAGTTAAAGCAACAAAAATACTGAATGTTACAAATATTTCAGTAATGACAATTTCTTTTAACTGCTAGTATATCACATGGAAGATAAGAACAGAAGTAATTGGCACCTTCATTTTGTTTAAATTGAGTGATAGAAAGGCAAAAGAAAGTGTGGATTACTTAGTGGCCATGTTCAGGTGTACAAATTGTGCCTTCTACTCTTGTGCATGATATGATGCAAAGTCTAGCAAGACTTTTCAAATTCACAACCCTGGGGAGCTAGATGTGTCCGTCCATTAATATATTATAGCATGAGTAGCTGGATTGAAAGTGTTCAAGCGAGATGACCTGAAATAAGAATTTCAGGTACGAGGAAAACCAACAGTCAAAACGGAAAATGAAGATCCTATCATGTAGGAAGGCTCTGAAAGTCCAGGAAATGAAGAGAATTCAGATATCAGTTTCCCAACCAAAGCTCAGGTAAACCATCGTGCTGCTGTAAATAGACAGTGTCTGGTTTGAAGATAAATTTTCTTCAGTTGGATTGTCTGAGAACAGGATGGCAGAAAGTAGATTCCTCCTGAGGAGACTATACTGGAATATTGGAAAACTGCTGGCAGACTGCAGTGGGATGGCCCTGGCTAGAGTCCAGACACCCGCCACAGCTGCTCTATTCCTCTCCCCTGCTCCCTGCAGCTGGACAGGGGAGAGAAAATATAACAAAGAGTTCATGAGTGGAGGTAAGGACAGAGGGAGATCACTCACCAAATCCCATCATGGGCAAAACAGAGTAGTGATATTAATTGAATTTATTACTAACAAATCAGAGCAGAATAATGAGAAATAAAACAAGACCTAAAGAATATCTTATCCCTACCCCTCCCTCCTTCCCAGCTCTAACTCATCCCCCCCAGCAGTGCAGGGAGACAGGGAATGGGGATTATGGTCAGCTCATCACAGGCTGTTTCTGCTGCTGCTCAGGGACGGGAGTCCTTCCCTGCCCCACTGTGGGGTGCCTCCCATGGGAAATAGCTCTGCATGGACTTCTCCAGAGTGAATCCATCCCACAAGACACAGTTCTCCACAAACTGTTGCAGAGTGGGTTACTGTTCCATGGGGTGCAGTCCTTCAGGGACAGGCTGCTCCAGCATGGGTACCCCATGGGGTCACAAGTCCCACCAGGAAATCAGCTCAGAGGAGCATGGGCTCCTCTCTCCACAGGTCCTGCCAGGAGCCTGCTCCAGCACAGGAACCCATGGGGTCACAGCCTCCTTTGGGCACCCACCTGCTCCAGTGTGGGTCTCCCCCAAGGCTGCAGGTGGATCTCTGCTCCCCATGTCCCTCCCTGGGCTGCAGGGGCACAGCTGCCTCTCCATGGGCTGCACCAGGGGCTGCAGGGCAATCTCAGCTCTGCACCTGCAGCATCTCCTGACCCTCCTGCACTGACCCTGGTGTCTGCAGAGCTGTTCTTCTCACTTTTTCTCACCCCACTCTTCTTTGGCCACAGTTACATCTGCACAACAACATTTTTTTTCTCTTCTTAAATATGTTATCCTACCATCATTTCTGATTGGCCCAGCCTTGGCCTGTGGCCCGTTGGTTTTGGAGCCAGCTGGGATTGGCTCTGCTGGACATGGAGGAAGCTTCTGGCAGCTTCTCACAGAAGCCACCCTGACCAACCCAACCAAAACCTGGCCACACAACCCAATACACAGCCCCAGCTCCTGAATGCAGCTTCTCAGCTGAAACAGGCACCTCTTTGAGAGCCCTATTCAGGCACTAAGACTTCAAATAGGGTGTGAACTTCTGAAAAAACAGCAGCCCTAATCACTCTACATTTACATTGCTTCCAGAGGACAGCCACCAAAAATGCTCTTCAGGTTCAGCTCATTAAGGTTCCTTGGCAAGAGTCAACATTAGGTGAAAAATATTTCCTGCTCTATGGATGAGAAATTAGGTACAAAATCAAATCAATTTTCTAACACAGTATAACAACAAAAAAACTAAACAAAACCTCAATCCCATCATGTTTTCAGGAAGAAAAAACAATTTCATTCAGTCTTTTATCTAGGCCCTGCTTCTTATTTCATTTCTAGGATCTCTCTCTCTCAGAACTTCTCTGAACTATGGATCAAAATGAATAGGTTTACAGACTTGAAAATTCACTGTGGTTGTTACCTGTTTTGAATTTCCAACCAGGAAGGGTCATTTCATGTCACACAGTTGATGGCCAGAGCATTCAAGTAGAATGAATTTTTTAACAGACTCACACTCCATCTCTGTTAGAACTAAATCCTCATATTAGTAGTTTGGGTTTTTTAATGATTATTCATAACATTAGGAAACCCTAAATGTTCATATGAAGATGCACTTAAAAAGCAACTGGCAAAACTAAAACTTGAAAAAATCTAGTTGTCAAAATGCAAGAGTACAAAAATACATGGAAAATGCAATATTACTTTAATGTTTTAATCATGTAGAACATTTATCTGAGATAATCTATAACACTTTAAAATATTTACAGGCTATTATTAAAAACTGTAACTTACTTCACTTATCTCCAAATATTAATCCATTCATGTGTTGGAGACTAGTCAGAATTATGAGTAGTTGCAAGGTATTTATCTGTTTTTTCAATGAGGTATGGCATTTTATCCAGGCTAAGGTGTTATTTTTATTTCTAGATGGGTGCCAAAGGTTTAAACAGGTACATACATGAGGCATTGTACTCAGCTCAATAAACTGTGAAGGGTTTAGCCTCACTCTACATCACATATGTGCCCTTGTCTACTTTTCTCTTCCATTCAGTAATTTCTCTGTCTAGGAGGGTTTGTGGTTGTCCTTTGGACTGAATATATTCCAGGCCAAACACATCTCCTTTCCATGTGAAGTCTAATGCATAAGCCACTAGATGACCTTCCCTGTTTTAGATGTCCTTTGCCTTTTTCTTGTTCTATAATTTGCTTCAGTATTTAGTTTATTCAAAATTATTTCTTTCCTACACACCTATAATGAATCTTTAATAACTTTTTTCTAATGGAAGTAAAATGAGCAGTTCAATCTAACAATACAAGATATCTCTGAAACATGACAAATTACTTTAAAACTGGAAAATATTAATATTTTTATTTATTTTAACTTGTGTTCTTCAGCTTTCTGAATTTCTAGATTCTATCTACAAAACAGTAAAATTCATAATTAAATGTATTCTGTACATGTATATTTATTCCATATTCTATGTGGAAAACTTTCTTTTAAGCGTTTTACAGTCATTACTAGAGGCCTGTCTCTCAAGCTTTCAATGTTAAAACTAGACTGCAGTAAACAAAAGTGGCTGATCTTACAGAAGGAAAATATCCATCTACTTGGTGAGACAAGCTAAAACACAGAATCACTCTTCTACCCACCAAGGTTCTGCAGAATAAACTCTTTCCTCCAGCCTTTTTTTTCTAGTAAAAGACATTTCAGAGTTCTCCCAAGCAACAATAAAATCTGAAAAAGCTGCTGTGCACTCCCAAGAAAACTAGCTGCAAGGTCAGGCCAGGTTCCTCCTCTGCTCCAGGGTACCTTCTTCTCCATTGTCCAGTGCACCCGCATTTCCAGGGATCAACTCTTGCAGTGCATGTTCAGGCTTTGCCCAGCAATGAAAATTCCTCCTCCAGACAAAGAATTGGCCAGAAGAGCAGGCAACTGCCAGAACTTCTGCCTGTCCTCTCTGCTTTAGAGCTCAAGATTTTTTTTACCTAAGAAATACTAACACATGAATATATTTATGAACAAGATGAGAATAAACACACCATATGCTCTGCCAGTTCTCTTACCCCATGTTTGGAAGGTCCTTTGATTTAGAGGGAGCTGCTAAGTCCAGAGTATTTTTTGCAGGTCTCTGTTCACAGGCAACTTTGTCCTTGTGCTGCATCTTGGTGACCCTGCAGTGCTGAAGCTAATTTACTTGCTTTAGTCTTGCACCTTCTACAGTCTGACAATGAAAGCTCCTTGAGCCACTGACTTCTTAGCCAGACCACTTAAGTTCTATGACAACCCTCCAAACACCAACCTGCCAAATAAATATAAATTGTCCTGACATAAATGTTATGAAAAACCTTCTAGCTAATAGAATATCTCCTTGTTACAATGATAAATTTCAGTTACATTGCAGCTTGGTTTTTGGTTTGTTTTTTTTTTTCATCTCCAATTGAGGAAGGCTCAGGAGACTGATTTCTCCCTGAAGAGCAGGAAGGTCATTCTATGGACTAAAAGCTGTGAGGATTGAACATGCTGGGGCTATATTAGGTTTTGGTTACCGGAAATATTAAAAAGACACTTAATGACACAGAAGGAGTTTTGCAACTTCTTTTACAGCAATTGCAAATGTGTTTCATGAAATTTAGATACCTTTACAATTACATATTTGGATACATTTCTAAAAAAATATGTGGTGATGCTGTAGACATCACATAGACAGTGCCAAAGAGAAAAAAATGGAGCCCATTAAAGAAAAGATGGAAATATAGGGCTTCCAGAGACTGCAGGGTTGATAAAAAAATTGAACTACAAAATAGAATAAAAAGAGGAAGGTCAGATATGCAATGATGATTAAGTGGGAGAGAAGAAGCTTTAAACAAGTCATAGGCTCCAACATGGCTAAAACCTATGTGCAGATTTATTTTTGAAATGAAAGCCTGGACAAAGAATGTTGTAATGTGGAGTGTGTCAAAACCTGTCGACAGAAGAACTACCACCAAAACTAGATTAAATAATGCAGCAGATAGGTTGCCTAGAAAGTTTGCTGAGAGTCAACAACATTCTCTGTGAAACAGTTTAAACTGCAGAGATGGAAAAAGAGCAATTCAACAACTAAAAAGATTAGAAAGTTCAGTGAGACATTCACCTCGAAAAACAATGTCCAGCCAGCAAAATCTGTGTTATACATTGATATAGATAAAGACATATGTTCTCACTCTAGATTGCAGTGTAATGTTGGAACAGCTTGACCTCACTTAAAACAAGCTAGTTAAGGTACTGGAAACAATGTGAATGCTATGCTATGCTGCAGTATTTATTCTGCAAGGGAAAGTAGAGCTTTCTGCTTCTATGGGTGGCTTTCTTCTAATGAGTTTACTTGCTATTTGCTTATCAAAGGGTTTCAGTTTACTGAAAGCTATTTCCAATACCTCTGCAGTCTTTAAAAGGTACATGCAGCCAGATCTCACAATAAAGTAAGACTGAAACAAATGTTATTGAGACTATACTGCCAGTTTCCTATCTGTTAAGAAAAAGGTTAATGAAGAAATTCTACTAAGACAGCAAAAAATAAGAAAACAGCCAGAAAAACTATGTGAGGGCAATATCAGTTACCCAAAATGATTGTCTCTGTTAAAGGCTGAAAATCACACAGGCAAATGAGTGGATCAGTTACACTCTGTGAAAAACATTTTCTGGGAGAAAATGGTCTTTGGCTTGATTTCACTACCACTCACTACCAATCTCTATAATACAGGTGAACTTGAAGTCATTTCAACCTCCCTGTAGTAATTTCAGCTTTACCTGCAGTAACTCCAGAGTAAATTTACAATGCACAGATTCCAAGGCAGGGGGACCACATCTCTTTGCCAGGGCTAGGCACCACTGGCATTAAGGCAGGCATCTACTGTATCCCACCAGGGAGAAACAAAAGAAGACAAAAGATAAGGAAGTCTGCAAATATCAGCTTGCTAACTGTTCTTACACCTCACTCACATCAAAACATGCCAAGGGATTATTCCTAGATCTCTGGTCTGTATGCTAGCTCCACTAATTAAATCTGATTTTATATTGGATGGACCAATTTGCTCCTTAATACATAATAGCAAGACATGTACTTTGTAGGCAGATGTCATTGTCAAAGGCTAATCAAATCTGCAGTAATCTAGTTCACCTTTATATTCACCTTCTAGCAAGTTTAAGCATTTTTTTACTTGACTGTTGAAGAATTTCTTCTCTAGGGTGAAGTAAAAAAAAAAAAATTTACTTCAATTGCAGCAGCCTTCTAATACCTGAAGGGACTTAAGAGAAGGCTGAAGAGAGACTTTTCACAAGGACATGGAGATGTAGGACAAGGAACAATGGTCTTAAGCTGAAGGAAGGTAGGTTTAGATTAGATATTAGGAAGAAATTATTTACTGTGAGGGTAGTGAGGCACTGGAACAGGTTGTCCAGAGAAGTTGTGGGCTCCCCATCCCCTGGAGATCTTAAAGACCAGGTAGGATTTGGCTCTGAGTAACTTGATGTAGTGAAAGGTTCCCTGCTCCCATCAGGGAGGTTGAAACTAGAGGATCTTTAGGGTCTCTCCCAACCAAAAACCATTCTATGAGTCTATTAATTTCTTCCCAGCAACAAATAAAACTTGTGAAACTAATCTTCAGCAACTTAAAATAGATTTAGTTAATTTAAATAGCAGTTTTTGGTGTAGTCAGTCGTTCTGGCAAGGGGAAGTGTTACTTGTGATGTCCAAAATGGCAAAATTCAGTCTAAATAGATAAAAATTCAGGAAAAACAGAAGAAACTGAATATCAGATCTTATAAAGGAAATTGCTAGAGTCATCCATTTCTGTCACACAAAGATGTATACACATACAGAACCATAAAATAATCAATCTCTGTATTTTTTTTTATACTTTCCTACAGCACAACACAATTTTTACTATATAAGCAGCCATGTGAACTGTAGATATTATATGCACAGCTAACTCACACAAAAATGAGGTCCAAAACCTTGGGTAAATTCCATCCCTAGCCACATGTTCTTGTTGCACTAAAAAGCAATTAGAAAATGAAAGGAAGAAGCAATGCTATATAGCTAACTTAAATCCAAATGGATTTCTTTGAAGGAAAATCACTCAAAATTTAATAATTGTAATCAAAGCAAGGCTAGAAATACAGACAGAGGAAAAAGAAAAAATTTAAACAGGGAATGATGAGAAATAATCAAAACTCAGGAATCAAAATAAAAGAGGGGAATAAAGGAGAGTGAGGACTAGAGAAAGTACAGAGGGTCAGTAAAATGGACAAGGAGACTATAGGGAAGGAGATAGAAGAGGGAAACACAGAAGGGAGGCAGAAAAGGGTAAGACACAACTAACCCCTTTATTATAGTTAATCCAATTGATTTAAAAGCTATAAAGAATTATATGAAATTATTATATGAAAGTGGTAATCATACTCACTCATAATTCAACCTTGCTTTTGCAAAGTTTTAAAGGCAAAGACCAATACAATTATTTAAGGTGTAGTAAACTAAAATAGCCTACAAGTTGATGACATTAGTATCCCATTTTTGTGAAAGCTAGATAAATTCAATGTCTCCATGGGAAAACATGAAAACAAAGGCTTTTTTTTTTTTATTACATGTTAAAACTAGTCAAATTTTGCAAAACTTTGCCAGTAAAAAGATATCAAGCTTTAATAACCAGCTGCAACATGACATGAAAATGTTATTATTGTAGAAACATGAGTCAAGAGAAGACATGTACTATAACTTGAGTTTCTGCTTTTTACACTATTTCTATTAAATCAGCTTCACAGATAGTTGAAGTAAAATTTGTGTCAACATGGGAGCATTAATGACTGCAATCTACACTGAAGAAATCCTGCAGCTTTAGTCTGAATGAAATGGGGCAATATCCATTTAATTCAAGAGGCCTTTTTTTCTTATTTGTCATTCTTTAGTCTCAACCTATAGCAGATTCTCTAAAATTGCTTTATGTAGAAAGAAAAAAAAAGCTTTGAAATGTTAGCAGTTTGTAAACTATTTGTTGAAGGAAAACATAAAATGAGCCTGCTGAGTATACACTATTTCAGCATTTTGTTCCTGAAATTATGTAAAAAGACAGTTTATAGCTAAACAAGCTATGTCCATCTTAGCAATTATATGCTGCCATAATCCTATTTGCTGGGGTAAAATCCATTTTATGAGGAGACAAAGAATATGTAGGCATGTATACTGATGGCATATAAAACATCCCAATGCACAACATGCTACTAAAATCAAGTTGCCACTTTGAGTTTATTGCTTTCTTACCAGCATTTACTTCACATTTTTCTGTGAGACACTATGTAAATTCAAGATGAGTTTATTTCACAGCATGAAAGATCCAGACTAGCAAACAAGAGACACACAAGCACATTTTAAAATGTGATCAATTCTCCAGTAGAATAATCTGAAATTTAGTTGGTGTGTCTAGTTTAGAGAAGGACCTATAAGACATTCTGTTGAATGTCAGGTGATATTTAAATAATAGGGTCATGTATAAAATCTTTTCCCAGTTTTCAGAACACACAGCTTCACAGCCTTTTAGCAAGATACGGTTCCATGTTAGAACCTGGAAGAAACCTTTTTCAACACACTGTCAGGATTTCATTTCTGGGAAAGTGGAAAAGTACATATTCTGATATATTTCACAGTGGAAGGGAAACACCTGACTCTGCATGTGTGTGTAGAGTGCCAACCACAGGAGTGAAGCTGCAAAGCTCAGGGCATTCAAATGGGCAGATGCAAACAACTGGAAGACCAGGGATCTGAGGCCAGCTATTGGGCTGATTGGGTGGCTAAGGTCAGTACCTGGGGTGTGTGTGTATAAATATATAGATATATATATATATATGTATACACACACATATGCATATATATGTATACAACTATCAGATTCGGGTAGATTGCTGAGTGGTGACAGCTTATGAACACTAACAACCAGGTGTGAATTAAGAAGTTCTAGCTCATCTGGCACATCTAGTTCCCTGGAATATGGTGTTTCATGTTTTTTTTTAAATGAAAACAAAAATAATTCTTTTTTTTTATAATGTATTTCAATGGTTTTACTGGCTAATCCCCACTGAGATAAACCAACTAGTGTAAAGGGGGTTCTAAGAAATAAATGAAGAGCATGCACTCATATTGATATCAGAATTTTTAAAAAATACTGACACTTTAAAATTCCACAAATAATTTTTAGATTTAGATCATAGAGATAAGAATCTTGTAAGCAATCTCTCAAATAAGGCAATTATAGTCATGAGATCATCATATTACTTATTTTCCTGGAAGCACCAGCAAAGGGTGAATCTGAGGTAGATCAACAAATAACCCACAAGGAACTTAACAGAAATTTCACCTCAGTCAATGACTTCATATTTCTAACATTAAATCTAAGGCCATTATATTCATTCTGTGAAATGGTTGTAGGTTTATAGAAGTATTTATTTGTGACAATTATTTTAGCTAATAACCAGAAAATCTTATTAGATTGTTAAGTCCATCTGCCTTCAAAAACAGCATGCTTTCTACTGGCAAGGGAACAGAACAGATATTAAACTAATAGCTTGCTCTTAGCCAAAAAGCAGGAAAAAAATATGCATTGGCATATAATTTTCTTTATTGAAGAAACTATAGTTTAGTTCTAAAAGAACAAAACAGAACTTTTAACAACATCTTGTCTCTCGTGCATTTTTCTCATCTGCTTGTTTGGGTTCTTTTTTAAAGAAAAAGCCTAGTAGATACACTGTGAATACTCACCTCACCTTTATTTGACAAATAACCACGGCAGTTATTCATGGAACTTCACTGAAAAGAGACACTGAACTTAAAAGGCACTCTGGGCTATAAAACACATTGATATTTTGAGTGCCTATTAACTGACACTCCCATTGCATGGCTAAGGCCATCTCTCTCTCTGTGCAAACACACCCCAGCTCTGTTTTTTAATATACAAATGCCATCTATTTTGTAAGATATATCTTATAGCTATCCATTGTGAAACCACAACAGTATTAATATATTTTCTTTCATTTCCAATTTCTATCCAAGACATTAAGTAATTCTTTACTCTTGCTCAAATTAATTTCCTTCCTGCTCCTGAGCCCTCAGCTCTGTTCTTTCCCCAGACAGATCTCTCAGACACTTGTGCCCATAATGAGCACTTAACTTTTACCATCATTCTCCTCTCCACCCACTCTCCCAATCTGCCCTGTTTGTTTCTTTCACCCTTTCATCTTCCCTGTTGTCAGTGCTATCTTTTTGTCCTGTTTTTCTTCACCTGCAAAAGGTACCCTTTCACCACATCTGCACTAACAATTCTTGTTATTCTCAATGGAGAGTATCTTAAATGGAAATCAATCCCTGAGTCTACTTTACATGCCATAGAAGAACTGATGTTGAGAAGAATGGGTTTTCCCTTGATGATTTTCATAGGCACATACTTCTCTTCATTTACTGAGTATATTATATTAATAGGAATAGCTATTTCTCCAGCAGATGTTACTGGGAGTTTCCTGTCTAAGATTTTGATGAGAAATGTAAACCATTCCAAGTCTCAGTTAATGTGAATGAACACACATTATTATCTCAAAACCAGAGCCTCTCTGTGAGGGTTGTTAACAATCTGGAATTTGGTTAGCCAAAGTTTAAGCTTGTTTTTTCCTAAACAAAGGGAATTGTTTACCTTAGGGCAATTTTATACCCTAAGCATCATAAATAAGTCTTTCTCTGCTTTCTTCTATCTCTTTGTCTTCTTCCTCATTTTTGGACACAAGAAAGCTCTTAACATAGCTCACATTGGGCCAGAGCTGTCCTGTAATTTTTATACAAGTAATATCCCAGAATTTGAGAATGTGAATGCTTCATAGTTTTCCCTGGAGATAGAGGGAAGTCTGCTTTTCTGAGACCAATGAGGTGGGATGGAGGAGCAATGATATTGTTGCCTTTACCTGATAAAATGTCATTCCTTATTCCACTGGCAGCAATGCTCCATCCATCTGTGAATACCATCTACTGTAAGTTCTTTTTTTGTGCATTGTTCAGGATTTCACTGTCTTCCTAACTCCATTCAGAAATGAATTGGAGAATTTATTCTCACCATCTGTCTAGTTAGAGAGCATTCACTATCTTGTACTACTATAGCTGTGGAGAAAATGTCATTTAAAACGGCTTTAACTCCAATTTATTTTTCTCTGGATGTCAAGCCAGTCTCTTTCAGGTGATAATGAGAATAGCAAAAGCAACTATTTCCACTAGTTGCTGAATCATGAGCATCAGGTAGTTCAATATATCTACTGTTCTCTGTAGCTAACAATAGCAAGGTAGTAATTAATTGGCACTTTGCCACTTTTTTGACTTCAAGGCACACGACTGTATTAAAAAAAAAAAAAAACAAAACAAAACAAAACCAAAACCAAAACCAAAACCAAAAACAAAAACAAAAACAAA
Source organism: Oenanthe melanoleuca (assembly GCF_029582105.1). Taxonomy (NCBI): domain Eukaryota; kingdom Metazoa; phylum Chordata; class Aves; order Passeriformes; family Muscicapidae; genus Oenanthe; species Oenanthe melanoleuca. Next base: position 24,017,898 of record NC_079336.1, on the reverse strand, counting down.
AACAAAAACAAAAAAAAAGTGCCAGCTTTTCTTCTTTTGGTTGGATTTTAATTTTAGATCTCAGTAAAAACAATATTTATCTGACTAAATATAGCAAAGAAGCAGGGAAGACATAGCTAGGATTATGATTGGCATAAAGAATAACTGACTGGGGTGACCATGATGTGAGGTATTTCATACTCTGGAGGAGGCTTTCCTGACAGAATAGTAATTGAGTCAGCACTCCTTGCTTCTCACTTCTTGTTTATAGTGTCTCCTGTTACTTGATGGGTGAGACATAGTAAAAGGGTTTTGTTGAATACATGGTACATTTTAGAGATCATGTTTGAAACTCTTTCTCTTTTCCATTTCTTTGCTACTGACATATATCAGAACAGTGATCCAAATTTCAAAACTGGTTCATTTTAACCCAGCTGCTATGACTCAGTAATTGACAGAAGGCCACTGCTTGTAACTCTGCTACAGTTAAAAGCACTATTTTGTAAGGAGCATTCTCACAAGAAAGCAAAGCTACTGCTCTAATTGAGTTTATCACTGACACCAATGACAATTTATTTTCACTTTGAAGTCAGCAAGATCTACTTCAAGGAGAGCTGTGAAACTTGTTAGTGTTAGAAACCACTTTTCTTTAAAAGAAAGAACTGCCTTCAATCTCTCTATTTAAAAACTCCATTACCACCACACCACAATGACCAGTGTTCACAGGTAAGTTTTTTACATTCTTTCAACCTCCAAGAGTCTCAGCTTTTCTTTTCACAGTCAATAGTTTGTCTGCCTCATTATGTACTTAAAAATGTCTTCAGCATCAGGGCTAGCTAGTTCTTGCCTTATTCTCCCATCACTAGTACTTTTAACATAGATGTATACCCACTTTGAATTTCCACTTACTCTGTATCAAAGTACATCTTATTAACACTTCTGAAGGCCATTAAAAAGGGAATATTACAGAGCAGTGTCTCCAGGGTGAGATGGACAAGACTGCCAGTTACCACTGTCCTAGAGAAAAGAACAAACATGACTTCATTCAATACAAAATGTACATTTCTCTGCTTAAAATTACAAAGAACACCAACAGATCAAAAGTAGAGACATTAACACTGAACTGCTTAAAATTACACGTCCAACCTCCATTGAACTTAATGGCTAAACTCTTGGCTGACTTCGATGAGTTTTGATATAGCTACTGCAAATTAAGAGTTTCTACATGTCCACCATGAAGGAAAAAGAGATATATTCAACAAAGGTGTGCATTGTAAAGTTTTTTAGCAAGAATCTCCAGCTTCTCAGCAGTGTAAGAGAGTATGTTTCCAGCCATACTTGTGAAATTGTTCTGGATTTATTCCATGACAATTCTTTTATAATACATTTTTCACTCTGCTAAAGACCTGCTTTTTTCCAATTACTTCAAGACTGAACAGGATGGGCATGTTATTTAATAGTCCTCCATCTACAGTAACACTCATGTTTACATGTAGGCATGCTAATCAACAGGAGATAAATCAAGGTGAAGGTCATCTCCACAACCAGTCTTCTCTATGATGTGTAAAAGGTGATGTGTATTTCCTGGTATATTCAAAGGCACCTCCTATTTTGAAAAGTATGGGGAAAAAATGGCATTAGCAAGAAATGAATTACTTTACATTTTGAGCACAATATATATAGAAAAATGGGCATTCATATTAATTATTCCAATCATTTTTATGTTCCAAGATATAAAATGCAGTTTCATGTTCAAAACAAATTTGAGGAAATGGTTTATGTGACTTCAATATAAATCAATAGCAATACATTATTTAATCTCTAATATGCCCTAGGTGTTGCTTCAAAAATATTCTGAACAAATTTTCTCTAACTTTTTAACACCAGCAAATAAACACCCTATAGAGTGAAAAAATATATCACTGAAATTCCTATGTGAAGGAATAGTAATATCTTCTATATCCTGTTCAACAAAACCTTTGAAGACTTCATAAGACATTTTAAGGAATTATATTACTATAGAAACTACAAATAAATGTATATTATTATAAAATTATAAATTATACAATTATAAATAACAATTTATATTATTATACAATTATTGTATATTATGAAACTACAAAAAAATATATTTTATTTCTGTTACTTTGTGCATCTCAGAACTTCAAAAATGACCTGGATAGTTCCAAAAGCACAATGCTTTGATATATGTCTTTACCATTTGTTCTTTTCATAAACAGAGAAAGGCCCCAGGGAAGGTTATGCCATCTTTTACTACTCACAGCCTTGGAAAAAAATATATATATATCTGGTGCAATTTTATTAACTCTATACTCTTTAACATTTTCTAGTTCTTTGGGCAGATGAAAATTGAAAATAATAGAAGAAATGGCAAAGATTTAATAAATATAGTACTCCATTAAGAACTTCAGCGAGTCTTCTGTCCTTGGGTAAGCAAATTTCCATGTTTCCCAACTTCCCCAGGCACATTCAAATCCTTCTACAAGAGTATCCTCCCAGGGCACTTGATTAAAATTAGCAACCTCTTAATTTCAATCATTACATGTCTACAGCTCATCCTCTCAGAGTTTATGCTCAATATGTCATGTCAGTCTGGAATGTAATTCCAAGGACCCAAGATTAGCACCAGCCATGGGGGAAAGAGTTCTCAGGGTGGTACAAGTTGCACATTATCAGTTTTTGTCCGCTGCTCTCGCGCAAATCATGCTGAAGCACTGAGCTGGCAACTGTCAGATAGGTAAGTCCTTTGCATATTCCTACCACAGATATTTTGTTCCTGAAAAGTTTGTTTCCTACATCTGACATTTTTATTATGTAGTGTTGGTTATGGCTAACAATGATTTGGCTCAGACTTTCCCATTTATAAAGTAGAGCAGAGCAACCACAAACCAAATGAAGCCAGCAAATTTTCCTATAATGTTAATTTCTGGCTGTGAACATGCATGTTTGCACGTGTTATTATCATAAATATAGTTATATTTGTTTGTATTTTAATAAATCATAAGCATTAGCAAAAAAGATATTCCAGATTCTATCTGAATGTTTTGAGAATTTTTTCATACAAATCCATTTATGTGTTTCCATATAAGGGACAATATTTTTTAGCCATTGCTTGTAAATAAAAAATTAAATTATTGAATTATCTGACTGTATAGCCACACTTTTATAATATAAAAACTCTATACACACATTCAAATAACCAAAATGTACAAGGGTAAAGTAAAATGAAGAATTTTTATCTGATTTTGAATGTAATAGATTTTGCAGTGTTTATTTTTGAGGTTTGTGATCAAACCTGTTTGAGCCCTGTTAACATATATCATGTTTGCCTGATTACACGAAGAAAACTCCACACATAAACTAATTCTGCTAGATCTTTCACTTTTGGGAGCAGATTTACCTTGATAATTGAAACCTGCTCCTTTCCAAGTAATTTCAGATTTCCATATGAGTATTCCACATAATGCTAGTATGCATCAGATAAAAATTCAGTGTGCAGTTGTAGAGGATGTGTCAAGAGGTACCATATTTTACTCCTCTCTAATATTAGTGAATACAGTGTTCTGTCAACTAACCCCTGTGCTCATTTAGAAGCAAGACTCTGGGAAGCAGTCTGCATAGCAGAAAGCCTCACTAGAAAATTATATAAGCAGAGATGATGGTTTAAGACCTCTTTAGAGTGAATTTGACTTTCAGATACTCTCAGGAAGCAGAGCAGTAATACAGGAACAAGTTTTACTGTAGTAGCTATATATTTAAACTTCATGAGTTACCATTGCATAATGCCTTACTTCCAAATGCATCATACATTTCAAAGCTTGGCTGTGTACTTCACATGCAAAAGTTCTTTTTCAAGCAAAGAGATTTTTCCTTTATATTTATGGCATGTTTCCTTTTATCTAACAGCAAAATTTCTTCAACAGGAGACAAAAAAAAAACCTTCAAAACTTGTCTTTCAAATGTTAGTATTCATTCACACTCATAAAGAAACAGCAGATGAAATGTCATTTCTGAAAATATTGAATAGAAAATATCTCCTTCCTTAGATGGAATCTTTTCAGTAAATTAATTTTTAACTTAGTCTCAAAAGCCAAATTGTTTACTATGTGTTTGAAATTATTCTGTCTTATTTAAGATAAGATGTGAAAGTGATTTTTGGAGGGCTTAGAAGTGACTTTAATATGGTAGATCTTATATCTAGTATTATCCTTTAATGTTTCAACCAAAGCAAATGGCATTGAAAGACTACTTCAACTATGAAAAGCAACTAATATTAAAACGGATATTTTCTTTCATTATTGTTATAAGATACAGTATAGGCAAATGTCTCACATATGACAAGTGACCAATGTTTAATAAAATGCAGATTAGCATGATAACTAAAATCTCATGTAGAGACAATTGTCTGTGCTGTAAACTAGCTCCAGGCCAGGGTCACATTCCTGATTAATATACTGTCCCAGTTTCTGTTGTCCAAGGCACTGAGATTTCAAATCACAGAGATTTAAACCAAATAGATTTTAAATTTTGAGCTCAGGCTGCTGCCCTTTCACAGCAAGCTGAAGAATACAACCTCAGGCTGAAGGAAAGGTCGTTCTTTAAGGATTCCCACAATGAAAGTTGTCTTTCTTGCCCTTCCCTCTCTCTACCTGTAGCCATGACCTCCTTGATCTCTTGGCCCAGCAACAAAAATAATCTGAGTCTTCTCTTAACTAATACAACAAAAAAAAAAAGGTGAAGACTTTATGGAACTTCTCACTCTTGAGATATGATTTGCAGCAATGCTATCAGGAAAGAAATGGGAGATTCTGACCAAGTGGAAGATCAGAGAAGGATTGTCCCCTTTCAGCAGTGACAAGCATCTCCATCATGCTGCCAGCACTCAGTCTATTCAAAGTGAAGCAACACAAAAGAAGCAACTGTGAAATAGCAGGAAATATATGAAAATTAGGTTTTTTCTTTTCTCTAATGGAGATACAGCAGCTATGTGAACACAGGCAAATATTATCTTGAAAATATTTTCTTACTCTGTATAATAGTAGGTGTTGCTGTCCTCATCACCCAGCAAGACACCATTTCTTATATGAGTTTGGATCTTTGAGCCAATTTATACAAAATTGTTCTGTAAGAAAGAGCAACCTTTGCTACATAAGAGAAAACAAAGCTGACAAAAAAAGGTTGCCATGAACTCCCATATAGTGGCATGGGAGTTCCATTGGAAAAGGGGTTACAGATATCTCTAGTTTACCACGCTATTCTGTGAAATTTTGGCAAAGACTACTCCTATAGTAGCTATATACATCCTGCTATAAAGTGAACTTTTTTGAAAATTAGCTACCTAATGCACATATAATAGCTTTCCGATATGATGGTCTTGTGATAATTATGGCTTCAAATATTTCTGTAGATGTAAACATTTGACAGTTGTCAGAAAAAAAGCTATAATTGTAATAAGCAATCTTGGGTTTTCAGGTTAGCATGACTTCTGTTAATTAGCAGGATTAAGGAAAATTTTTCTCTCTTTTTTTTTTTTTTTTTTTTAATACTGTACTTTTGGTTTCCTTGTAAGTCAGTCTTCAACAGAAAAAAAAAATTACATAGCTCAGAATATAATTTTATGACTAGCCTTATAGAACTATCCATCCTGTATTGGGCAGCTCTGCCTTTCACACTGCACACATCAAATTTTGCTACAAATCTGCTCTGCTTTCACCAATACAAATTTCCCTAATAATAAAAGATTTATTTTGCCACCTGTTTTTATATTCAGTATCTTAATTTGGAAAAGCAACAAGCTGCACAGAAACTGATTAAGTGATACAGGGATGGAAATGAAATTTCCCATTAGAAATTTAATTGTTCATTTCTTCAAAACATAAGCTAGAGAACTGTGAAATAAAAACCTCAGAAATTATTGCTGTATGATTACCATAAGGCTGTTATTGGGTTCTAAAACCTGGACTCAAAGTGTAAAACTTTTTTATATAAACAGGTTGTTTCAGGTTCAGCAATCAATTCAACTACTAGCAGGACCAGGCTGCTGCTCTGATGTGTGAAATGTGAGCAGCCTACAGAATCATTGCTCTGCATACAAAGGTAACACCTACTCAAGCATGTTTAATATTTTTATGCTTTATTGCAGAAGTACTTCCCACAGGAATAAATTACACACCATCCCCATAGAGCAGTGATTGTAATCACTGATCAGTGCAATGTCTCCTCTGCATCCAATGCTTTCAGTGCACAGACTAATCTGTGCTAGCATTAGTTGAGAACCTTGGCCTGGAGGGCCTCAGGCCAGAGCATCAGGGATATTATTCTAAGGCCTACAGCATCTGTAACAATTTTTACGAGTTTGATTTTATTTTTATACTGACACAATTTCTCCTCAGTGCTACTCTAATTATTGACATGCTGGGGGTGAAATTTTGGAGTATTATGCTGCTTTTCAAAAGCAGGAACCATGGGAATTCCCAATACTTTTTATCCTGGGAGATTCTCAGGTAGAAAATTCTATGGATTACCAGGAAAAATTCTGATATTCATGATTTGCAGTTTGCAAAACACTGAAACAGATACAGAAAGCAGAGAGCTCTCCATGCCTATCAGAGCTTATTGTACCTGTCAAGCTGCAGATCCATTAGCATTTGGTTTAGAGCAATTGTGGGATTGAATTGAAACATGCACTTATCACTCACCATCCACACTTAACACACTGAACAGTTGACTTCCCAGAGCAGGTGTGTACTCACAGACAAGGTTTGTTTTGGAAGCCTCTAATTTAGGTACATAGCAAACGTGCTTCATCACCTCCTGGGAGGGGAAAACATAATGGTCTAAAACAGTGTTTGTTCTTCTGGCAATTTTAAACCACATCCATGATAAGGACATCCAGCTGAGAAGACTAGACTGAATTCAATCAAAAATAAAGCCTCAGGATAGAGCTAATGTGATGCCCTGGCACCAATGGCTTCTACCTGTGGTCTGCTCCTGCTCAGCCAGGTGACTCACAAGGGGAGATACAGCCTTAGCCTTTGAGGGGGTCATGGGGCTCTGAAAGCAGAGATGTTACATTGCCAATCAAAGAAATAATATCCTCAGCTTTTAATGAGGATGACTCTAGTCTTCTCAGGTTGTTGTCACTCATACTCCAGAGAATGATGCAGGTCCTGCATCCCTATCCAAACATCTAAGTATAACTATGTATTACATTCACTTACAAGTTATGGATAAAGAATTAAGAAGTGCTTATACACTACTTCAGAAGAAGCCAATATGGGAATTTTATATCTAATCTAATTCAGAAATTAACTTTTAATGGAGACTTCTTGGCATCTGAGCTTTCATTGTAATTAAGATTAATTTATAACTAAAGGATAATGATTTTTTTAATAATAGTGCCCTACCAGACCTGTAAAATCAGTGCAACAGGCAGAAAAATCTCATTTCTAGGGGAAAGAAAAAGACAGATCTGCATTTTTCAGAACAAATTGTTTAAAATCTTACTCATGTCTGTAAAATCATAACCCCCACATCTAATACTTTCCAAAATACTGCTTGATAATTGCATTAGGTAAAATAGTATTAACCAAAGTTATTAAGCAAGACCTGTACAGAAAATTCATTAGGGAACTTGTGTAAGAATAAGTTTACAGGTACATTATGCACAGATTAGCTGTAAAAGAAAGGCTTAAATTCAGCCCAAACACCTGAGCTACAGAAGGAAATGTATCTCATCCATTTTCTCATGTCTTCCATTTGTTTCTGTGAATCTCACATCTTCCCTGATGGTTGCTTTCTTTGCCAGGGACTTCTCAGTAACCTGACTTCCCACAGCATGATTGAGAAATGATAAAATATCTGCTCTGACTCTCACTAATTTGTTCCTTATGCTGACTTTGTACAGGTTATCTGATTCTGCATATTATCTCAAGTGTGTATTCATGAAACAATGTTATTGTTTATAAGAACTTGGATTTCCAAGTTTTCAGCTGAGTCACCTGTCACTTCATTTCTACTTGTGCTGTGGTAATCTGTCTTTTCAATATGCTTAATTTTGTGACATTTTTCTAGTTTCTACCTGTTATGTATTTCTTTCTGACAGAAAACTGAAATCCTGGCAATAAATTAGAGAGGGATTAACTCTTTTGTTAACATTTTTAACAAAAGGCCAGCCCTACACAGGTCAGTTGTCTCTAGAGTAAATTAAGTTATAATCCATCAAACAGATGTCAGAACCCCATAAAGATAGGAGCATATGTGTAAACTGACAAATTAATTATGTGAAAATCATACAGATGATGGCATGAGAATATTTTATTCTTCCCTTAAGCACTATGTATGAAACATATTTTCTGAATTGCAGTTTGCCATATTTTACCAAATTTGTGATAATAAATAACATTAAGTGGCATGCCAGCAGCAGTGCAAGCACAGCATGTTCACTTCTTGTGATAATGACAACATTTGCCAAAACAAGGCAAAGGCAAGGCAAGGACCAGCTGAAGAAATCAGCTTTCAAACTTGGAGTTTTATGTTATCTTCATCCTTTTGTGCACTCCCAGAGAGATATCCATCACCCATGAATTTTTTCTTTGGCCTCCACACAAAGGGGATCCAAGCCCCAGGCTGGAAAGGAGCTGTGGTGTGTCCTGGCTGGGACACAGATGCTGAAAGATCATGTTTCTGGGGTGTACCATGGCATTCATGCTACTGTGTGTAGTTGAGGACTGATCCTCAGACTCCCAAAATTACCTTGTTTAGTAGTGGAAAGAATCATCTGGACACCCAGCTGGGAGCTATGGGGCCCAGTGAACACACAAAGCACTTGTAAACAGCAAGTAGAGTAATCCCATTGAGTAGGTCCAGAAAAGTAAAAAACCCCTGAAGCTCCTCACAAAGGGACTTTGGAAGTATTCATCTCTCTCTGGACACTTTCAGGTACTTAGCATCACTCTTATCTAGGACATAATTAAAAATTCCCATTACATAGTTTTGTAGCCATATCATGACCTAAAACAGGTGCCTAAGTTAGGTACTAAGACTGCAACAGGACCAGAATTCAAGAGAGCAATGAGGAAATACTCTGTTAGACCTCTGGCTCCCTATGGACTCCCTCTGACTGGAAACTTCTGGTGGCTATGCTTCCTGTTTTGAGCCCCATAATGAATTTATTCCTTAACTGCATAGGGAATCAGGGCTAGCACCTCTGGTTAGCAAATAGTCCAAATCATAAACCTCATCATAAGGTGGCTGCCACATTGGCCAATGCAGTTATCTGCACCTGATGCAATGGTGCAAAACCTGGAGTGTCACTTGTTATACCCATTAATCTGCAAACCATTAACAGATTGTATTAAAGGGGATCTAAACACCACAGGTGATTTTCAGCAGTTTACTTCAAATAATGCCTGACCTAAATTTTATTTTCAAAATTAATGATATTGCATTAAAATTATAGCATTAAAAGATTATACAAATAGCAGCTGCACAAAAATATTTAAATTCTTTAAAAATTTCTATACAATTAATTTCATTTACTGGAACTATTTAGAGTAAATATTTTTCTGAAAAATCAGGCAATGTCATAGAAAAATATAATGGTGGTTAATAGAAAATACAGACTCAGGCACTCAGGTAGGGCTCTAGCTGACTGGCACTCAGCTGTAATTCAAAATTATATCATAACTAAAATGTGAACATTTCCCAGAAACCTAATAATTATTTTTAGCTTTCTGTTTAGTATCACCTATGGAGGTTTTCTTCTAGCAAATTAGGTTTTGGTTAATAAGAGGCATTAAATCCATTTTACATGAAACTGTTGACAAAGTTTTTTTAAATTGTTTCTATTTTGGTACTTTTTGAAGTTTTTTGTTTGTTCCATCAGAGTTGCTTTGAGTAAAACACGTACTCCATGAAATGTGTGATAAAAAGCACCTGACAATTTCAAGAGGTTAAGTTGCCATGATCTGTGCACTGTATGTACTGCAGCTGAGAAGAAGATGCAGTTTGACACAGTATCTAATTTGCTGTGACATTCAAGATTTAAGCCATATTCAAGGAGATGGAAGTCCTGGCTCTAAACATATCCCAACGTTTGCTGGTCTTCTGTCTGTTAACTTACTAATAAACCATGATTGAGTAAAGTAATGAAGAGTTTACAGAGAGCCCCAGGAAACCAATTTCCAATTTTGCAACCAGCAGGCTTTAACTTCACTGCAGTCCTTGCTAATTTTGTCTAGGAGGGGACTTGGATACTAAACGCCATTTCTGCTTCGTGAATCAGACAGACTTTTCCAGTCCCTGAATACTTACTTGCTAATGAATGTCTCTTCTACAGATCCATTTTATTTCCATCTGTAGTTGATAAAAATAGGCTGAATAACTAAAAAATGATTACTGAGAGAAATGAAATTATAATCACTGAAAATCAGAGGCACTGTTAGACTCATGGTGAGAAGGAAATTTTAATCTTCAGTCTGATCTGGGATGAACCATGGAAATAGGTGTAAGAAAAATACAGATGGTTAATTTTGAGGGGGAAAAAATAATCAGTGTGAAAATCTTTTATATGGAATGTCTCTGAGTGACTGTAAAGAACCAGTGCTTCTACCTACCCTGCATACAAAACAGCTCCACATGCAGGGCATGGAATCACATTTGCAACAAAACTGTTTCTCTTGAGCCAGCATCCTCAATGTTTGTCACACAAGGCAGTTGGAAAGAACAGTAAAATAGGAGAGAAATCAATTGCCAAGAGAAAAGATACATTTCTAAGGACAAATTTGTTACTTCTTTCTCTGCTGAACAGAAGGGTTTTCTGTAGCCAGGCTCCTATAAATTGCAAAGGCCTCGTATTTCTTTTTTTTTTTTTTCTTCAGTAAAACATAATTTTAAAACTCCGTTTTCAAAGATGATAATACTAGTAGAATGTTTCAACAGTTATGTCTGTAGATAATAATGCAGAAACACTTCTGTACTTTATCTATAAAAACAACTGCAAAAGCAGCCTCTGTTTCAGCACCTTTTAACTGAATTAATATACTTCACATAAATTGCAATCTAAAATGCTACCCATCATGCACAAGGGGTTTTCTTCTCCTGTTTTCTCCTGATCCTGAGGTTGTAATTTAGAAAGCTTGCAGCTTTTTCAGGGAATGTAATCTTGCAATCCTCAAAACAGCTTTGTCTGTTATTCTTGCTTGTGTGAGTGCAGGTTGAGATGATTTAAAATCATAGAGCACTGTAAATTATTTTCTTAGTGAAGAACACTATTGTATTGACAGAGGAATGACTTGAGATACAATGATTAAAAAATGAGTAAATGTGAAATTGTGTGTTCTGTGGACAATGGAGAGAGGAGAAAGCTACAATCTAAAAGTCATAAAGTGTGTGTTGGTAGCTATGCAGCTCCTATGGCTGAATATGACTCACACAGCTCTCATGAATTCTGGGTGCTGCTTTCAATTCTCTCTTCTAAAGGGCACTCAAATATGGGGCGTATTTTAACATTTCAGAGCCTCTCCAGATTAAATATTTGAGATCATTGCAAACTGCAATCCATCATTGAGAGAATCATACTGCATAATTATCAATCAGAAAAGAGCCCTTTTTAGTCTGGTTATGTAAAAAGTAAAAAAGCATTACCAGGAGATCATCAGTCTGGATTTCTGCCTCCACTGCTATTATCTCAGTCAACCTTCTACTTATCTTAGCTGAGTGAAGAATTCTGTATTACTTTAGGTCCTGTTGGCATTGAAACACAGTATTCCAGTTATTATCTCCATGTACTTGATATGCATCCCAGTTTCAGAAGAAATCCTGATTGATCCATAATCTACACACTGTATTACTTAATAATACATCAGATTTTGCTTTCCAAGCCTAGAACATAAGCAAGACATTCATTAATAAACAGAATTCTATCAGAATGTCAAGAATATAAGAGAAAAACTGTTAGAAATTATAAACAACTTCTTAAAAATGTTTAAATCTTAGGAAAACATCATCAGGCAAAAGATACCTTTTTCCAAGCAACTAAACCACTGAGCTGTGTGTGTTGGCTGCAAAGGTGAAAGAACATAGATGGAAGAAACAAGATTGAAGGAAGGGAAACCTGAATCTCTCAGATTATGTCTGTTATCTTTCAGATCAGGAAAGGTAAACCATTTGTTTTAAGAGCCTGTAGAAGGCAAGTCCTTAGATGAAAAAACTATTTCAGTAAACAGACTGGTGCAATAATTCTCTTTAGTGGAATGAAATTGATTCATTTTTATGGAACTATTATTAATAGTTCCCTTCTGTAAGTCTCACTACGTCTTTTTAGAAATACACAATTATTACAAAAAAAAAAGCATGGGTCTACTTTGTATAGAATTCCAAAACCACTAATTGAAACTGCAATATGAAAAGGAATGCATGGCTGAGGTACTTTATCCAGTCCAGTAACAGATTCAATGACATTTGCAGCAATAGCTCTCCATTATCCACATTGTATTACTTGGTAAATTTAGCAGAAAGAAGAGGATGGGAAAATATGAACACAAGAAATATGAAAATAATGAAACTTTAATGTAGCACAAAAAGTGTGACAGATGTAATACCACAAAGAGTCATTAAATATTTCCCAGTCCATCTCTTTTTATCTCTCTCATCCTGCCACTATCAATTATTCCTAAAGCTTCTACATGTTCCTGCAAGACTTAAGGAAGCAAATTTAATTTATGGTTTTTGCTTGTTATCTCTCCATCTAAACTGGCTACTGACACTTCAAGATTCGGAACCATGTGATGCAAAATCTCTTTTAGTGGAGGAAAACATAAACATTTTATTGCTTATGAGAAATTTTAGTACTTGTTTTTTTCTAGTGCTCACGTCATTAAAAAAACATGTCTGAACAAAGCAATGGTTACAATTCCTATCTAACCTCCTTATCATATACTTGCTTCTTGTTTTTATGCCCACAACATATTTAAGTAGAACATACAGTAGTCTTTTTAGTGTGGATCAATGAAGATGAAAGAGTGCCTTGAGCAGAACTCATTTGTCCTTGTCAAATGTCAAATAGCTGTGGATAACCAACTAATACACTTAAAGTAAAGTTATACTGGAATAGCCTGATCTTATTAGGCTTTTTTAAATTAATAAGTACTATGAAGTCTTCAAGACCTAATTTAAAGTTGTAATAGTCTACAGAGGTGTACTGAGTTCATATTTCATATGATAAACTGAAGTAGTCTAGCATATAGAATGAAATCACTTTTTCCCCACAAAAATAAGTTGCTCATTCTGAAGACAAAGTAATGCCAAAATCAAATTAAGTATCACTTAATTCTACTTATTCTTCTAAGAAGTATAACCCATGAAAAAATAAACAATAAATAGTAAAATACTAAGAAGCCCATTTTCATTTTAGAAGTCCAGGTTATTCCAGACCGATTTATTTAATTATTTAGAGGGATGCATTATATATGGGGGTTACATAAGGGCAAGATTAGTGCTAGTCTTATTTCTACTGTGCAACAGAACTGTTGCTTTATCAGCTTGGCAGGCTCAATTATGGACATTTCTGCCTAGTTTCTATTTCCATTTAAAATATACTCTTACAATAGCCATTCAAATGAGATTCAAGATCACATTACAAAATAATAGGGAACATCTTATTAGATAATCTTAAAATAAAATCTCATAATAAACAAATTAATATTTTACCATCTGCTTCTCATTTTTAATGCACATAGTCATTAAAAAAAGACTTCTATAATTGGAATAAATTGAACTGGTTCTATGTGAAATAAATATTAAAATTTTGGAAAGTACATAGGGCAAATATAACTGTAATGAATTAAAATTAAAAATCTGCAAAATGCAAAAGGTCTTTGTACCTTATTCAAAGCACTAAGTGATATACACTCTAAAAATTTTTGCTATGCAGAAGCTGCATGATTATAAAGTATCAGAAAGATTCATGTAATATTCTCTGTTGGCAAATTTGAGATATATAGGGAATCAATGTCTGTTGCCTATTTTAGCTAGAATGATATCCTAGACATCTTCAGTTCATTTTCACTATGGAAATTGCATTTCTGGTCATGGGAGAGGGAACAGCTATGTATTTTAGACTGAGGTAGCAAAAATGGAAACATCTTAAATTCCTGCAGTGGACAACAGGACCAGTTTCAGGAATTCCAGTACTGACTAGATTGCACTGAATAAAATATTTTTATACACAAATAGGAGCTTCATTTTAAGCATCATAACCTTGAAGAGAATCCAACTCATTCTTCCCAGCTCTACTGAGCACCTTCTTGCACTCTGTTAAGTGCCCTGGTCTGACACCCTATTTGAGGTCACATTCATTAGCAGACAGACCTCTTTAGTGACACTGATGGGCCTCAAGTGTTGAAGCTTTCCCCTTTCTATCACAACAACCACTTTTTGTTTCCCTTTTTTTTCTGGCTGTTCAATTTCAAGAACAGTTTCAACAGAAGGTCGTAAATGTTATTGCAAAGTTTAACTGGCTTGCCAGATTTCTGACAACCCAGATTTCCTCAGCATAAAGAATGCTTAAAAACTTTCTGTTTTGAGTAACATGAGAGATTCCTTACTCATCTGTACCAACTGGAAGTTGTATAACACCATCTACATTAAGCATAATTTCCTCAATCTTTTTAGAATAGCTACATGGCATAAAAACATGTAGTCTTGTAAGTTAATACAGCTCTTCACATTACTGCCCTTGCTTCTGCCTGCTTCACTGCCTTCATGACTCTCTTCCTTTCTCTTAAGAGGATGATAAGTATTGACATTCTCGTGCTCTGTAGATCTCTGACCCTGGCCAGTTGCCAGGTGCCCACCAAGCTGCTCTATCACTCCCCCTCTATTAACAATGTATGGGGAGAAAAAAATACAAAAAGCTTATGGGTCAAGATAAGGACAGGCAAATAATATTACAGACAAAACAAACTCAACTTGGGCAAATTAATTTATTGTCAATAATGGAGTAGGAAAACAAGAAATAAGAACAAGTCAAAAAATTCTAAAACCCCAACTTTCCCCCACCCTTCCCTTCTTTCCCTGTTCAACTTTGCACTCAGTTTCTCTGCCTCCTCACGCTGAGTGGTCCAGCAGCATGGTGAGCATTTGTTTCAGGCAGTTCATTTAAAAAAACAACCTGAAGGTATCTAAAGGGAAACAGTTTTAACCAGACTGCAGGAATTTTCAAGCCAGACCAGTCAATGTTAAATGTGCATTGTATCTGGCAACACATAAAGTCTAAGAATGCAAATTCTTGTCTGTAAAATTCAATATGGGAGAGTAAATTTTCATTTCCCCATATTAGTATGGAACTCATAAAAATGATGTTGTTACAGAAAGATTTATTTATTGTAGACATTTGCCTTGCTTGATCCCTGGAAATTTCACCTGAGTTGGAAATTTTGTTAAACAAAGTATTTACACTTAATTTTCCTAAGGTAGCCCGAAGAGAGTAGTAAGTTCATCCTATCTTGACTGTAAAATTTGCCAGTTAATGAGAAACATTTAAATTTAAACTTTCAATCAATTCCTAGATACTAAAACTGTCAAAAGATGGATATCAATACCAAAGGGTCATAAGACTTGACAAAGGAAAATCTAAGTTCTTCTCTGCTTTGGAAAGGAGCTAAGCATGTGCTTAAACATACACAAAAGGTTTGGTGCAAACAATTCTGCATTTTTTCTTCTATCTGTTCATATTCTGGACACATTCTAAGTTGATGACTGTTACCAAAAAAATAAAATCATTGTCCTGGCTCCTGTTAATTCAATAGGTTTGAACTAGTCAGCTGAGAAACTGTGTAGATATCTATGTACTATCAGAGAAATTCCAAGACAAATTATCTTTTCTGGTCTTTTTCTCTTTTGCTCAATTTTTTACATCAAGTATTTAATCTAATAGGTCCATTATTATGAATAGAACTATTGTATTGCAGTCTGACTAATGCATAATGCAGATTTTATATTAATATTCTATATTAATATTTTTCAATATTCACATTTTCCCATGGCAACAGTGGGTACAGTGTCCCATGCTAATAAATTTTATATCAAACAGTTTAATAGAAAAATGTATTCTTTATGTGTATCCCAAACAGTACTTCAGTGTTACTAGGTATCTTATATTAGTGAAAATATTTTTTAAACTAAATCAAAAGCACTAAAAATGTCAGTTTAAGTATGATCAAAGCCATGACAACCTATGGATCTTCAAACAAAAAACTTACAGGGAGTGAAGGCATGAGTTGTTGCCCAGATGTTTTCTGGCCTCACAAATCTAGGACTTGCTGGCTTAAGTCCTAAAATATATTTTAACAATTTTCCAGTGCAAGATGTAAGAAAAAAAATCTTTTTTTTTTTTTTTTTTTTTTTTTGAAGATCTGTGCACAAAACAACAGGAGATGGACTGCTGTGTTAAGTGACTGTTATGTTAAGACTGAGACACTAGAGCCAAGATCTTTAAAATGCTTCAGCACTATGGGGAAAATACGTTTTCCCTAATTTGTAGGTGTTTTGTGAGGCAGTCTCTACATTGTAAATTCCTGAGTTCTCTCTGCTTTCAATGAAGAGGAGGATATCCTTTCTGGTCCTCATAGAAAGATCTGACTACTGGTCTCCATTTAAAATTAAGTAACATATTTAACAGCCCTGTAACCCATTTCTAATCCTTGCAGAGTTATTTCAGTCCTAGTCTGAGTGCTAGTAAAGAATGGGAAGGAAGGGAATGCAGAACATATTTTCATGTTTTGAATGTACCCAACATGATGACTTATGTCAACTAAATAAATAAGCAAAAGCATACTGAGATTTCACAAGGGAACCTGCTTTGAAGCAAAGGAGAGCTTGCCTCATAAATAAAGGGACTTACTTGAGCTGACCAAGAGGAATGAAGTGCAACCTTGGCTGAGATGACTTTGCTGTATGTTTTATTACTTCAAGCTCCATAAGCAGGAAAGAATAGGAATTTGACAATAAGAAAATAGTATTAGAAGGCTTGTATTAAAAAAAAAAAAAAAAAAAATTAGAGAGAAAACTGCAGTGGGAAATAACCACATAAGGATTCAAACTGGTTTTGCCCTTAGTGCATGTGTCTGCAGGAAGGCTTTGCATGTAGACCAAATTATTTGACAACCATAAAAAATGAGCTAAGAATTCAGAAACCCCTGTGGTAAATACAAGCTGACAGCATCCCTCAGATGATAGGTTTGAAATAACCTTTAGTCCCTTATAAAAATGCACAAGTTTTTTCATGCTGTTCTGAAGCAGAATGTTTGCATATCTTAGTTCATCCATCACCAGAGTAAGAGGATAGAGAATAACTCACAGCTGTAATGCAGAAGTACATTTCTTTCAACCAGTTTGGTATTTGTAGAATGGGTTTTCACTGCACTAAACTAATATTTAGGTGGCTTTCAAGCACATTTGCAAATAACAGGGAGAAACTGATGTGTAAGAAGCTGAGGTATGCACCAATTATTCCATTGCTAACAATTCCACTTCTGCATCCTCATTACTGTCAACAATTTTTTATTACAATCTGTGGCCTTCAAATTCTGTACTTTGTTTCTGCACTGACTTTTGCTGAAAAGGGTAGAGATTTTTTGGCACTTCTACCTATTACTGTAGTGGGGGGAACTAGACAAGGGAGCTGAAAATCTGGAAGATATTTTAAAACTTCAGAAGTCATGAAACTCTTTCAGTCTTTTTCTGTATGTATGTTACCCACCAGAGCTGTAGGAACTGCTCTGAGTGAAACACTCTCAGTTTAATAAATCCCCAACAAATCTAACAAAAGAGTCCAAGAGGATTTGGTCTGGATCCCTTCCAAATGATCTCATTCACTGCCCTAGTGCAGTTTATCAAATCCAGCTTGTGGAATGGTGGCATGCTTGGTTTGTAGGATGTGGTCTCCAGTGCTAATACAGTCTGGGACTGGGGCAAGTGCAGCACAGATGGCTCAATGCCAGAGAATGTGCCAAGTCCCCTGGGCCAAGGCAATGCACAGACCAAAGGGAAAAAAAAAAAAGTAGTAAAGGAGTAATATTGCTTGCATTCATTTATTAATAAGAGCATGTGAGCCTGAACTAATCTATCCAGCCAACAGAAATAAGAGCAGTTGTGAAATTTGAACTTCTGCACCTTGTTTACCTGCCTTACAACAAATGTTTGTTCTTTCTTTCTCTTGTCTGCCTGGATGTGTAGTCAGACTGCCATGTCTGTTTTGTGACAAACAATGTCATGCAATTTCTTTACTTCTAGTTAGCCTAGAAACCCTGATGAGAATTTACAGAACAGTAGTGCCAAGCAGCTGGAATCCTGAGGATACCCCACCTCAGAAGTGGCCTGTGGAAACATTTGGCAGGAAAGCTCACATCTATCAAAATGGATCAGTTACCTGAGTAAGAATCAATGGGATCAATGGGATTGTTTTAGAATTATTTGGGCCAGAACAAAGTTTTTGTAAAGCAAGATTTTTGAGAGGAAGGAAACCCCCCATTCTAGTAACTTCTGATAAGGGACCTCACTCCTAATGCAATCACTGAGGGAAAAAAACCTGAACTCACAACACACTACTATGTATCATTTTTCAGAATACAAGGATCAAGTAAGTATATATTCAATATTCTTTGGCATTTAAGCCGTGTTTATAAAGAATCTTTATTTTAGGTTATATTTTAAAACTAGTTTAATCTCTCTTATTAGATAAATAAATACATGAACACGTATATTATGTTAAATTTTCAAAAAAACTTATCCACAAAAAGTGCTGTGAAAAACAACATTAAAATAGATGCTTTTCTCCACTCTATTTTGTGAGTATTGTCTGCTGTAATACTTTATTCACTGGCAAGTCTTAGGTGTGTTATCCTCTACAGCACTTCAGAAACTACTTTGTAGAATATAAATATGACAAATCTTCCATTCTGTCACATTTGAATAAATTCCAAAGACCTTTGAAGTTTTCATGACCTCCTTTTACAAACTCTTTGAGAGCCATAGATGAAAAGTAGTCATGATGCTAGACAGAGATTATCAGCTCTTTTTTTTATACACTTAGGGACAACTGTCATTTATTTCACCTGTTTGCCACATCAAACAATATTTAAATTACAGATTTGCTAAGTGTTCAAAAATGGTTTCCATCTGCATCTTTGAAAGTCACTCTTTGTTTTGGGGCAACAATATGGACAATTTCCAGAATCATGTGATGAAAAGGACAGTTCTGAAATCTAATTATGTTTTATATTGTTTGTCTATAACTTCTTTGTATACATATATCTATATAATGATAATTTTTTGTAAACTAATTCATGCTTCAACAATATGAATTAGCTACCTGCCTGTAACATTCTCCCAACAATATTTACTGTTACGTAATAGTACAGTCTGTTCAAAGAACAAGGATTTGATAAAGTAGGGTCCATGCAGTACCACAAGCATGTTCTGCCTGCACATCAAACAACAAATTGCAGACAGACACCAATATGTAATGCCAGGGATGAATGTATTGTCTTTCACTCGGTATGGCACTAATTTTTAATTAAAGATACACTTCTCTTGATTGAACCATGCTAATGTCCTGCTATTTCAGCAAATGAGCAAAACAAATTTGTGATGATTGTGTTCAATAATCCTTGTAGACATGCCTAAATATGAATTTTTTTAATGACTATGAAAGAGCATGGAAGACAGAATATATGAGACAGGGAAAATTATTGTCATCCCTTATGCTTTAGCTATTAGTTAGGAGCACCAACTAACACCTAATTTGGTAGCAGCTGGCTAACCAGAACATAATTTGTCACATGAACCATTCTTTTTCCTTTTACCCAAAATAAAGAAATAACCTCTAAACTCCGAGTACATGTAGGCACACCAAATATGGGAGTAAGCTGCATCATTTTGCCTAACACAAAAAAAAAAAGGTCATTTACTGTCCCTAACTCTGTCTTTTACTGTATTTGCAGCTATACTTTTGCTGGGTTCAATCTCTGTTCTTAAGGAGAAGATGTTATCTTAAGCCTTCACTGACTGAGATGGAAGTGCCATTGCTAAATAAGAAAATATGCTGCCTTTATTTTGCGTATTGTATACTGCATTTCGAAAAGGAGGGCTATGAGATCACTTATAATTTTCTTAGAAAAACAATGTAACATTTAATGAACTCTAAATGTAAGATCCTCTGGTCTTTTTGCCAAGAACTCTTCAGATATCATGGCACTGTCCTAAAATATGTTGGGGAACAAAAGCAAATAGCAAGTTCTGAGCATTGCTGAGTAGAGGAAATGAAATTTGTTTTGGGCTACAATTCAGAAGATAAAAATCAGATAATTCAATTCAACTGCCTATGGTCTAAAAATGATAAAATAAATTTAAACAACTATTGACAAAATTTTTAAGCACTATCAACATCATATCATATCTTGCAACCCAGGTATAATATCTGCTTTACTATACCCCTTCCCTTCCAGAATTGCAACTTAGTGGTGATTTAAATGTTATTGTTCTGGACACCAAATTACAAGAAAAAATTATTTGTAAACAGTATTATCTTTTTTACCAAGAGAATTTTGAAATTTCCTTCAAGACATGTTTTGAGCTTTCAGGTACTTTAACAGCATAACTACATACACCAAGGTCATGGATCAAGAAGGAGCAAAAGTAAGATGAAAGGCAGACCCTGTACAAGTCCAAAGAGGGGCAAGCTGGTGCTGAATACATCCAAAATAGAAAATAAAAAATTAAACCAGTAGCTGAGGAAATTCTTCTCACAGGTGACAGGTGAATGTACAGTTCAATCTGCTTAGGCAACAAAATATAAGACCCTGTAGAAATGGGCTTTAAAATTACAGCAGGCAGTAAATACCAGGAAAGGAACAAGGAACTATATGAGCTAACAAATACTGCAGGCCTGTGAGCAAATAACGTGAAATTCTCTCTTTGCATCTGAATATTTTAATGGACCAGACAGGGAAGTTCTGAGGCAGCATTCCTCTTGGAACAGAGAGAAACCAAATCAATTTAATATTAGTTTTCAGCCTGATAAACTTTTGAAAGGAAATACACAAATACTTGTCTGTGATTGCTTTGAGATCCCCTTAGTGAACAAAAACCCATCTACTACTGTATGTCCTATGTGTGTTTTCAGCTTCTAAAAAACCACCATATTACATGAGCCTTTTTTTCTTCAGTAGGTAATTTCAGTCTAAAACCAAACCATAATTTAGGATGGGAGAATGCAATGGCAATAGTGCACAATGTGTGAGTAAGAAACTGAGGGCAGGGAGAGAGAGAGAGACACACTGCCTGCCAAGTACAAGAATTTAGAAGTGTCAGCCTGGGTCTACCAGGCACAGTGGGACTCCAGAAGGCAGTGTCAGAATAAATAAAACCACAGAGTGCACGAAGCCACAACTTTAGTGCTGTACACTCCCAGCAGGGACTCACCCCTTATGTCTCTAATGGAATGAAACCTCATGGATTGCAGCCACGCAACTTATCCACCAGGACATGGGAGCTTTTCCAAACTGCCTGCTGAGAATGTTACCTTGCCCATGCCAAAGCTCAGACATGGTTTGGGCTTTTATCTGGAGGAGTGTGAGCTGACCCAAGGCCAAAACCCTGCCAGGAGCTGCATGCTGTGAAGCTGGGTACATGTGCTCTGTCCTACTCCCTAACTCTTCACAGCTTAATATTATAGATGCAGATGCAGCCCTGGGACCAATTAAACTGGATATTGTGCTGCATTGATGGAACTCTCCTATGAAGTTCCTATAAATTAAGAAAAGCTTTGTAATTCTTACCATTTTGATAGGATTTCTGAAAATACTACTTGTATTTAGAAACCATACTTTTCAGAGCAAACACTTTTCCTACTAGGCAGTCGAGGGGTTTTGATAATGAAATGAGCCCAAAATTTTTATTTCTTTGATTATTATCTTAGAGATTATGTCCAATATCTTTACATGTCAACACGTGAAGAAAATAAATATCAAGTAGAGAAAAGTAGTTGTAGTTTTTGTTTTTAGTGTGGGAGTCCAGGCTCCTTTGGGGATGCAAAAACCCCCATGGCAGACCCCTCTGAGACCCCCAAATGGTGCCCAAGAGCTGCAGGGGCTGGATTTAGCTCCTTGGGAGAATTTGCCAACACTGAGGGAAGAATCACAAAACATGAGAACAAGCAGAGTGTAAATTAGAATATTAGAATGTAGAATAAGTAGGTTTTTGGATTGTTTATATTAAGGGTCATGTGGTCAAGATGGAGGAACCTGGGTGTGGTGGGCTCCTTCTTCCTTCTTCTTCGTGTCATCCATGTTGGGGTTGCATCCTGGGAACCACAGATTGGATGGGGAAAGAACTGGACATTGTAAAGAGATTGCATGGCATTGGAAAGTTTGTAAACATTGTATACGTAGTTTTAGGTATAAAAGATTTGGCACAGCCTGCCCGAGGGCAGTTCTGTAATGGTCGCCTTGCAGAGCAGACCTGTGTCTGGCTGACTGAAACATTTTGGAAGATAAGATAAATAAACAGCTTTGCAACAACACAAGGTCGTCTCGAGAAGCTTTCTTGCTGGTGACCCCGACATGATTCAAACATGCAGCCTTCTTTATGTAGAGGTAGCCTGTGTTTGCTATGAACCACTATAGCCATCCCAGTGGCTGCAGCTCCTGTTGGGTAAGGCCTGACTGGCTGCAAAGCAGAGTCAGTCTGTTGTTTTACAGTGCTTTATTTCAGTGACTGAAGAAGTTACTTTGCAACATTGCTTTTTCTAAGACTCATTAAATTCTGGTGCTTTTGTTTGCTTGCCACAGCCACTTGCCCGACTAAGACATCTCTGTAAGGAATGTGTTATATAGTGGTGCTTTGGAAAAGCCACAGATCAACAAAAGAGCTCTGACAATATTAAAAAATATATTATTTAGATGCAAATATTTGTGTTTAAATTAGATCCTTTAGAATTTGAGTACCAAGATAAGATTTTTCAACTAATGCAAGCAGAAACCAAATAACAATGCATTTGTGTCTGAAGATTATCAAATAAGTTGAATTTTGATTGACAAATCAGAACAGAAACAGTTTATACTATGAATTACCTTTATTGTTTCAGTAAGTTGTTCTATCTCTAAATTTCATTATAGCTAATCCTGTTCTACAATATTTAATTATTTCTATTTTATCTCCCTGAGATTAGTGCAGAATTTTACTTCACCGATAACCACATTGAATGTATACATAAAAAGATATCTAATATATTTTTATACTAATTGAGCATAGCGAATTTTGACTAAGAATCAGGCTGGAAGACTGTTCCTTCATGAGTTTTTCATTTTAATAAAAAAGTGCTTATCTTTAAATTTCATTAAAATTAGGCAAGTATTAAGAAGATATATCTTAAATTATTTATGTTTTCTCTCTTCTAACTTGACAAAAGTATTTTTACCTTTCCTGCTAAAGTGAAGAGTGAATTTTTATCACTTCACTATGCATAGGCACCAGAAAATGTGCAGCACTGAATTACAATGACATACAGTCTCCACTGAGACATTATATGGTATATCATCAAATGTCACTCCTTTTTGCTTCAGGGGATCATTGTTCATTCTTATAATTAAGAGGACTGGTAAAGTTGGTGTTTCTGGACTGGAATGGGAAAAGTTAAACTTATTCATGGTGATTATTTTAGTGGAAACAGAGTTTCATTATAAACACACAGTCCTTAGCCCACTTGTACAAGAAATATGAAACTATTGCTCAGATACTCAAATATACATGTATTTTCCAGCAGTAAATTTTGGGGTAGGAAACAATTAACCTTTCTTATAAATTGGTGTATTTTTTGTAAAATCCTTCCACTGCAGTGAGCTTTTCATCCCACCTCTAATGCCTTGCTCCATGAAGTCCATGCTGGCCTTTATTTCTCACAAGGACTGGCAGAATTTCCCAATGCACAGATTCTATAGGGATTTAGGTTTAGGCAGTATATGTTGACTGTGAGGACAAACACAGGTAAGCAATTCTAAATTCCTAACAGGTTCTGGTAACCTGGAGCCATTAATGAAAATACCAATTAGCACAGCACCACAAGTAGAAGAGCTGAAGGTGACAGCCTGTGCACTAGCAGAACCCCAGCAAGAATGTTGCCATCACCACGGAACTACTGTGGACCACAGAGAGAACCAACACACCAAATGAGATGCTGCTGAGGGGCACTCCCCTGAAAAAAGGATTGGAGGTAAGACTAATGAGATGATTCCAGATGGGTAAAGTCATTCTGCATCCAGAGTAAATGTTTTGGCTGACTGTTCGTCCATGGTCTGGACTGCTGACAAAAATATTAGTCTTTTAAGTCTTGTAAATGTCAACAAATCCATATTTCCTGCATTGCTTCTCTTCCTCTATTTCTCTTTGTGTCTGTTTTGTTACAGGAAGATAACAGCAGAACTTAAAGGTGAGTTAAACAGTCTCCATTAAGACCTCTAAAATTCAGAAAACTCCATTGGAGATGTCTTAGACAAACACTTTTTTCCTTTCCAATAAATGGGAAACTGAAAGCAGTATTTTACATTGGGATTTTCCATTCAAGCTTCATTTTCTTAAAAGTAATACACTAATACTGCTAAATTTGAAAGCAAGAAAGCACTTCAATTTCACTTGCAGGAGACAGCAGGCAATATTACTGTTATCTGAAAGAGCTCAAGGTATGTTCAACCTTTCAGTTTTCCTCTCACCTCCCCTGATTTTAAGCACACTCTTGCTTGTAAAACTCTCCAGCTATCCCAGAGGACTGGAGAGTCTAACTAAAGGACTAACTTCCTCCTGACTTCTAAGGTCAGGTTTCTCTCTTTTACTCTAATTTGGTGTATTTAATTTCCTTGCTTGAGGATTTTTTTAGAAGCAGTTTCTCCAGTTAGTATAGCAACAGGATTGATTCAAAGTCTTGTTCCTATTTCCCTTCTGGACTAAAGAGAATTGAGAAACAGGAAACCTATTGCTTACCAGTCTCATATTTTTGTTATGTCTCCTACATGTTTGGTTTTTTTATTTCTAGATTATTGCTCTGGTCTACCCACTGATTTTTTTGTCATCTGCTTAGTCTGGAATCTTCCCCTAGCACAGATATCTTTAAGAATATTCAGATAATTTTGGAAAAGCTTTGAAGAAACACAGAGAATAAAAACAGTAAATATCAATATACAGAATTACATCTTACATTACCACCATTTGCATATGGTGCTGATATTTATAGCTACAATTTCTATTAGCAATTCAACTCTAGTATCACCCTTCTGTGAGTCTTCTCTAGCTTTTACCAAAAATATCTTTCATCTAAAAATGATGGGACTTTGAGATGGTTGGCTAGCTACTTTTTTATTTCAAAAATGCTTTATCCTGGTTTGGTTTAGTTTCATCTATAAACAGCCATCAAATCAGGTAAACAGTGAACAACAAGCAACATAAAATCTTTATAGGTGTAGAAATTAAAGGACAAAATAATAAAAATATAGGATCAAGATTCCTCACCTAGGAGACTGATAGTGACTGAGAGAGGGTGGAGGTGATTAGAAGCTAAGGAGAAAAACCCACCTATGAAACTATATCTACTATGATACAGACTGGATAGAAATAACTTTTCAAGTGTGAAATCAAGACTGCATTTCAACCAAAACAACAGCTTTGCAGACCTGATTTAAAATTTACTTTCAAAAACCCTGATGAATAAGTATCAATTTACTATTGAAGAAATAAGAAAAGCTATACAGGCACTGTAGTGCTGCTTAATTTCAAAAATAATTACATTAAAAATGAGAAAAACTTTTAGAGAGAAAAAAACTCAAACCAGCAAAGTCAAAACTGGAAAACGTTGGCAGAAAGCACATTAGAAATTCAAATGTGCATTATCTGCCAAAATGCTTATAGAAACATCACAATTAAGCCAGAATAGCTAAACAACAGAGTAAAGAAGGCTATTTAAAATAGAAGGCATTCTTGAAAAACTTGAAATTGTGTTGCAAGGAAAAAAAAAACAAAAAATGGTTTAGGTACAACATATCAAAAGGCACAAACACATTTACTAAAACCTTTTTCCAGTATATTTATGGTTAGAGAATCCTCTCCAGGATTGAAGACGTGGCCAAGGCATAAAAACATAAAAAAGACAGGACCACAACAGACACATGATATTATTCATCCAAGTTCACCAGCAAGCAAGGTAAAGCTTTGACTCACATCTGTGTGACAACAGTTAAAAAATATAGAGGATTTATCTAGAACTGGACTGACAGCACAAGGTATGAGCAGTCTTAAAAATGTTTGGGGTTTTTTTCTTCATTTTTCTGGACACCCACGTTCCACTAACATTAACTCAACTGAAGTTTCCTGGGTTTGGAAATGCAAGATTAATTGCTCATTTCTGACAGATTTTTGAGAATTTAATATCTGAAGAATGACAATTTTTGTATTTTTAGAGACACTTTTCAAGCTATTTCTCCTTAAATGGTGTGGTGAACATTATCTATATAACTGTTTGAGGAGAAGATGAGATGTTCAGGTCTATAAATATAAAATGTACCACTTAGAAATGTTAAAAATCTTTACAGACTTATTTATGAGAAATACTTTGAATCAGAGATAAGCCAACATTTCTTTGAAGCAAAGGACTGTCCCAAAATAAAAAGTGCATTTAAGTAAATGGTGGGGGTGGGGAAAATGGAACCAACAACTTACTAGATATGTTGCTTAGAATTTATATGTAGGTGATTGAAATATTTTCACAGGAGTTTAAATGTTAGGAAGAAATTCAGGAAAAAAGTGTAAGAGAGTGTAACACTGTTTGTCTACTTATATAATGTGTATGTTGATATCTTTGCAATGAGTAATGTAAAAAGTAAAGAACTGCCTTCATCCTCTGCATATTATTCAAAAGTGTTCCCTGGACTATTAAAGACTGTTTTGCTTCTGTGGAGAGGACACCCATCTGAAAAACTGTCGGAGTATTTGAGATTCATTTTAAAAATTGATAAAACTGATTACACTTTTATTTTATAGTTCTATTAAAACAGTGGGCAATTAGAAATATTCTTACTGTGGAGGAGAAATAATGCTTTCCCTTAATTAAAGTTGCTTGTGTATACATACCCATGCAGTAGGATTGTCTTCAAATAAAACTGATTTTCTCAGCTCTATCAACAGGGCCAAGGCTTTCCCCCAGGCTAAGATTAGCAATATAGAAAACTTTAAGCCTGAGATCTTGAACCAGCTGGAAGAACAGGATCACTCTTGTTCATCTCCCCTGCAGTCAGAGACAACACTAGTAAACTTGTTGTTTAAAAGTCCCATCAAAAAGATTACTTAACCTTTCTTATAATATGTCATAAAAGCATAGTAAGAAGTGTGACAGAAGAGATGAAAAGGAATAAATAGACACATGTAAGTCATGTGTTATACTGAAATTAATGTCACTGTGTGCATGCATTCAGAAGTAATATGATAAAGAACCTTACAGAGACATGATTCAGTTACAAGAATGCCACTCCCACAAATGAGTAAGTAATACTGCTATTTTCATGCCTTTTAAACAATCAGTTCTACTTTCACACAGCAGTCTCAAGTGGACCTCATTTCCTTAATATCATAAATAATTTTTTTAAGTCTAAGAATAGAATATGCTAGGACTAGAGAAGTGACATTAAATTTGTAATTAAACTACTTCTACAGTGTAGCAATTAAGACTTTGCAACTCCCTTTTGTTGGTCTTTTGCTGGAAGATGTGGCAATTAGGAAATAGGAACCGATAAATCAAATAAAATCATCCTCTTAACTTTACTTGCATTTAAAATAACTGACTAAACAACTCTACATCTTACCAGGCACAAAGTAAATACATCCAGCCAAGAACTGTTGTTTGTAAACAAGATGCTTCTGAAGGAATCTGATTTCTCCTTAGCTGTGACTTGTCTGAAGAAGACAGATTTCTTGGAAAGGTGTAACAAGGGGATGATGGCCAGCTTTCTCTCCAGAATTTCCAGGGATTCCCGCCTTTGGGTACAACACTAAAGAAACTTGTAATGGGCACAAATAAGCAAACAAGCACAGTAGAGCAGAGGGGAGGGGAAACTAACTGATATATTTAATAACTATTCAAATGTTAGTAGTATTTTATAAAAAGATCTGGCATTAAAAGATCCTTTCTCATTTTACCTAAACCAGTATTAACATGTTTAACCTAGGGAAAACTTTCTAAAAGTGAAACTAAACAAGCACTGGTATAATTTGTAATTCCGGTGAGAGATTTCATAACAAAAATTTTATGGTGTACCGGATTGTTCAGTTCAGCATTTTCAAAAACAGACAAAATATAAGTCTGTTAGGAATTGCTTAAAAACAGTTGGTTCAGCTGTGCCCCATGACAAGGATTTGCCATTTTCCTTTCAACCCCTTTTCCTACATAAAATTAATTCCAGAAATAGTTTTGCTTCATTTTGAGCAGTTATAAGGACAGAAATAGAAAAAAGTGATTCTTGGGCAATTTTTAATAGTTAAAATTTGTTCCATTGGTGGCGAGATGTGAAATGGATTTCTGTTACAAAGATGGTTTTAGTAATCTAATTATTAGAATCTACCATATATATATATGTACATATATATATTCAAAGTAAGAAAATGGAGAGTTGTGGTAGTCTCTAGTCAGGAACACCTTTTCCACCTTCTTGCTGCTATTATATATCTCTTTTCAATTCTGTTTACCTTTCTATTTTGTCATTTACATTTAATTTCCAGTTTGATTTAACAAAAAAAAAAAAAATGCAACACAACAATATTGGCTGCAGGTTATTAAGGAGCCTTTTAAAAGTAGTATATACTTCAAGGAAATGTCCTGGGTGTAGATGCTTGTGTTATTGAATAAGGTTGTGTAATAATCTTGTGCAAAAGCTGTGATTGTTTTTGAAATTAAATTTCCCCGTGTAAATAAAATCTAATAGATATATATGCTACTCAGTGAAAAGAGGGAACACTTTAGCAGCCCCTTTAAAGCACAGACTTACAGATCTTCTGAAAAGATAAGATTTCATCATTAGTATTTTTTCTAGTGAGTGGCAAAGCTATCCCATTTCACCAAAAATATGGGTGTAGATGCACAGCAACACAGAAAAGAAGATGAAGACTTTGATTTATGAAGGAAAAAGAGTACAACAGACAATGAAATTAAATAGAAGATTACAGAAAGAAAGAAGTAAAAGCCTAATGGGCAGCAGGTGGAGTTGACCACAGAATACAAGCTGAAAACAATAGATTTTTGTTATATTTTTTATAAATGGAGACCAGAGCTCAAGTCCTGCTGTTGACTCAGATTTCAACCCCAAATGTCTCTCGATTGCAAGTTCTTAATAATGACCAATCAGGTCTGTTACAACATCAATTATTTATTGAATAGACACACAGAAGACAGACATAAGACTTTAACAGACTTCTTACTACACAGGATAAACAAAAGAAACCCTGCTAGTAGGTTCATAAAGGTACCTATATTACAGCCAGCAGAGCAATAGTATAGATTAGGAGCTGATGTAACTTTCCAAGGAATGACAGTGGTGTACAGAAGTCTCCTTTCACTCAGCTCCCAGAAGAGTAACTCAAGGCCAACATCTCGACTTTGAGGATACCTCTCCACACTCTCAGAGAGTGTATAAGAGATTTCTGATTTTATGAAAGTTACAGTGGACTTTTATATTTTTTAGAAGTGCTGTGTCTGTCAGTCATGAGTTTTTGCCTCTCCTTTCCCATGTATTCAGGGAAGGATGTTTATTGCTGGCTAAGAATGTTCTTCACATGAAATAATTAACCACAAGGCAATCTATTCCAGCTTAACTGAGCCATGAAGGAAAAAAAAGATATGATTTTTTTCTGTATAGGGGCTGAAAAGTCCTGTCACATACTTGAAAGAAAAGAAGCAGCCTCAGCCAACCCAACTGCCTCTCTTACTGCAGAGTAATGTCATGGAAAATGTCCAAAGGGGACTGGGAAAAATTGCCCCAAATCAACAGGGTTTTCTTGTTTTCCTAAGCCCAGTGGCACTAAAAATGCCTATCAAGACAGAAAAAAAAAAAAAAAAAAAAAAAAAAGGAGGGGGGGAAAAATTTAAAAGAGAGCCAACTAGATAGTTAGAAAAACTAGTCAGGGGAGAACATTGAACAGTAGTGATCTTACTGCTTTTCTGGTCACCTATACTATCCTTAAACAACATTCTCTTTCTTTCTTTCTTTCTTTCTTTCTTTCTTTCTTTCTTTCTTTCTTTCTTTCTTTCTTTCTCTCTCTCTCTTTCTCTCTTTCACTCTTTCTTTCTCTCTTTCTCTCTCTCTCTCTTTCTCTCTTTCTCTCTTTCTCGTGGTTAATTTTTCAGTTTGAAGAGCTATTGCTATAAAACACGCCTCATTAGCTCATGGGAGGTAGTAGTCTCCATTAATTCAGTTCTCACTTCATTTGCTTTGCATACAGTTATAATTAGCTTCAGAATAACTCTGATAACTTCAGCAGATTTATAGCTTCAATTTTATTCTGCATTTGGCTTTTTCCTCTTGTTTCAATGTGTTGTATGAGTTTTGAAAAATAAAAAACAACGACTGCTTTAGGGAGTAACGTAATGTTGCAATTTCAGAGTGACAGTCTGTTTACATCCCTCTGTCTGTTGAGCTACATGAACAGTTAAAACACTAAGCTTTACATAATCTCCACGTTTTCCTACAAATAGTCAGAAATTCACAGTGTCTGATGTGCATTCTCTGAAGAAGCAATCCTATGTCTTGTATGCCAATCCCCACCAGAGGGGATGTGGCAGCACAGTAACACACCCCAGTCCCCACACAATTCTGAGCTAAGGAAGAAATCATGTCATGTTAGTGACATCCTACATTCAAAGGAGGATTTGGTCTATTCCTTGGGGACATACTGCTGCAGTAAGGATACACACAGAGCACTACACAGTTCAGACTGGTTTATGTAGGCTGTCATGGCATGCAATATGCTATGCATATGCAAAAATAGCATGGCACCAATGCTATTTTAAGAAGGGCAAAGAGTTAAAGACAACAGAACCACAGAATCTTCTGACACCTTTTTAAGGTTGATACCACAGAACAACAGAATTGTTATGGTTGGAAAGGACCTTTAGAAATCACCTAGTCCAACCCCTCTTCATAGTCACATACAAATTGTGTCTATATTTAGTACATCAGCCCCACCCCTAGCCAAGCTGATGACTGATTTCTCCTGGCAAAAGCACAATGCTTTATACCACTATATGGGGTAAGAGGAGGGAAATTGAACCCTTCAGAAAAGTTCCAGAACTTTATATAAATCATCATTTTCTTGGCACGTGCCAAAGTACCACCACCAAGAAAGATGCAAACACTTCCATGAAGAACCCACAGCCCCTGGGATAGAGATATCCCTAAGGAATATCTGATATTGTAAAAATTTTAAGTGAAAAACATATGTGGTAAAAATAAGGTGCCCAGTCCTCCAGGGACACCATTTGAGAACTGAACAGGTCAGCACAGGACAATAGTGGAATGTTAACTAGTGCAGTGTTAAGAGCAATGCTGCAAAAACTGTTTTCCTGGCTTAAGTACAAGTCAGTCACAAAGCTCTGGAATCTGTATGTATCCACAGTGTGCTTAGCCAACCTGAACAGTCTGCAAAGCCCACTGAGAACTCCAGCACTTCCCAAAGAAAATCAGAAACCTATGGGCTAATGCTCTGTAACTCTTATACTTCTCTCTCATTTTAAAAGCCAGCTAGCAGACACCATCTAAAACAAAATCAGGCTGTGAGAAAATTCTACAATAAGTTGCCAGCAGTTCAGTTTATGGTAAGAAAGAAGTAAAGTGATATTGTAAATGTTGGTAACCTGCCAAAATCCCATTAACTTCTCTGCATGGACTATTAAGTTGTGCCTTCTTGTAGCAGTCCATATGCTGACTCTCAGATCTTGGAGAGTGACTCTCCCCCACGGTTAGCCTGCAGGGGATCATTCTGCTGACCCAGAATGGTGGTGCTCCTGGCTCACTCCACGTGTTCCTAAGAGAAATGTTTTATTTACTCTTCAGTACCATCTTCATTACAGCTCAAATTTAGACTCTCAGTGATGTGATCAGTACACAACACTGTCACCAGATGAGCATCTGGCAAGCCCAAGCCCAACACTCAAGAAGTATCCTTACATCTGCCATAAAACCCACAGGTAATTTCACCCTGCATGCTCACAGAAATGATTGAATGACATACCTTCAACAGCAGACCACCTTGCAGATCAAATTGTTGATGGAAATCCAAACATGCAGAAAATTGAGCTGACTTAGTACTTGTAGGACTCCTGGCAGAGCCTCATGAGCAGAAAGTGTGTTTGAGCATCTCGTTGTGCTGATCAGACTCAGACAGGTCCTGGCATCTGGAAGAATATGAGAACAGTCTATTTTCCATAAACTCTGGGTCACCTGTCCCAGATGGTTGATTTTGTGATATCATTCCTCCCATACAAGTCTTCTCTTAGATGACCAGTTGAAGAATTTTGTATCATATTGGACCTGTTTCATTGCAAGCACAAAAGAGAGTCAAGCTGTCATTGAGGAGATGGTTATGAAATTACTTGTGATGTAGAAATCTCAAGAGTTGCTCTTCTGTCTGCACAAATGCAAGAGATTTTCATCCTGCCAGCACTGTTTTTTTCATTTGTCAGATAAAGTCTCCAGCCTGGAGAGATTCCAGAGAAAGATGAGCCAAGGACTGGGAAGGCTGCCGTATGAGGAAAGTATGAGAGAAGTGGGTTTGGTCAACATTGAGAAGAAAAAGGGAGACCTTATAACCATGTTCCAGTATTTAAAGAGTGGCTGAAAAGCCTTTTTAGAAGGAGTCACATGGAAAAGAGATGGGGCAATGCGTAAAATTTACTCATGGGATGATTCCAATCTGGCACAGGAGGAATATTTTTCACAACTAAAACAGTATCTATTGGAATTATCTTCCTGGGGAAGTGTCAGATTCCCCACTATTGGACACTTTTAGGATTTGGTTGAACAAGTGCTGGGTAATGTCTAGACTGTGCTTATGCCAGAAAAGGTCGGATCATATGATCCTAGAGGTACCTTCCAATGTGGTATTCTATTATTATATGACATTAAAATAGATGCTTTTAAAAAATATAAGATTGTAGAGGAGAGTAAATCTTATGTCCCTTCAAATGCTGGGAATCTCTCCATGGATGAGTTCTGTGGCCCACCATGGGAATATCTATTTGGTGTCCATTTGGTGCTTTATGAAATCAAGTGACATCCAGAGAGATCCCTGTATCATCTCTCCTCCCAAGTCTTTTTCCAACCCCCCAAGCAGGACACATATCTAGACAACACTTCCTACACCACAGCTGTGGCACTTGGAAATTGTTCCCTACTGTAATGATTTCCCTGTGCAGGAAGACCATTCTCAGTGACACATTTGGCACACAGTCAGAGGCTGCTGTTTGCAGCAGCACAGAAATGCCTGAATCCACTTTGAGACACTTTATTTCCTGGGCCTGAGGGAGCTGGAACAGCCCTGTGTCAGTTTTCAGAGTGGTGATCCTGTTTTTATCATTCCAATTATCCATCACACAAATGGAGAGGTCTTAGGTGAATTACCTAAGGTTACCCATGCCTCAGTCTGTTGCAGAATCTTTCTTCTATAAGCAATAAAATAGTTCATGGCAGACCTAGCAGGATATGGGGACTAATTGCTGTAAGAATCCGTATTTTAAGCTGGAGAAAGCTATGCAGAATTTTTATTAATATTTGAAAAATACTATTTCTCCCTTCTTAGTGCATCAGTACTATCTCTCTTCATGTTTCCTAGTCATAAGCAAATT
The DNA here is from genome assembly GCF_029582105.1 of Oenanthe melanoleuca. Lineage (NCBI taxonomy): Eukaryota > Metazoa > Chordata > Aves > Passeriformes > Muscicapidae > Oenanthe > Oenanthe melanoleuca. Next base: position 23,983,967 of record NC_079336.1, on the reverse strand, counting down.
TTTTAGCTGAATTTTCTCCACTTTTCCTAATTATTTTCCATTTAAGAATTCAGTCTAAAGACTTTGAAAGTTGGCTATAATAAGGTGAAGGCTGCAGCAGTGATAGACTGTCTCTGACTTTTTTGAGAGATGCAGCAAATTGCTTTAAAAACAATTAAAAACAATCTGTGGAAGTTCCAACATCTGGAAAAGGATTTGTGTTACTAGCTGCCATGAATAGTCTCTAATTATACCGAGTCTTGATACCAAGAAGCAGAGGTTTTCAGCACAGGATGGTGGACTGCAATCAAATGCACACAGTGAATTCCAGTTCCATGAAGTTAAAGATGCATTGAAAAGTCATAATGAAAGGCAAAATTGGAAACATTTATCAGTGATTCTGTTCTAGCATGAGCCAAGCAATTGTCTGAAATCACTGGAAGCTGGTCTGTTGGCTATTCAAAATCCAGATTGAAGAGCTGATTGAGCTTGGATATAATTTTTTAACAACTTAAGCTTTCTGACTTCAAACCAATGGGAGTGCATGCTGCATGATTGAGAGGAACTTTGACTAAGTACATCCAAATTCTGCCATTATATCCTCACATAGTCCAGATTTTGAACAGTTCAAGCTTAATTTCCCATGCTGAGCAGATGACAGCAGCACAAGTGGAGGGCTCGGGGCCATTCTACTTGTTCTTTTTCATAATTTAACATGAAGCAGAAAAATAAGGCAAGAAATTTGGACTCAGATCCCCATGGCCTCTCAAAGCTTTAATTGGGCTGTGCCAGCAGAAAGACTCCAGCCACATTCTCCCATGTATTTTCCAAAAGTGTCATCAGGAGCCTGAAATAATTGGCCTTTTGCCACCTGAACATACAATTCCTCGATCACCGTATCCATTTCATGTTTTCTTTTTTTGTTGTTATGAAGATCTGTTACATGATTAGTACAATACTACTGCAATTCTTCTGTCAATTGAAAGCACCAATCTGAGAACAGTTCCTCCATTTAAAAAAATCACCTTCTAAGATTAAAAAGAGGTCTCTTGTCATTAATAAAGAAAGTTTCACGTAAGAGAAAGATGTAGATAACTTTTGGGATGCCATCAAATGAATGTATTTTTTAACCTAGAAAAATCCAGTGATTTTGCCTGAATACCAAAAGCAATGGATATACAGGAATGGAGGTTACCCAGTATTGTTCATCATTTAATGGAAAAATGGGTGGACTCACCATCAAGGATTATTATCTAAAAGATGGTTCAATTTCTGTATTTTTAAAACATGAAAGAAGAAGAGTTACCTACGGTGACAGAAAGCTTTCACTTCTGCCCAGACAGCTAAAGGCCTCCTACTATACAATTTTTGAGCTCTGATGAGTTGAGTATTGTGAATTGAAACAGAGAAGTCTACACAAAGTCTGAAAAAGGCTCTCAGGAAGCTGTCCCTTGATCAGAAATTCTGTCCTTCCCTTTTATCCTGTCCAGATTAAGCTGAGCCCAATTTCTGGCTATGCTGGGCTAAGGTGTGCTGACAGAGTGGCTCTTGGCATGTAGGGCCCAGTTCAGTACCAAAGTCATTCTTCCCCAAAGCCTCACAAAGTGTTCCTTCTCCTAGAAGGGCAGGCAGAACACAGCCTTTATGAAAGCACCATGAAAAGCCAAATGATAAATCAATGTTCTTTCAGTCTGAAATTAAAACTTGTGTCAATTGTAATGGCAGAAATATATGTTTTAAATTGGACTCAAATTGCTTTCAACAAAAAGACATTTGAAAGCCTCATGAGCAGATTGAAGTTTCCAAAAACATAGCAGCTGCCAACATTGAAAATCCCTGGAGTGCAGTAGAGAACAAAAGAGCCTCCTCCATTGAATTTTGCCTGCAGAAAGCCACTGCAGCCTGGAGTGGCTGGATGTGTGGAAAGAATATACTTTTAAATGAGCATTAGTACCCGAGGAGGTCGAAATACAAACATGAAAGAAGGCCTGATATTTCAAAGACTATGGAAGTGTACCATTCATTTTACAATTGAATGCAGCCTAAATTACGAAGCTGCAGATTTTTGCCCTGCTAGGATTCAGCTGTACAAATGCTTAATCAGTCACCCTAACAATAGGACAAGGCCCAGAATTGCTTTGCTTTCTTGAGGGATTATGTTGTTGGCATTATCCTGGAATGACACAACAAATTCTATAGACAAATTTTGCTGCAAAAGCAATTCCTCTCATTTTCAGCTTAAGAAAACCTGCACAGTAATTAACTTCACAGCAGTTTCATTTGGCAAAGTAATACAGCACGTAAAATAAAATATTCATTAATAATAGATTATGAAAACTGTAGTTAAACTATGATCAGCTAATATAATAGCTAACAGCTATAAGAATATAAAGGACTATAAGAATAATCAGGGCATAGTTCTTCACAAAAACAAAATATTTCAGTCTAACAGTGTTTGAGGGAATTTGGGAAGAATAACTCTAGTAAAATTGCAAAGGACCCTCTACAAAACGGATTGCCAGAGGTGCAGTGAGCACTTTTTACAAGATTTAGACCTGTACTACAGAACACTTCCAAGAATTAAATAGTTGATAATTTCTCCAAAAGCAAGTAATACATTTCTTCTGAAGATTTCAAGGACTAGTCAATGGTTTCTTCTCAGTGATGACTCAAACTGCAAGGAAACAGAGCTGCATTACAAATAAAATCTGATCATGATGTATGGTGCAATATAGAAGGAAATCAGTGATCACCGATAATTGTGCTGAATCAAGCCTTTTGTTTCCATGTTAAAGCTTTACTCTTTTGCATTGCCTTTCACAATCCCCTTAATTTCAATTTGTTGTTGATTAATGGGAAACAAAACAGAAGTCTACTAACCATGTTTGACTGTGATATGGTGCACTTTTTTGTCCTCTCTCTTCTTTCTTTGCAGTATCAAAATCTGCTAATTAATTTTTACCAGAAGGAGAACTTGAAGCTCAATGGACCTCCAGTCTAATGCTTCACCTTTCATATGTTAAGCATCTGCAAAACCTTTTAGTCGGGGGAAAAAAACCAAATAGGAATATTTTGTCCCAAGCTGTTTTTTTAAAAACTCTGTAGCTCACCTTTAATTATTGTTGTACCCATGCAGCCTGGATTGTGCTGGTAAATAAACCAGAAGCAGCAAATTGACATGTCTTTTCTGAAAAAAAACCAAGCATGTATGAACTCCAGAATGCAGAAACGCATTTTGATAAGGATATAAACCTACTTTAAAGAATGTTATTTCTTTCTTCCAAAGGGATCAAACTTTCCAAAGAATGAGTCTGAATATGAGGTCAAGCTTTCTTTGGTGCATGGATAAAGCCAATACAATCTAAAATGCCTACAGAGATACTGAGCTTACCAGCCACAAAGGCATCAATATAAATGCCCAGGCCAACAGAACCTTCCCTCCATGTCCAATAACTACACAGACTGGCAGTATTATACAAGAGCTATAGGAGAGACATGCATTTAAATGGTAACCTATATAATGTAGATCTATGAGAGCCATGAATATAACTGGTAGCACTTTTAGATGAGGTGAATGGTTCTCCAGTCTCCCTTGGCTGGGAGCAGGATCCAGCTACTAACTCCACAGTGTATCCAAGAGGCCACAGGACATCCACAGGACATACTGTAGGACTCACAAGGGATCTGTCCTTCCTGGAGAGGCTGCTTGAGCCCAGGCAGCAAATCTCACACAGTTCAGTAGCACAGCTGCTGTCACAGGGTAGCTGAATCCCACACTAAGATCTTCATGCAGGAGTTTGGGCCACTGGAAGGTCTTGTGGAGAACTAAAATTGGGAGGTTTTATTTTGAATTAAATCCCAAGATAAAGGTCTGTATAGGAACCCAACTTCCCCAAGTTGCAGACAAGCACAAAGGGTTCTAATTCATACTGTAAATTTATCACCAGAGTCCCAAATAAGTAACCAAATGTTCACAATGAATTAATTTAAACCTCAGTTCCCAAACTTCTCTCTTGCATTCATGCCAACTGTGTATCCTATCAAAGAGAATAATCTCTGTCCCCATCTGTGCATCTAGTGTTTCTCAGCTAGTGATGTATGAAGTGTTCTCCTTTTTTTTACCATGAAAAAAGCACTGATGTTAATCTCATTAGAACCAAACACATCCTCTTTTTCATTTCTTTCAAAACTTCTAGTTGCAAAAAGAGAAAAAATAATTTCTACAATCGTGCAGCAGAAATAAATTTTGCTTACTGACACCAAAAGTTTTGTCAGTGGTATTGAAAGGACAAAGTCTATGCAAATCCTTCTTCAGAGAGCAATTCCAGCTGCAAGGCAGAGAGTACTATGTGTAGGCATTCAGAACACTTGCATGTGATCACTGTAATCATATCACTCCTTAGATCCTGTAAACTGAGGAAAACAAATTGACAAAATTCACTAAAGGAAACATAAATATGTACCTATTCTTTGGGATTTCTAGGAACTCTCATACTCAACTTTCATCACATACACGCTTCAGTTACATTTTCAAACATAAAACAAAATGCATTAGAGGTGAGTATTGTCTAGGTAGGAGCCACTTCTAACAGCAGAAAAAGATAAGATTTTTAATAGTACATACAATATACAACTGTTTTGGAAAGTAAGTGAGGAATAAATTTCCCACTGGGAACATGGCATGAATGTGGATTACGTGTTTATCCTTATATCGACTATTAACTAGAATCCTTCAAATCAGAAACTACCAACAGTCTTTTAAAGACTAGAAGTATCCAAGACATCAGTTATTTTCAAAAGAAAATTAAGGATTTATTTAAAAAAAACAGAATAGAGGAATAGTTTACATTTTTCATATACCTATCACCTTTTCTGAATGATCATCAGAAGACCACCCCAGGAGAAAAAAAAAAATCCCTTTTTGTAAACAAGTAGTTAAAGTATATTAAAATCACTTGCAACTATTCAGCCAGCTGTATTTTGATGCTTTTACAGCTCACTACCAAGAGAAAGTTGCTGCTCCACTAGTAAAGGATTCCCAGAAGTATTCACTTGATCTTCCTGACATCACCTGTACCCAGTATAACAGCAAAAATCAACAGCAAGGCAATGATAGTCCAGGCAATGGGAAGCATTAGGTTTCTAAGCCTAAAACAACACCTGAATTCATCCAGCTAAAGATAGAAGTGCACAGAAATGAACTCCACTCCACCCCAACAACAAGCAGCATCTTTTTTCCCCAGAAAAGAAAAGCAGAATGGATTTACTCCAAAGGCACCTAATCTCAACAGTTCTGCCTACTGACACTAACATGAGAATTAGGGCAAGCCCTCTAGCCAGGAGGCACAGAGATAGTTGACTCTGGCAACTCTGCTAAAAATTAACAACTGGACATCAGAGGAGAATTTCTATCTGCCGAGAGATTGTAATTAATTCTTAGATTTAACCAGGATATTTTTCAATCTTTTCTAATGAAATAAACAAAAAAAACCAAACAAACTAGAACGAGATTTATTCCTTTATCAATAAATTGCCTTTCTTCTTGGCTGGATTCTTCTTCTTCATTCCCAAAATCAACTGCCATGGTAGTTGAGTTAAAAGCAAAAGATCTAATAGACTATTAACAAAAAGAGAACAGAAGAAAAGGCCACTGTACAGCCAACACGGGTAACATGTTGAGCAGCAAGAGGTAATTCTACTAAGTGCAAAGATAACACTTATTCAGTCTTATCTAGACAGCTTTCATTTATTTTCAAACTCTCAAAATTAAATCATTCACCATTTGAATGAAAGAGCTGATCAAGGGCTTCCCAGCTTCAAAACATGATGGACTAGCAAAGATGTGACATTTTAATCTGCCAGCTACACAAGGATGTTTGGTAGCTCCCAAAAGTGTCTATGACACTTTATACACAGTTGTTGCGGGGAGGGGGGTGGTGTTGTTGATTTTTAAACTTTCAGCCTTAAAAGCAGCAATTTTTCTGTGAGCCATACATGAAAGAAAATTGCATTCATATCTTGTTGTGGGAGGGTCTTGGGACTCAGTGTTTCCAGGTACTCTTCCTCTCCCAAAATCAGGTACCAACTTAGGTACATTTTCGGGAGCCTTTTTTCTAAAATTTGCAATAACACAAATTTTCTTCTTCTCTGTTAAGTAACACAGTCCATAAGTATTTAACTCTGTTAAATCAGTTATGATCTCAAGTTGAAAGACATCATGCCTGTCCTTTTACTTGTGCATCTGCCCTTTTTAAACATATACATGGAGTTATTCAATTATTTTTCCTGAGAAAAGAACAGTTGGCCTTGAGCTGCTTGGCTCTCTTCAAAGTGTGTTTGCACATTTCATAAGCACATTAAGTAGAGGGTTTTAGCACAGTATATAAGCACTTTCAGTTCTGAATATTACTAAACTCTGAACAAAAGGTGATGGGATTTTATCTTATCAAATGCCTTTCAAAAATAGCTCAGTATAAAAATAATCTGTTACTGTTGAACTATATCATTGGAAAGGCTGTCCTCTATGCAGAGAGAAGGACCAGATCCAACAAGCTAACTTCTTCAAAGTTGAGTGGCCAATCATCCATGGGCCTCTGTGTGCCCAGTATGCAGCACAGTAACTAAATGAGCCCACTGTGAATAATGCCCATTACTGGTGTATTAACCAATTGTCTCCTGATGCCCTTGAGACCAGATTTCTTTATTGGTCAAAGAAAAGGCAGAGTAGCATTTTGGATTGCTTACCACGTGTGCAAACACACAGGAGCCAATCAACAGAGGTATTTACTGTGATACAGAATATTGTCTCAGCTGAACAGATCCAGACACTCATTTAACACTTCATGCAGGTCTCAGTGCTAACAGGTTTCTGAGGAAGAAGGTGCTGCCCAGCCCTGCACAAAAATAGCTGAATTTTTTCCAGGCACTGGCTAGCAAGCCACAAGGATTTGACAGGAACATGGTTCAGAGCAATTTGGTTTTCTCTTTGGAGGTGGACAGTGCTGGACCTTCTCAATCCATTTTGCTCCCCCAGTTCTGCAATATGCTCACACCCCCATCCTGATGTCTCTAGGAATTTTCAGTCCTGAGCTCATACTGGAAATGTTCCTGCATACTCCATAGTTCAATGTCACTCTGTGGCAGTGACTGGATAGATGAGACCTGGCCACCTTGAGGCACCTAAGGGCAATACAGCAAAAGGGTGCAAGCTGAAACAAGTGTGCCCCTAATGCTTTACCATCCTGGTGTCCATGTGCTGCTGTGAGACTGGCCTGAGCTACTGAGCACCTTTTAAAATACACAGTTCTGCACAGACCTGGAGCTGCTGTGAAAAGGACAGGATTCTCTCATGTAGAATGTTTATCCAGACATAATACTGTTCCTGTAACAAACTAGATTGAATGTAGCCACACACTTCAAATTTGCCTTTTGGGGCATGCACAGATGAGCAGATGCCAGGAACACTTAGTACTAACTATTAGGTTTCCAGTCATGTATTTGAACTCTTGAGGAAGTTTTTGACATTCTAAAGGCAGCCTGGTTATTGTCTTCTAGCATTCTCCAACATGTGAATAAGATATTTATAACAACATGTTCCAAGTCTTCACTGAAATTCCTGGAAGACCTTATATGAACAAGGAATGCATCATCAAAATTGATATGTTGGTCATCAATATCTGCAGCTTCCTGAAACAGTGTCTGAGCCTCTTGCCATCTCAGTGCAACAGAAACAGCATTTTGCCTGTGAAACTGGAAAACATTATAAAATGCCACTGCTGAAGATGCATTCAATCCTTTTTTGAAATCATCAAAAGCATGCTGGTGCAATTTATCCCAGATGGCCACAAAGTCTCTTTTATGTTGTTCATAAAGGATTCATTCCTCTGAGGAAACAGAAGGTCAGAATTTGCTACACACTACTACCTTATCAGAGATCCACAGAAATTTGGATGTACTAGTGAACAGTGGCATTTTGTCCACACATTTTGTCTTGTCTCTACTATCACATTTGTCACATGGCCAAGCTACCAAGACAAGATTTCTCACAGCACATGTTTTGCTGCCTTTAATCTCAGACTTGTGGATCCATTTATTTCAAAGCTTTTTTCAACATTGGATTACATTATTTTTATTTCCTGATAAAAATAATGAACATCATGAGTACTAAATTTCAGTCCTATCAGAATGTCAAGATTTTCGTACTTTTTATATTGAACAATGTCTTCGTGTTCTTGTGATGATGAAAAGCAAATAAAAAAGGAATCACTGAATTAAAAACTGGTCATTTTGATCTGATCAGGACAGGGTAAATTTGGAAGAATATGCCATCTATGTCTACTTAGGAAATTTGTTCTGTCTACTGACAAGCTACTCACCACCTATCATGGAGGATGTCTCCTCCCTAAGGTGCAAGCACAGCTTTCTTGCTTGCTCTATTTTTATTGCATGCTACCATACTATATGCAAACACTGATTTGTCAGGCAGTTCATCTTATGCCATGCTTGCTCTCCATCTCAGTACAGATCTCCTTGTTTTTGACTGTCTTTGACTATGGCCTCCTTAGGACCATTCTCCTTTTTCCAACAAAATCTGTGTTAACTGTATTCACAAAAGGCATCTGTGATTATCATCATCTTACCATCCTCTTGTATTTTGTGAGGGTTCACTTGTGCATCTCTCCTTCTCTTCTGTCTTTGGTAATTGTTTTCATATAAGCCTGAACTTCCTTGTAGAACAGAGGATGAGAAGCAGATTTCAAGATATCTCCTTCCAAGGAGTCTTCCATCTGGGTTATTTGCACTCAGTATTACTCTGCACTTTTCTAGATAAGCATTATTAGGAGTTTTTCTTTCTTTCCTGTTGCCTGAAGAATCTGGGTGTGCATCCAACAGATATCATATTTCAGTTTTATGTTTACTCAGAAGGACACATAAATTGTCTGCTGATTGGGTACTTACAGACCTTGTCTGCCCATTCCAGGAATGAGACTACCTGTACTAACAGTGTTAAAGCTGTAAAGAAAGAATTTTTAAAACAGTTTGGGAGAAAACAAAGCTGTAGAATTTCACAAAAAAATATCTCTCTGGCACTCCAGTTTTTACTCTCCAGTATTGATTCTAATGTAATTTTATACTTCCATCTGTCTAAGTCCATCTGAGTAAGTCAGTGTTGCAATAGTCAGATGCATCTATTGCTGCCTAAGAAGAGTTTCTTTCTTTATCCATGCTTCAGGAGCCCTTATGGAACATGAGGTTGTATTCAGAAATCCTAGCACTAAAATATTTTTTTATTCCACCTCAGAAGCCAGCAAATATGAAAAGACTAATTCAAGGACATGTAGATTTCAAAGTCTGGTTCCATGTTGGCAACCATTCCATGCTGACAGCAATGCTAGGCTAAACATTTATTTTCTAAGATCCTTACCCCAGCTGAAACACCATCTTATAATTCAATTTCTGTTTAACACAGAAGACAACACAAGACCCAGTACATTTGATAATAAAAGCATGATATACAGAAGAAAAATGGATATATAGGACATATTTGTCCATTACTGTTCATTTAATAAGCTTTGATTCATTTTCGTGGCTATAAATGGGACTTATTACTCCTCTGTTATGAACAAATTTTATAATTTGGAGGATGATACTTTGGAAACCTCAGTATCCTGTGTTCTTTTGAAGACATCACAAGCAAACTAATGATTTTCATTTCAGACTCTCATTTCAGACTCTCATTTCACTCTGCACTTTCATTGCTATGAGGGCTTTGTAATGATCACAAAATGTTTACCCAAGCAAAACAAAACTAAAAGTCATCTAAGGTACCCAGAAGTCTACCATACTACCCTTGAAAATCTGTGTTATTCTTTTCAGTATTTTGTTGGCTTAATGAAATGTGACTGTGTAACCTTTTTTGTTTTTTTCATCCAAATTCACGCTACCATTAGCAACAGAAAAAAAGATATATTTTCAGGTGCAAAAGCAAGATATTCCTCTTTCTCTAGCTAATCAAAGTCAGCTTCATGTCCATTTTTAAGCCTGATTTCTGATTTCCTAATATTTTTGGGGAAAAGTTATATTTTAAATTTTTACATTTTACCAGGCTTTTTTTCTATTCAAATCCTTTCGTAAATTTGTTTTATACCTGCATGTTTAATTGTGGTTTGCAGGGGAGTTTTAAATTTAAATACTTTAAAATATTGTCTCTTATGCATTGCTATTAAAGGACACCATTATATATTTTGAAACTCTGAAACAGTGTGTTTTCTTATGAAGACAATTTTGCATCAGGAATAAATCACACAAAACCAAATAAACCTTTGATATACAAATTAGGTCATAAAAATAATGGCAAAGAAGCAATCTAATTCACACACACAAAAAGCTGCTCAAAACATAACCTACCATCCTCTGAACCTTTAAGCAGACCTGTTAACATAGAGGTTAATGACTGTGAATTCTTTAGATATGTCCTGTCTCCAGGTTTGTTATTATACAGCAATAGCAACAATTCATAGACCAGCAATGCCTGAGATGTTATTACAGTTGTTAAACTTAATTGCTTCCAATCCTTGTCAAAGGCAATTCAACACATGCTCAACACAAAAATAGGTATTGGACAGTAATACTGTTTTAAAAATAGGTTCCATGTCCAAGTAAATGATTTGTGAGCATGTTGCAAACTGGGTTTGTGAGCATTACCCCAGTGTAGAAAAGCTATATTAAGCCTTTAAATAGTTCACATTAAATGGTTATCAAGGTAACAGTGACAAAAGAAGTCACAACTTCAGTGTCCAAGGTATTTCTACATAAAGATGCCTAAACACACATAAAGAATAACTCCCTTAGATGACATTTGTGAATATTCCTTTCAAAAAGAAATTTATCTGTACTCTTTTTAGAATTATTAACTACAGAAACAAAATCTTGAAGTTGAAAAATAATATAAGAAGGGTAATAAAATGGCCTTATTAACATGTACATGGTAGAAAGGAGAGATGCTGAAGACTGAACAAAGGAAGGAGACAGCAGCAAGTAAGTACTCTGAACAAATCAGCCATTAAAACCATTACTGAAAATGCTGTTGTTTTGTTTTCCCTCCAGCATAAAATTTCACTCCTAAAATATGCTGTCTGCTAGGTAGTACAATTTCTAAAACCTATACACAATAATTTGCTTGGCAGTCACAATTTGGTGATCCATTAAAGACTTATCTTTAGGCTCCAATTCCCTGAACCCATCAATCAGAGCTAAAGCAATAAAAACTTGCTGAGGGCAGAAGATTTGGGGCTCATTTTGAGAGCAGCTGAGCACCCTCAACTGTCAAAGTCATAGGAACAGGTCCCCAGCACAATAAGAAATTCTACTTCCTACATTCTGTATTCTGGTTTCCTTCACCTGCACTGTCACTGAGCAGAGAAAATCTGCTTTAATGTATTTCTCAGTGAGTCAGCTCTCACATTTCCATGAATAATATGCATGTAGTGTGTTTGGATTGGAATCAGTCATTCAACAGTGGTAACACATTTTGCTTAGTCACAGTAAAGAACTTCCAAAACTACAGCAGACAAGGAAAGAGCTATCATGACAAGGAGTGTTAAGGAAAAGCTGGACAGCCACTTTCTCCTGCCGCTGAACCAACATCCTTCCAGGGGGAATAGCTGCCAATGATCCATGAAGAAACTCTCTTCAACAGCACTGAAACTGTGTGGGTTTACTGCAGGCTCTGAATTTTCATTAGGGAGAGTTAGAATGACAGCATTTTTATTTGCATTTCAAATATGTCTTTCTCTTCCCCATAGGTTTAGATCTGTTTGTACCAAGGATATTGACTTAAATCAGTTTGGATGTATGAACTGAAATTCAGTTCCAAATTTCCTGCCTGAAGTGCAGATCCAGAATTAAGAACTGTCATTCAGACTTCGAAAATGTTCCAATTTAGCAATTTTATTCAGTACATGCATGGTACCAGACCACCCCAGGTAGGAACTGACTAGCTGAGTGTGTTTCACCAAGCTACCAGGTGCTGCACTGAGGTGAAGATCTGTTTGGGTCAACTTTTCTGAACAAGATGCTGAGATGTGATTGCCAAGACTCCTAAGATGCACACAAGGTAACAGTGTTGTCAGCTCCCCCACTGTTGCTATTTATCTCCTGATAATAATATTTTTCTTCAAGCTCCACTTCTTGAAATGAAAGCCTTAGTTTTCATTTAAAAAAAAAACAAAACAAAACAAAACAAAACAAAAAAAAAAAAAAAAAAAAAAAAAAACCTACAGATTTCTAGCTCTTTCTATTGCAAGGAATAGTTGGAAAATGAGAATTTGGAAGACCTGAACATTTTAGAAACCCCAAAACAAATATTATTACTTTGAGGTGTTTACTTTGGATTAAATAAACTTACTGAAAATTAATCTGGGGAATCTGATTCCCTGTTTGTTAATGCACAAGAATGGTAATGATGAGAAATACATAGAGGCTCCCTAATGCAGGTCAGTGGGACACCAAGAGAGATGCACAAGACATTTTGGTCTTTTCAAGAACAGCTCTAAATTAGTCAGTAAAAATTGCAGCTGTGAAGACAGTTGCTGTGACTTGCCTTCTTTATGTTTTATTTTCCTTTCACAGGAGCACAAAAGCGTGCATGGTGGGCCTGTGTGAAGAGCTTACATCATATATGTTAGTAGTATAGCACTAGCTGGAAACTAGAGGGCTGCAAAGGGACATAAAGTCATAATCAATTTATTACCAACCAGCAGAACTATAGAGACACCAAACTCAAAGACAAGACATTGTTTGGTCTCTTGGATACCAAATGCCAGGGTAACAAGAAGAGTGAAATGGAAATTCTTGTGGATAAGGGGACATGTGATTTAATTGGTAACACTAAAATTAAAAAGTAGAATTCTTATGGTTGGAATGGTAAAATCATTGGGATAGGTCTGAGGGAAAAAAAAAAAAGGTGTCAGAGTGTGATGTGTTGTGCACCATGAAAGAGAAAGCATTTCTTGAGTAAATGAGGACACTGAGCAGTAGGTTCTGCACATACTGGTTTATGAATCTCTGTGTTAAAGAATACAGTCTAATAACAGGGTGTGCTACAGACCACTGTAACAGCCTAGTTAACAGGGTAAGTCCATCCTCCATAATAACAAAAAAGAAAAGCTGTACACAGTGGAGTTTTGGTTGGACAGGAGACCACAAGCAGCCAAACAGGGTTAGAGCTGCTCACAGGTACAGAGGATAATGGCCCAGCACAAACTCCAACACAGAACTTACACAAGTGGGGCTTGCTTGAGCTCAGTCCATGGACTAAAGGGATGAATTCATCACATGCCTGTGGTAGGAGCTGTTGCCTATTACTAGCTGTCAGACTGAGCTAAGACTGCTTAGGGCACCACTTTTTTTTTTTTTGTTTCAAGTTCCTCCAGATGAATCCTGAAATCATTACAGATCACCACTTGGTATCAACAGTAATCAAGAGCACAAGTCAAGTTTTTAGTGAAATCAAAGCATTTGTTTGGTTTATCTTAACTCACTGTGGCAAAATATGGCTGCTCTTCTGAATGGTCTTCAAAGCAGAACCTCTCACTGAGCCTGCACTGTGTGCCCAATGCCAGTGGTGCCTTTGCTAAATCTTTTCAGTATCACATGGAGCATGTAGGTGGTGTGCATGCCCCCACAGAAAACAGGGAAAGACAGAAATAGAGCAATCTCCATTTTGAAAATGTGGCTGCTTATAATCAAACCAAGGGGGGAAAAAATGAGGTATAGTGCAAAACTGTCAGCATCAGATAATACCTAGGGATGTAAGGATGCTCCTGTGAGAAACACCTTGATCTAACAGATCTGACAAACCTGTGACACATCCCAAAATCCATATATGCTGTTGATGTCAATGTAAGGTGAACAGGGCTTGAATCTCACTCCATTGGACCTGTATGCTGCTTTCTGATGCCAGCAGGAGAGCCTGGGAGAGGCAGCTAGGACATGGTTTTGTGCCATAAGACAAGGAGAACCTCTTCCAGTCCTGTCAAAGGATAACCTAACCTGTGTTGCAGTAAATAGGCTTTTTTTCTAATCTGGAAAGCCCATACCACTGCACATTCACATACAATTACAAGAGGCATATTCTGTTGGGGTGGCCTCATAGATCTCCCAGGCTTGGTTTCTGCAGAGTCAAAAGCTTCATTCTTAAGCAGAATTTTTAAGAGATAATTCTGTGAACTCATTTTTTTCCTAGATATGTATAGTTCTAAAATACGTGGGCTTGGCATTCCTTTTTTCTTCTATTCAGATTGCAATAGAAAAAGGCTATGCAAACTGTGGAAGCCATAAACCAGCTTATCCTGAAACATTTGGGATTTTATTTTGCCAATTTGTATTCTTAAGTACCACCTCCAGGCAGAAATTTGAGAATAATGCTTTGTGTTTGGTTTATTTTTGTCACAAGGTAGATATGGATTGAGTTTTTAAATGTACTTATCTTATTTCCATAATACCATTCCCTTTAATGTGCCCAAACTGGAGTTGCCCCATAAAAAGCAGAAGTAGGAAAGTTAAAAACCATTAGTAACAGAAAGAGACAGTGAAAAAAATTTTTGTTCCAGTTACAAGGTTCTGGGGAATGCTGGAGAATTCACACAGCAATTCAGTCATTAACTCCTTCCTCTGCCATAAGTGCACTTGATGAAGCTCCATGAAGTATGTCAAGGTCACGTTTACCCAATTCTAATGAAGTAAAGCAGAAGTCAGAATTTGTTAACTATCCACTGGGAATGAAAGTGTAATTTTTTTTTAACAGCTAAGTAATTAAAAAGGCAAATGTGTTCCATATTGCAAGAGTGTTATTATATTAGATAAGGGAATGGTTCATGACCATGTGACATTGTTAATATGACCAAAAATGATCTGGTCTCCTAAATTACTATATTTCCCTTAGCAGAATGTTAATTCCAGGTTAGTAATTTTAATTTCACTAGTATCTGACTGCTTAAAATTTCATTTCATGTCTTTTTTAAGTTGCTCCTCTTTGAATTTCTTTTCCTCCTACTCAGGGTCCTGTTTATTTTAATTGAGAGTTACTTATACCAGATTGTGTACTGACTACCCGTGATTTTTTTAAACAAGCAATTTTTTTCAAACACAGCATAGCTTGGAAAAAGTCACTATAAATAACAGAAAGAATTTAAAATCCAGTCTCCCTTGAATGGAGGATCTCTATCTTCAAGATGCAACATGACCTAATAGTTTAATGGCACTACATGTTTTTGCTTGATTCTGTCACCCTTCCTTATGCTGATTAAAAATGTCTTTTGTAAGCAATGCCACTGAAATCAGTGCAAGAGGAAAATAATCCATTTTACCTAGTCTCAGTTTTCCGCAATAGTGGAATCATAACATGGCTACTTTATTCAGTGTGGAAATACAGTAGGAAACAGTAATTACATAACTTCTTTTGTGTTAGTTTTGCTACAAAAATTACAAAATAGTTTTACTTCTTTCCCATTAAAGACAATATTTGCACAATAATTGTTTTTTACCAAAATTTTGTTTCCTTGTTAAATAAAACTTTGCCAGAAACTCCAAAGAATGACCAGTAAAGCAACTAAATATTTAACAATGATGACTGACCCAGGAGCACTTTCCATCAGCAGCCATACAGTGGTACCTAAGATATCACAGTATTTCTTCATCAAGTGTTGGTTCTGGTCAGGTAAAAAAAGAGGGAAGGCAGGGAACAAAAAGAGAGAACTGACATAGAATTGTAATTAGTGCTGGAGGGAGAAAATTTGGTATCAATTTTTCCAAGACAAAATGTTTCCTGAATTCCTAGGAAAGCTGAACTGAAACACACGCAGGAGATTTTTACTGATCTCTCACTTATTATTGTTAATGACATGCTTATTTGGTACCCACCGGGTGCATATACACATGTAGGTGACAGCAAAGTGTCTTTCTAGCTGATGATGTGACCTGCCATTTGGTACTCTTAACCTTCTGACATCTCAGTTAACTGAGGATCACCAGCCTTCCTCAATAAGCAGACAGCACACACTGATGCAGCCTGAACAAACTGCTTCAGGAATCCCATGAAGGTGTTGTGATGCCCCACTTTCAGATGTCAACATCTTCTGACAGAGATTTCCTCAGAATAAAAGATCTCACTTGAGTAAAGATGAATTAAAATCAGTAGAGACAGAAGTATGTAGGTAAACAGTCATAAATTAGTCTTGTGTGTTTTACCAGGAGCAGTAATGACTGGAATGCTGTGGATGGTGCTTTTGTTACTCAACCTCAGTTTCAGTAGGCACAAAAAGTGAGAATGAAAGTTACAGAAAAATACACAAAAAATATTCTCTCCCAGAATATAAATGACTTTTCATTGTGTATGAATCCTCATGTAAGGAACAAAGAGGACTTTTTAAACATTTTCTATAAAGTACATTTTCATTTGGAGTTGTTTTCAAGACAAAATAAAAAGCTGTTTAAATAATAGCAGTTAAAACCACAGCATGGCACTGATATTCTTTGGTATTTGATTCTAATTCATAAAGGAAACTGATGAACTCACAGATTTTGTTGAAACTTAACATGTGTTCAAATACTCTCTATTTAGTATAAGCAATGAATTGCTCTGTACTTCCAGACAGTTATATGAGTCATTCTGATATCAGCAACTGAAATAATTAATGACAATCACAATATACCATCTACCAGACACTGTAGCAGGCAGATGTGTGTTCCTTAAGAATAGAGGAAAAGGTATAGGTGTTGCTTTTTCAACAGGATATTAAATATACAGTTATTGTTTACAGTTAAATCATAGTCTCAGTGATTTGTCTTACTTGTAGAATTTCTTATAAAAAGGTGTAAATGAAAGGCTTTGCTGGCACAGATGAGATAAAAAAAAATCATACTGATTTTTAAACTTTGAAGATACAGGTGAAATCAATTCATCTCATGAATGGTAGGATCTGCAAGAGCAGCTTTAGTAACTGTTATGTAACCAAAGGCAGTAAGACTGACAAGATTATCTAACTGTAAAAAAGAGAAAATAACTCATAATCAGTTTACCATTATTACATACCCACTGAAGAAGTAAACAAATTTTTCTCTTTAAGAATAAATTTAAATTGGATACACTACAGATATCACAGCATTTGGAATTCTTAATTGACAAATGGAGGATTAAAACATTATTTTTATTAATTCAGATGCACTTAATGCATCTCGTTCCTCAGATCTTATTTAAGGAGCTGAATAGCAGAAACTTGTCACTATATCATGTGAATGTCACATAGTCTGGGGAGGGCTAAGATAGTGTACAGACCTGCAGAAAAAAAACTACCCAGCACAAATTGTACAAAGAATATGAGCAAGAATAAATTTGCTTTGCAACCCCATATCTGAATAAGCTACAGTACCTCCTCTACTAGCTACCCACATTTTTCTATTTCAATAGAAAAGTCTGCTAATATTACAAAGTCATGATTGTGAGGAGCTTTTTTGTTTGCTTTTTAGGTTTTTTTTTTTTATATTTTTAACTACTGTAAAAAATATGACTGAACCAGTTGGCAAAAAATGTCATTGAATGATCAGACCTGAAGCCTCCACAAAGTATATTCATGATTAAAATTGCTACTTATTGCAGTGGATGGGGAGCTGATGCTGAAACCCTTCATAGCCTTTGAACCTCAGGAAGTCTGAAGCTTTTGAAGAGACACAGCTCTGTTTTCTATCTGGTTTATTGAAAGGTAAATGTTAAAATCCTAAAGGAAGCATCTTTGGTATTTTGTGTATACAAAATTATATACAGCTCTTGATTGTGCACTTTCAGAGGCCCCTGAGAAGGGGGTTAACAATCTTTGTTAAAGCTCTTGAGCATTAGTGGCTAATAGAGGCTGGTGGGTATTGCAGAGTAGTTATTAACCTCATTGGGATCCAGTAACAAGATTTTCACAGTATCTGGTTCTTACAGTGAATTATTCTCTAAGAAAGTACATTATTAATAGGCAGAAGCTGTACAAAGTGCCACAGCATTTGAAGGCAGGAGTGTGCTGGCATCATCCAGTCCTCATGACAGACAGGGAGAATTCCAACACCATATGCTTTCAGCTGCAGAACGCCTACTTCTGAGTAAAAGTGCCCCATAAAATTAAAATTATCTTCCTGCAGAACTCAAAGTCATTTGCAAGTCTGCTTCTTTTAAACAAGCTCAAAAGTAAGATTAATGGGGTAATGAAATTAACTCTGCTCCAAACCAGCTCTATAATCTGACTTTTCCAGAAGGTTCTGAATTTCCATGACTGCTATGCAAACATATATCCACAGGACTCAAGTCAAAACTGTTTATCATCTTCCCTACAGCAAGTACTAGTTCTCTCTTGCTGTAGCAACATTGTTCTTTTTGTGACATCTGGAGATTAGTCAGATATAATTTAAAAAACAACAATACAATGCTTAGCTTCACTCTTTTTCCACTGTTTCTTCAATTACTTCATGTCACTTAGCCTGAAGAATATCCTAAAAAATACCTCAGAAAAGAGATGCTTTCATGTTGTATCACAAGATTTTGCTATTAGCCTTGTTCTAATTACCAAAAGGACACATTGCAGACAGACTGAGACCCTCCACGATGTCCAGAGGTAATTCTACAGAGAGGCACAACTCCCTTGCACAGTGCATTCATGTGATCTATTATCATTCCTTTAGTAATGAAGAATCAGTGGTAAATCAATTAAAAGTGCTACACTTATTGGCAGACTAAAAAGTAAATACTGAAAAACATCTTTTTTGTATCAAAGCAAGAGGGATGGTTTAAGGGAGGTCTAACCAAGGGTTGAAAACTTCTGCAGAGATAACCAAGGGCAAAGTCATACTATGAGTGCAGCCCACAGGGATGTTAATTCTCACTCCTTTAAGAAACGAGTAAGGGATGTAAACCAAAAATGTGCTGCATTGTTTAACAGAGGAATGGACCATGCAAATGCAGAATTCTGAAATGTCTCCATTAATATATATATGTATATATATGTTTCTTGCTGTATTTTCCATTGCAGGGATGGTAGAATATCAATTAAATAGATATTTTTATTTTTTGTACTGGGTTTGCATGAGAAGCTCACAATATCTGAAAAAAAGCTATGAAAACCCATAATTCAAGCTGTATTATCCAGGACATTTTGTGGCTTTCCAAAGTGGCCTAAACAGGACAATACAGACCCAGGGATGAATTGTCATCTCTTTTCCCTGACTGACACAAAAAGCTTGCAGTGGGAAGGAAATTGTGTTGTGAATCACACACTAGCAAATTACTGTGGCATACAATGGGCTCCATATATCACCAGCAATATTTAAAACAAACAGATTTCATAGCATTATCAGCCCATCAGGAAGTGATTCCCCTCCAGAAAGTGTTAATTTTTGTTTTGAAAACCCTGCCAAAAGGGCTTTGTTTTTCTCTTGCATTGCACAGGCTCAGCTGCCTGCAATGGTTTCACTTATACCCAACAACTGAGCTTTGTTATCAGAGCTATATTCAGAAACAGTACTTCAGCCTAAAACTGAATGAAAATCTATTTTCACCTGTTACACTGAGTACATTTGCTTCTTCACTGGGGTAAGACTATCAGAGGCACACACAGCTTAAACGTATTATTGATTTTTAGAAATTAAAGCCAGTTTCACATGGCTCGGGGCTTCAATGAGTCATAAAACTCCATCAACAGTTAGTTCAGACTTTTTGTTCTGGGAAGATACGAATGGGTTCATGTGAACTGGCAGGTGGAAATGTATTCAGTGTGAAAACTCCTAAAAGAATTTTTGAAGTACAACTTAGCAGAGAGAGGTTGATTTTAACTAACCTAAAACCAGCTGAGTACAGAGACCAATTTGTAGAGAAATGAGGTCATTGCATTAGGGAAGTCTGAGATTCAAACCTGCAGATGTTCATGCTGAATGCTTAACTGAACCTCTGGAGTACTCAAAGCTGTGCTTTAAAAATATTTTTTGGGGTTTTTTCTTGTGACATTTCCATCTCATAGTAATGCAGAAAATGCTCAGACCACGTTCTCCAGTTCAGTAATTTTTATCTTTCTTGTTTCAGGATATCTAAAGATGCTAAGGTGAAAACTTGATTTTAAAATTAAAGGGGAAAAAAACCCCAACATACAGAAATAAAACTGAACATTTCTTAAGAATAAGTATCTTGAATTTGTTCATGGTGTTTCTATCACATGCCTTCCTTTAGCAGATATTCCACTCAATACAACTATCTAAAAAAAGCCATTAGTTTTCTCACAAAAAATATGTATCAGATCATGCTCAAACTCAGACATGTTCAGATATGGTAAATGTCTGCTTCCTAATATATCAGTGAGTAAAAGCTATAAATATTACCACCAAAATAGTTATTACTCAGACAGAGGCAACTGATTCTCAGTGTCCCACTTTATATCAATAAATTATCGTGTACATAGGGAAATGCACAAAGCTATCCAGCCAAGAGCAAAGAAGAACCCCCTTTTTTTTTTCCTAGAATTCTTTGTAGATGTTTGCCTCCCTTTACCAATAGTGCTCCTGTCCAAGTCATGAGCAGCCATGAGAATGCTCTGAGCTCTAGGGAAATGCTCTAGGAAATGGTGTTAAAGGCTTTACTGAAGTCCAGGTAGGCAGCATTCACAGCCTTTCCCTCATCCACTGAGCAGGTCATGCTGTCATAGAAGGAGATAAAGTAACTTGTGCTGGCTGTGCCCTGGCTGTCCCCTGCACACCACATGATGGCACTCAGAATGATCCTTCCTCAGCACCAGGGGCAGGCTGACAGCTGCAGCTCCTTGTATGCTTCTTCCAACCCACTTCATGGATGGGTGTCCTGCTGTCTAACCTCCAGTCACTTGGAACTCCCCAGTTAACAGGGATTGCTGGTAAAAAATGATGGAAAGTGGCTGAGAACTTCTGTCAGCTTCCTCAGCACCTTTAGTGGATGCCATCCAGCCCCTGTGTGTCTGGGTGCTGTAGCAGGTCATTTCCACTTAGATCATGGGGCTTCCTTCTGCTCCCATCCCTGTCTTCCAGCTCAGAGGCATGGTATCCAGCTCTTGCTATTAAAGGCTGAGGCAAAGGAAGCATTAAGTATCCCAGCACTTTTTTCATCTTTTGTCACTGTTTCTCCCCACATTCAATCAAAAGCAAGATACTCCTCAGTGTTCCTCCTGTTGCTGATGTATTTATTATTTATTAGTAAGACATTATTTATTGTCTTTCACAGCAGTGGCCAGATTAAGTTCTAGTTGGGCTTTGACCCTTCTATATTTCTTCCCATATAGCCTCATGACAGCCTTATAGTTCTCCTGAGTTTCCTGCCTCATCTTCCAAAGGTCCATGAGTTCCAGGCAAGGCCTCTGAGTTCAGCATGTTTTCTACTCAATCCTAATGTTTAATTCTTGTACCTTTTAGATAGAGACCATCCACAAGACCTTAAAAATTAAGTGAGCTTTCCCTTTCCCTTATTATACTTTAACAATCCTTATAATGAATGGATCTAAGATCATCTATAAAGGGCACTCACGGGACAGCAGGTCCAGGTTACACACACTGTTTTCAAAAACTCTCCACTCCTATGAGCAATTTGCACTAAATCGTTGCTTTCTCAGCAAGTACATTCCTTTAAACTAATATTAATGTCAAATTTATACTCATGAAAGCATGTAGACTGAAAAGAGAAGTGACAGGCATTGATTTAATTTCTTGTCATGCATATATTTGCATAGTATTTACAGATTAATAAATGAGACATACCTTGTGTAAATCAATAGCTACCCTGCCTGTATAGTGTAAACTTCATTATTCATGGTCTTATACTATGCTGAATGAAACATTAAAGATACAAGTAAAACTACTATGGATTGCTTTGAGGGACATAGGGAAGGTCATTGACTTAGAACATGGATGTACATGATTTCACAAATTTCGCTCTCTGACCTTTTCTCAGTTCTTTCATAGTTTTTTTATCTATTTCCCACTCTGTCAAACACAGAAAGCATCTCAAGGGGTCACAGTGAGATGCCTTCTAGTTTACAGCATCACTAGGCTATTTCCTAACCCTGTAAGTCCATATGAAGCAATTCCTTTATTTCAAAGAAAGGAGGCTACATGATAAATAGAGGACAGCATTTGCAACCAATCTCCCCATTGAATTTTATCACCATACATTGATATTGTGGTTAATTTTTTATTACTGTTATAGATTAAGACAACATAATTTTAGCCTCTTTCTGCTCCCTTTACAGAAATGAGACTCTGTGGAAGATGCTCCATGTATGAGGAAACATCTAGAAGTCCCATAAGTTCATTTCTGCAAAGCACAATAGGGTATGAGTGAGGAGACAGAGAGAAGGAAGATTTATGATAGATTCCACAAAACGCAGCAGCAGCTTTGTCCCAGGGACAAGAAGTTGGTCAGTCTGGTGGTCATGTTGGAATGACTGCTCCTGGACAGCTCTGTAATCAATGGATATTGGGCCAAGGTTTCCCAGCTAACACACAGGACAGAAACAGCAGCATTCACTGTGACAACACTTAGCTCCTAGTTTGCTTGACAAGGCAGAAGAAATAAAAGTTTGGGATTGGAATAAGTCCTGTGACAAGAAAAACAGGAGCTTTGTAGTCCACTTAGTCCAAAGCCAATTCAAGCATCAGATTTTCCTTCCTTGCCTCCAGGAACTAAGGCAATTCAGTCCCCATGGCCACTAGATTTGTCTCCTGTGGAAGGAAGCAGAAATCCCTCAGACCATGAAGCTGATTTGACCCAGTAAACTCAAGGATTTCTCCCACAGAAAAAGGATGAATGTGCTCCTCCCTCACCAGCACATCAATTATTTCCAGAACCCTAGATTCTAACTGAAAACTATCAAGTCATTCCAGTCTCCTCTTACCACACCATGAGCATCTGGTGCTTTTTCTTCCTTTCTTCCATAATTGTTATTTTTGTGTTATCTTTATAACAGAGATGTACTGAGCTGAGATTAGAAATTTCATGGGTTTGTACGGCCTGGTTTTGGTACTAAGGGTTTTACAGGTCTGGCTTCTGTGAGAAGCTGCCAAAGCTTTCCTTCACATGCAGCAGAGTCAATCCCAGGTGTTCCAAGATGGAAACACTGATGGGCAAGGCTGGGCCAATCAGAAATGGTGGTAAAGCCCCTGTGATAACACAGTTAAGGAAAAAACTTAGTGTGCAGATGTAATTGTGGCCAGAGAAGAGCAGAGTGAGCACATAGCTCTGCAGACACCAGGGTCAGTGCAGAGGGAGGGGCAGGAGATGCTGCAGGTGCAGAGCTGAGATTGCCCTGCAGCCCCTGGTGCAGCCCATGGAGAGGCAGCTGTGCCCCTGCAGCCCAGGGAGGGACATGGGGAGCAGAGATTCACCTGCAGCCTTGGGGGAGACCCACACTGGAGCAGGTGGGTGCCCAAAGGAGGCTGTGAACCTGTGGGAAGCCCACACTGGAGCAGCCTGTCCCTGAAGGACTGCACCCCATGGAACAGTGACCCTCTCTGCAGCAGTTTGTGCAGAACTGTCTCCTATGGGATGGATTCACACTGGAGAAGTCCATGGAGGACTGTCTCCCGTGGGAGACACCCCACAGTGGAGCAGGGGAAGGACTCCTGTCCCTGAGCAGCTGCAGAAACAGCCTGTGATGAAGTGGGGTTGCAACCCCTATTCCCTGTCACCCTGCACCACTCAGGGAGGAGGTAGAGCTGGGAAAGAAGGAGGGGTGGGGGGAAGATTTTTTTTTTTTATCTGATTTTACTTCTCATTATCTGGCTCCGATTTTGTTAGTAATACATTCACTTAATATCTCTGATTCTAGTGTGTTTTGCCCATGATGGTATTTGGTGAGTGATCTCCCTCTGTCCTTATCCCAGGACAGGAGCCCTCCATTATATTTTCTCTCCCCAGCCCTGGCAAACAGCTAGGGTCAACCCATTACAGGAATATCTTCATGCCATAACACATAGTATGTCACTAATCTACTGACACCATTCTGTCCTCAGATTCCATACATATTATGTTTGAACTTTTCTGGTTTTCAAATCTTCAGTAAAACCAGAAGAAGCCAGTGTACTGTACCAGGACAAGTTCCTTTAACATTGTATTGACTGAACTTGCATTATTTCCAACCAACAAAATGTTATCACATTAAACCTGAAACCAATTTTGATTTTCCATAACTGAACAAAACCAAAGTTGATGAATCGTTGGTGTTGAATTCCAGTAAAGACAACCAGTAGAGATCAGGGAGTTTTTCAGGAACCTGTCTTTCCTCTGAAATTGTGAGCTAGAAAGCAGAAGGAGGATACTGAAGGGGTAGACTGGAGAGAATGCAATGGAAACTGTGAGCCCTCAAGCACAGAAAGCTGATGCTATAAATTTATGAAGATAAAATGCAACTGGAAAATATCCTCACCGTGCCCTGCCTGATCCTATAAAACTTGGCCCATTGCACCACAAGATCTAATCTTCTATAGTTGACAGCACTATTGGTCCTTCATAATACTAAAGAAAATAAATCCTCAAAGAAAAAAATAAAGCTCACATAAAAGCATGGTTTAAATTTTGGGTTACTTCTCAAACACCTTTTGTTCACCTTGACTGATCTTAGCCTGATCAAATAGAAAACAAATCTCCACAGCTGTCTCTCTGGGCTCTCAGATTCTTTGGAGGGGTGGAGAGGGCACTCAAAACTTTAAAGCATTGTTTTCTGGTTCTCTTTCATTCCTTCTCAATATTAAAAAAAAAAGTGCATAGGAAAGGGGGTGAAGCCCTTCAAACTTGGAAGAGTGAAACTTCCAACTTGCTTAGCAAAATGAAGAAGTTAAAAGAAGGTTAAAGAAAACTAGTGGTAACAGATGCAGGAAAATTCAAACACAGTGGTTTCTAAAATGGCTTAAATATAAACTTGCATGAATGTCTTAGCTTAATATTCTGTCCTCAAATGTGGTTATGAGGACATGAGAAGGGGATTAAATGCAATAACAGGAATCAAAGGTCTTCTGAGATAAACAAGGATGAAATGGAGGAATGGAGCAAGAGGTGGGCTGTCTGGTAGTCATAAGCATCTACAGCTGTGCAAATGTAGGAGGTTGAGCAAAGAAAACAGGATGACAAGACTTCACCCATTGCATCCTACCACATTTGTCACATGGAGTGAATGAATTGGCAAAAGAAAATGGAAAATCTCTCTTCTGTGAGAAATACTACATTGTACATTGACAAAAACCCAATAAAGGAACTTGAAAATTGGCAGAAAATAAGGGGCTGAGAGGACAACAGTCAAGATTTCAAGTGCCAAACTAGAAGTCAGAACCTAGACATCTGAAGGAATAAATAATTATTTTTGTTTTTCTAAAGTCACTGCAGTCTACACACATGCATAGACACTTTGCAGGAACCAACCACTGCTAAAATAAAACACAGTTGCAGCACAGAGAGACTTGTTGGGTACACAGCCAGACTGATCCTGTTCCAGGTGAGACACCGTAAGTCTCTCGGGGGGGACAAAAGACAAGATTTCTTTTTATTCCATGATCCTAATGGCTATTTTTGTTATTGTTCTTCAGCAACAAAACCACTGGAAAACTGTACTAAACAGCAGACTAAGACATCCCTACAGCAAGAGGCAGCTTTTTAAACTTCCATCTCACTAGTGCTTGTCTATATGAATAATGTCACCGTGTCACTGCTTTTCCTGCATTCTATTACAGAATATTCTTCCTCCAGTTTTATTATGCTATTCTATTTCAAGTTGATGCATTATCTATATTATATTTTTTGAGAAATATTCCCTCTAGGGATGGACATATTTAGTTTAGAAAGTTTTCAGCAGAAAGGAAAGGGGAAGAAAAATAGAAACTTCCACATCTCCACTTTTTTTAAGCTACTCCTGGGACTAGGACATCATTATCTACATTCTGCAATTGCCAGCCAACCCTTAGCCAAATGATGAAAATCGTGGTACTAAGAGGTGATATTTGGCAAGTCTAGGCAGAAGGAAAAAGGAGCCTGTTAGTTAAATAGTTTCTCTGGCACTGAGTTAGTTTTTCTGCTCCTTTCTCCACAGTTCCAAAGCTGCTTGCACTCAGCCAAAGATAACACACTCAACAACCTTCTCTTTGGAAGTGGCACAGAAAAAGAAAATATTTATCCCCACAGCAACATTTAGCAGGGGAGTAGATGGGTATGCTTTGAATTACAGAGTAAAACAGATTTCATGTCTGAAAGACACCAATTCAAGGTTAAAATATGTGACTCTATGGATATAGTTTTCACTTTGTTCTCATCTCCAACACGAGAAATAAAAGGAAGTAAAGTATGCTAAGTCACCTTCTCTTTTTGGGTAATTGTGAATGGATTTTATTATATTTCTGCCTTCCAGCAGACTTTAACAGGCATTGCTAATAAGATACCTTCTCCCTTCTGCAGTGCTAAGGACCCCACAGGCCAAGCACGAACGGTTTGTCTTGTCTGCTGCACTTACAGCAGCCTACACTTCCATGTGAATATATTAACTCATTCCCCTGGTGTCAGCCTAGAATAGATTCAATGCTGAACATGTAACCTGTTTGGTTGGGTTGGTGCAGATACGCTTTTATGCTCAGAGATCTGTTTTGTCACCATAGTGATTTTGGACAAACAGACCCTACCAACATTTTTTTTACTAAAAACAAAACAACAACAAAAAAGAAAAAAAGTCATTTTGGGAACATAAGTTCCATCAGCTGAGCTAAGATTCAAATAACTTGTAATTAATAATGTGTTCTTCTACTGTGAAAATCCTTATAGGACTAAACAGTCCTTGAGGAATTGTAAGCCAGCATTGCTGTGTAGGATAATAGTGGTACAAAACCTCCTGCTTACCCTTTCTTCATACTCAGTTATTTTATTTCTCTTGACTACTAATTGGTTTTTAAGAATTGTACATACTTAAAATTCAAGAGTGCTTATTTGTTTAGAATTAGGAAATGTCTTCCTATGAATTCAGTTAGAATATAAAACATTTTACAAAAATCTTCACAATTAAGCATCTGTCTCAAAAAGTTCACGATAGCTTAGTGCTATTGTCTTTTTTTATTCTTTGAAGATATGACTCATTGCTGTTTCATTATGTAGAAATGATACACCTAGAGAGCCTGGTAAGCTTTCCATTGCTAAGCAAGTGTCCAAAGCTTAAACTGCACTCTGCAACAACAGCTCTTACTGAAGACACATTAGGGCAAGTTCTAGACCTACAGTTTATAATTTTGTCTCATCACTTGTTTTAGGATATTTCTCTCATAGGGAAATTTCATGGTTCTGTTTCACCATGGATTTGGGATTCATGGGTGTCTTTCTGAAGTGGCTATATATTCTTGTTTCCCAGTTGCTACTTAGCTACATCAAAAAGAAGAAAAACACCAGTTCTCAAGTGACTTTGCCTGAAAAAAAGAGAACATGGAGGTTCACTATTGCCTCATTGAGAAAAGTTGCTAACATAACCAAGGCATGTATATTGCTTCTTTCAAATTGTAGGTACAGATCAGTTGTATGACATTACAAGGGGTGCAAAGAGGTCTACAGTGGGGGGAAACATTTCTTTTTCAGAAGGCATGTCTTCAATTTTCATTGCCCAGCACATGCAAAGACAGTTAAACGAAAAGAGAAAGCAGTTAGCCAAATTTTTAAAAGCATTTTTATGACAAGGTCACTTCCATTTCCTTAACATGTAATACTCACTAGTTTCTTTGCATGGAGGGGAAGAAGTTATACATTTTGGAAAAGGTTCATACATCAGCATCAGAATCCATTATCACATTTCCACGAGTTTTCACACACATTCTCTTGGGATGACAAATTATTACACCATTTAATGTGCTTAGCCTTTGTTGCATTAAAAAGATTATCATATTTTTAGCTGAGAGTTTCATTACATATAATCTTGGCTCTTCTCATCCAAGTTTCACAGAGGCAAAAAAGAAAGTCTGAAGGGGTCTTGCAACTATTTTTTTCCCTCTGGATGCCTTGTTACAGCTAAGAAATCAAATTTTGGTTTACCTATGACTGGAATGAGTCTGTTCTTAGGCTCTTCAGTCTACTCACTTCTGTACTGACAGTCTTTACATTTATACCATTCCCCTCAGAAGAAAAGTCTTGCAACTATTTGGAAAGAATCCTGAAACATCACTATACACAGAGTCATTCTTTTAATTATAAGTAACCAAAAGAAAAAAACAGCGATGGTGGAGTAGCCAGAGGTAGAGCATTTGGCTGGATTGTTTGGCAGTCAAATGACTTGGCAACTGTAGGCTTCCTCAAGGACACTGTCTATTCTCTAATGCTGCCTTTATTCACTTGGGTATAGTAGGGGAAATCAGACTGGAGCTTTAAAGACTGAAAGTAAAGGAGGAGGATCCAGCCCATTCTTAGGGGAATACTTTAATACTTTTCTTATACCTTGAAATAGTCTGATGGCCTCCAGATTACATTGCATAACCCTATTTTTTCAGAATTCTGTACATAGTACAATGGGTGAGACTAAAAATGTTCAATGGAATGATTTTTCAGCAGGAGTGGTTTTCAGTTCTGCACTTGTGATAAGTTCTATATTATGTCAAAAGTTCTGAGTTCAAATGAATGCTTACTGTTTCAAAAATCTAAATCAATACATAAATTCAGACAATATAATGAACTGCAGCTTTCAAAACAAGTGTACAATGTTAAAGTTACATTTGTATTTCAAGTAATGGCCATCTCACTGAAATCTGAATAATGGTCAGGTAATGACTATTTCACAATACTGCATTGAAAGAGCAGAAACTGAAAAACCCCAAAATTGCATTTATGGATTCTTAAAAGGTATTTTTTAAGTGTTGTCATTGCTTTATATACAGGGCACTTATCTGTAATCTGATTTCTCAACAGTTTCTTGGCCAAAAGAAACTAGAGGCATTAAGTTTGTGAATTTCATGAGAACCATTAAAAGGTAGTTCCAATTAATAGAGGTGGTAGGCCAAGATAATTTCTAATTTCTTTCTATCTTGTAGAGGTCCCCAAATAACATTCAAGAATGTGGTACAATTTAAAGAAGCCAAGGTATTGCTGCCTTGCATAACCAAATCTGTCCCTCCCGACCCCACATTCAGTAGCAACATCTGTTCTCTTTTGACCTGTGATAAGGTAATAATCTCAGGGTGGCCTGTGCTGGAGGAAATGATCCCAGTTTTGTGGAAAAATAATTTTTCTCAAGAAACAACTCTGCCCACTTAAAACACACAGAGCATATAAACCAAAGTTAATTGGGCACATAATGATTCTTGAGCCATAAGGTTAAGTGTTGAAAAACAAGGAGATAAACAAATCCCATACACCAGATTGCATGCAAGCCATGTAGTAACTGATGCAATACACTGCTCAGCTTTCCCTCAGAGAGTAACAAGTTTCAGGGAGGGAAGCAAAGCAAACAATGCAATACCTTAACTGAAACAATAGTCACTGTACTAATTTGAAAAAAGTGCTGTAACAGAGAAGTCATTCTAATCTTGTAAGAATTTATTTTAAGATTGTTTCACAGCTAGAAACCACTGAGAATATTTCTCTTTGTAGCTATATTTCCAGAACCAGATATTCTGAATGCTGGGTCACAGTTCAGTGCTAGTAAGTAAAGGCTTCACAGTTTTGCAGGGATTTTGTCTCTCAATAGATGCTTACCTTCAATATTCAAATATTTATACCCAGACAGTCAAACAAGTCCCACCTATTTTACTAGAGTTACTCATTTTTTCAAGATGTTTGCATTGTGCCTTTCTGTGCTGTAGCTATTATTTTGATTTGAAACTGAAAACTGTTCTTTAAATATGGAAAACTTCTGCTGTTTCCTAGTAATATAAATTTAGATTCCCATTCATTTTATTTAGGAAGTACTGTTGGTTTGCATTTTTTAAACATTCACAGATCTAAAACCTGCTCTCAGAGATTAAGACAAGTGATCACAGATATCTCATTTTGCCTTTCATCTAGGATTGAATTCTTTTGTTCAGTTTGAAACAGAAAACTTCTTTATGCTATTAATGGATTTTCTTGTCAAATAAAACAATACAATAATTGTCACAAGTTTAACTACTAGAATAATGAATATTCCTTTATAACAATCAAATCCAAGAATTTTGTAGTAGTGAGATAAACTAGTAGCATGATTGTTTGATCATTCCAGCATTAAAGTAATGATTTTATTACACACATGCAAGTGATGCTTATGAAAAGCTCACTAACCTTGAAAATTTAAGCAAAACTGGGAATCCTTTCTAGACCCCATAGATAGATTTTTGAAGGCTATAGACTGAGTGTTTCATCCTTCTATAGTAAAAGACTGCTTGTCTCTCTCACCTTCCCTTCTCTGCAAAGTATATTTATGCAACTTGACACAGGGTGACGTAAGTACTGTATTCTAGAAATGTGGGTGTGCTACTACCTAAATGTGAAAAACAAATCCAAACAGCCCTTGTCTTACAGATGTAAGCAGGCATTTCACATAACATGGCAGGAAATGCTATCTTTGCTGCAAAGTACAGAAAAGAAAAGAAAAATAAATCAGTAAGGTTGTCATCCAAAAATAGCATTTGTATGCCTTAAATGCCATAAAGCCCTCAAATTTTCTGACTAGGATCTTGCACACAGATGCCCACTACTTTTACAGCTTAGAAACTCTTTCATTGTGCCTGAACAGGCTATTAAATAAAGCCTATCTTTTGCAGAGGCAGAATTTCTTCCAAAGTGAGTATCCTTGAATCCAAGCCCAAAAGAGGCTTGATCTAACAAGCACCCAGCAATTTT